>NC_086161.1:644375-965312 GCF_035149785.1 Candoia aspera
CACGACATCGGTGAGTTTCCTGTCCCTCAGCCTGTGCTGTGGGGAAGCATCCACTCTCCCCCCCCCCCCGTCCTTTGTGACCCTCTTCTTCCTCAGGGGATGAGATGCTGAGAGCAGGCAGGCTGGATCAGTGGCAGCTGACCCTCTACGGCTCATCATGGACCCCTATGCAGATCCAGGAGCGACAGAGGTGAGAGGACAGACAACAGCCGGTGCCAGAACTGTCTCGCAGGGGGCTCTTCAGCAGAAAGACTTCGCAATGGCTGTGCCCATGGGAGATTCCCCTGTCATTCTAGGGAAAGTTCCAAAAGGCCTTGCCTTTGCCTGAGGAGTCCAAGGGCTGCTTGGAGGAGAGCAAAACATGCTGAGCTGGCGAGACCAGGGGTGGGGTGCGCGGGGGGAGTGTGCAGCGTGAAAGCCGCTCGTCTGGAAAAGCAGGAGGGGCTGGTCGCTCCCCCAGGCCCAGCACCAACTTTGCAAAGCCTGGCCAACCTGGTTCCCCCATCCAGGGAGGGAGGGAGGGGGTCATCCTTGGGGTGGCCAGAACTCTGCTATGCACTTGGGCACCTTCATCTTGCAGTAGCAGTGAGCGATTCGGCTCTTTGTATGATCTGCCTTGAGATGGTAGCTGAACATGTGACTTTCTGGAGGGGTGGAAGAAAGTCATTTCCCTCGGCTGCCAGTGGAGGGGGCAGAGGTCCCCACATTGTCCTTTAGTGACCAGCAAGGCTCCTCTCCCCCTGCAGGCTGCTGGAGAAGGCGATGAGTGGTCAGTTCCTAAACAAGGACTTTGTCTTGCCTTGTCCCCTGGGCCTCCGGATCCCCGAGCAGGAGCCCTATGCCATCACTGCCAACACCCTCAAGGTGACAGCCCTTCCTTGCAGGCATGGCTGGGCGGGTGATGGGAGAGAAGGCACCAGCTGGGGTCTAGTGGGCTGCCAGGGTCAGCCAGGAGCCTGCCCTGCTTTGTAGGGGAGGGCTAGGAGACAGAAGCCCCTGGGTGGTAAGCAGAGTGCGTCCAACTTTGGGGAGGGTCTTGATCCCAACCAGAGGCTGGGAGTGCCAGAGGGTGCTGCCCATGTGGAGGAGGGTCTGTGTGCTTGGCCTGAGCCTTGTCGCTTCCTTCCCAGACCCTGATGCTGCTTGGCTGCTTTGCTGTCTTCTGGACCTTCTATTACATGCTTGAAATATTCCTGACGTGCAACAACGTGGCCTTCAACCTCCCAGCCCGCAGCCGCCGGGCTGCAAAGAGCCCGGAAGACTCAGCTGTGATGGAGGACACTGTACCCCTGTGCAAGGAAGCAGAGGCCGAGGTTGGAGCCGAGCAGCTGCCCCCGGACCTGCGAGGCCTCGAGGAAGGCTGGGGATCTCAAGGCCCTCACTGGGGAGAGAATTGCTAAACCTCCTGGAGCAGGAGCAGTCTACCTCGGCCATGGCTTGCTGAGAATGCTAGTGCTGCCGCCTCCTGCTTCAGAGCTCAGCTGAGAGGCCTCCCCTGTCCCAGAGCAGCTCAGTTTTTCTCTGGCCCCCTTGGCTGTGCTTGTCCCCTCTTCCCCACGCATCAGGCCAGAGGGGATTCCTGGGCCCCAGCTGGCCAGCGTGGGGGCAAGAAGACTGGGCTGGTGGAGGATGAGAGGCGTCCAGCGTGCAGGCACAGAGGAGAGGGGCTGTGCAAGCCTGAATGGGGCTGTGGCTGTGAACTGGGTCCATGGAGCACCCCGGTGTGCCACTTCTCGCCCATGCTACCTGGCAGGCCCTGGTCTTGCCAACCCGCTGCCTTATCCCACTTCTCCTTCCGGCCAGCTGTGCCTCCTGCCTGGAACCCAGTCCGACTTTGCCATAGACCCTGCGCTTGCCTCGCTCGTGGGAGCACCGCCAGCCGCTGCTGTGGGCCAGGGTGGGAGCCCTGCTCCGAGGGCGCTGGACGGGTTCTGCCACCGAGACTGCTGTGACCCACCTCCGTGAGTCTTTCTGGGGACTCTCCCAAAGCCATCCTCTGGCTTGGAGAACGTTTGAGTGGTGATTTTTCTGGTTTTGAACGAGCAGCAATCAGAATTCTTTTGCACTTTTCCAAAATAAACCCATGAAAATTCTCTGATGTTGTCCCCCGCTTATAGCTGGCACTGCTGGGCTCTGGGCCAGGAGCAGCACCCCCAGTCCCCTCTGCTCCTCCTTCCCGCCTCCCACAGCAATCTGCTCCTGCAGGTGGAGAGGCAGGGCTCCTGCTGCCCAGCCATGCTCCTTCCTCACAAGTCCTAGGAATTGGCCCCGGGGGCACGAAAAGGCTGCTGCTGTGGGACGTCTCTGGCCCAACCCCCGGCCTCTCTGCCCCCAAGTTGTCCCAGTTAGGGGCACTAGGACTCGCCCTGGCCTGGCCATGGAAGTTCCTCCTGCAGAGCAGCCCAGCCAAGCAGGAGGCAGCCTTTGACCCGCTTTCTGTGTCCTTCTGGTCCAGCCGTTCTGCTGGCCAAAGCTTTTCCTAGCATCATAGTGGCAGCAGAGAAGAAGAGGAAACTCAAGTTGTAGCCAAGGAACCTAAAAGATTCATAGTTTTTAATTTGATGAACCAAAAAAAAACAGTACAAAGGAGCAGGCTCTGTTCCATGCTCCTGGCAGGGTCTGTCAAGAGGAGGCTCCTTGCTGGGGCAACTTCAGCCAAGTTCAATTCTGCAGCTTGGGGGGTCTTCCAGCAGCACCGGGGTGCGTGGCATGGCCAAAGCGGGCTGGGTGTGTGTGTGGGGTGAAGCAGGGAGCATGCAGAGGCCATGGCACTGGAGCAAGTTGGCTGCCTGGCCAGCCAGCTGTTGCTATGCAGCAGCAGCAGGAGTCCTCGGGCACAGGGCCCTTTCTGGGACCCGCTTAGGGGCACGGCAGGGAGGTTCCCTGCAGAATGCCGCAGCCCAGCAGCAGGGGCACTGAAGTTTGCTGGGCTGTTAGCAAGAGCGGGAAGGCCGGCTGGGTGGGGGAGGGCAGCGCGGCAGCCAGACTTGGCTTAGCTGATGATCTGCCGGGGTCGGCCATAGCCTGTCATGCCTGCCTGCGACGCGCCTTGGTTGGAGCCCATCTGCAGGCCAATCACGTTCTTGCCCTGTTTCAGCTGGCTCTCGGAGAAGTCCCGTCTGTTCTCCTGGGCTTTCCTGGGGAGGGAAAAGTTGGATTCACAATGGGGCAGAAGCAGTTCAGGATGGCAAGCGCTGCTGCCGCCGCCACCGCCCCCAGTCCACCCAGCAAGCTACGTTTCTGCTTCCTTGGCATGAAGGCAACGTCTGCAACTAGAAATTGGCAGGGGGAATCTCTTCCTGCAAAGAAGCGTCATCACACAAAGACAACATTGCCCTGTAAAACGCGCCCTCTGCAAAGGTGCCAGCTGGGACTCTCCCCTTGGAGCAAAGGCGAAGTCTGAGTTTGGGGCACTTGGTGGGTCACACTGCCCTGGTCAAAACAGGCTATTGGGGGCACCTGCTGCTGACACTTACTTCATGAACCATGATGGGTCGCCGCGGTAATTCCCGTCGTTCTTGGTCACGGCCAGGCTCCCCAAGGCCATCAGGGTCCGCTGAACAGCCGCCATATCCTTGGCTGGATGGAAAAGCAAAGGGGGCCTGAGGGCAGAGCCCTGCTTCAGCAAGGCCTTCCAGGCTCCCCTGCATTTCTCTACTGGAGGGGTGGCCTAGCTCAGCCTCTGCTGCAGCCCTTGCCTTGCCCAGGAGCAGCCCTCCAGGGAAAGACCACTGGAACCCCCAATGTGGCCTTTGGGGCTGAGGCTGCCCCTGTTTCGAAAGCCCCCCTGCTGACCAGGAAGCGGGTCCTTGTGGGGGGTTCCCTAATTCAGCATGCTATTTTTGCTGCCATTTCCACCTCTGCTTCCATTTGCTGAACGTGAAGCCGAGGGGGACCTTCTTGGTCACCCTGGAAGACGGACTGTTACAACCGAGTCCCAGCCTTTCAGAGGTATGGGGAATATCTTGAATTCTGGCTCTGAGCAATGGAACAAAGCTCACCCCCGCCCACAGCCTCCCACAGCCTCCCACCTTCAAAGAGATCCACTGTCTGGAACATGTCTGTCTTCACCACCCCGTAGTCCTCTGCCGCCTTCAGGAAGTGGGAAATTTGCTCCATCTGCTTGAAGACCATTGTAGGGGGAGGATCTGGGATCTTCACAGGCTTGGAGCCACTGGGGTATAGGCTGTTGACCAACTTCCCGAGGATCTGCCAAGGCAGCAAGCAAGGGCCGTGGCTTACTCAAGGGTACAGGTAACACCAGAACGGGGCCTGACCCAAAGACCAGGGCTGAACCTCCCCAGCCTTCCTCTCCCCCCACCCCACTTCTGGGCCACGGCACAGGTGGAGGCCACACCTTCCAAAGTGGCAGGGGATGCTCGATACCAGGGCCTGAGCTTGCCCAGAGCCACTGCCAGCTGAATCCAGGCCAGAAGGCAGGGCAGCCGAGGTGCCCCGATGCTTACAATGCCGTTCTTCAGCCAGACTTGGAAGCCCAGCCTCCCACGTTCAGGGCGCCCCACGTCGGGCCCACACTGGGCCACCACCCACTCGACCAGGCGCTCTTCCAGCTCGTCGTCATATTTCTTCTCAATCTTGGCCTGAACGTCTCTGCTCAGCCCAAAGGAAGGCCCCTTGTTTGCCATGTCTGCAAGAGGAGGATCTGGGGAGGGAAAGGCAGGGAGGTGAGGTGGCCGGGGCTCTTCCCCAGTTGCAGATCCAAACACAGAGAGCAGGACGACAGACAGCGATGGAAGGCCCTGCCACACAGTGGGCTAAGGCTTCCATTGGCTCCTCCAGGCCTCCTGTCGCCTGGGATGCAAAAGTTCCTGCGAACTGCCTATTCCGCCCATTTCCTATTCCGCCATTCCACCCACAAGGGCTGAGTGGAGAGATTTCTCAAACCCACACCCCCGGGTTCACAAAGGCCCCTCTGCTGCTGAAGCGCAGGCGCTATGTCTGTCTTTGCTGGCTAGCTGGGAGAGGGCGGATGCCCACCAGCCTCTCTAGAGACTGGCAATAGCCTGCCAAGCTGCCAATAGCTGCTTGCGCCTTTTGCTAACTGGGAGCTGCAAAGCAGTGGCGGCAGCAGCAGCAGCAGCAGCAGGAGGATTCATTCTGAGTGCACGTTGTCGCCTATCCTGTGCTCCAGCCGCCCGTGCACCCGGGGCGGCCACGGCCACGGCCACGGCCACGGCCACGGCCACGGCCACGGCCTTCCCTGCCCGGTCACCCGGGCAAGGAGGCAGAAGCAGCGTTTCTAGCTTCGTAGTCTCGGGCTGTCGAACGTCGGAGGGATGAGCGCGGGCCGGCGGGCGAGCCGGGAGGGATTGGGCACGCGCCCGCGTACAGCGCCTGGGGTCGGGGACGAGCAGGTATCATGCAGCCACGGCCACTCTCACACTCAAACCACAAGCGCGGCGCGCCTCAGGTGCGCCGAGTCCAGCTGTTCTGCGGCCGGCCGAGCCACGGCTTCCAGCCTTTCTTCTGCCCTTGTCCGGAAGCAGACCTCCAGCCTGCGGCCGCTTCCGCACCCCAGCCTCGCTGCGTTGGCGAACGCCGGGGCGGCAGCCGCTTTATACACCCCGCCACGCCTCCTCCAGGTTCCGCTCCTAGCCCGAGTTCCCCCCGAGCTTCGGGTGAATTCCACACACACCCCGTTTCCTGTGACCACGGCAGGCCAGGCGGGACAGCCTGCAGAGCGATTCAGGGATGTCTCGGTCAGCGCCAAAAGGAAATGCCCACGGCAAGGGCCCCCGCCGTTCCTCAAGGGCAGCGCCCCGTTCCCCGCAGTTCCGACGCTCTCCTGCTCGCCGCCCTTCCCCTCCCCAGGCGTTCGTGCAAGCGCCGCTCTTGTGCAAGCACAGCTCCCCCCCCCCCGCCTTCGCCAGAGCGCCTCTCCCCCCGCACCCACCCCCGGCAGGTCAGACGCCCAACCGGGGTTGGGAACGGGACTGGACGGGGGATGGGGCTGGACGGACCGGCAAGGGGAAGCCCTCTCAGCCCAGCTTCTCACTGTAGCTGTAGCCATAGCCTTGCCCCCCCACTCTGCCCCCTCAGGGGCCATTCCAGATGGCTGTGTGGGGTGGCCTCGCTTGCCTGCGCAGCACCCGAGCCCAGCAAAGCAGCCTGGATCCTGATCAGCCTCCCGCATCACCCCCTTCCCATGACCCGGAGGAGCACTTACGGGCGACAGCTCCAAGGATTCCCCGACGCTGCTCTGCCCAGGAGTCTGCAGCCAGAGGCAGCCAGGCGGGGGGGCTAAAAGGCTCCGGCCCTCCGGCCCGTGACATCACCCCAACCCTCCCCCCTCTGGCCCAGGAGAGCAAATTCTCTGCACACCATATTTGGGGAAAGACTCCAAAGTCAGCCAGAGAAGCTGCCTCAAGACATTCTTGGCGTGCCTGAGTCCGAGCGGATGTTTTGGCCGGGCTGGTCCAGCAGAGCCAGTCCTTTTTAGGCAGGGCTCTTCCCAGGCGAGGTGAGATGTTCAGCAAGACAGCCCCCACACTGCACTCTTGCTCCCCTGATGAGGTCACTGAGGGGAGCTTCAGGGGGGGCAGGGGAAAGGACCCACAGCAACAGGCTGCTGGTGGTTTATTGCAGCCTGACCCTGAACACAAGGCAGGCCCCAAGGAGAGAAAATTGGGGGGGGGGTTCCTGGAGAAGGGGGGGATGTTGTCACTGCATCACAAGTGGCATCTGTTCCACAAGGACCCCCACCACGCACCCCAGATCTCGGGGCAGAGACGGAAAAGGTGCCCCCCCCTCTCTGCCCAAAGAGCAGCTGCTTCCTCCAACTCTCCCAGCCCCTCCCTCAAGAAAAAAAGGCAGGCCAGGCCAGGGCATCTTTTATCGCTCATGTTGGGCAGCAGCATCTGCAGAGACCAGAACACCAGTTTTCTTCAGCAGCACTTTATACTAGGAACCGTTTCAAAGGAAAACCATCTCAGCTGCAATCCAAAACCAGGCACCGGACAAATTCAGAGGGAAGGCCTGGTCTCCTGCTTCAAGTGGGGAAAGAGAAACACACTGCCTCTTGCCCCCCCTCCCAGACTGACCCTTCGGATCTCCCCTTGCCCCCTCCCCCCACGTGCAGCCCCTGCATTATGGTGACTGAGGAGGCCCCTCCCCAGGAAATGAGGGCTGGCTTTCTCTGGGGCCAAAACCAGGGAGGGACCACCAGGGACCACTCAGCTGCCCAGACCTTCAGTCACTCCCACCCGGGCAGAGACCCACCAGCCCGCTTCCTCCCCATAAGCAGTGAAACACGTTGTGCCTGATGTGTTTGAAGAGGCGGCGGCACCCCTCTGCTTGGACGCTGCTGCTGCCGCTGCCAGTGCTAGCAGACGGAGGTCCCAAGTGCCATTGCTCCCCGGAAGCAAAGCTCCCCGCTCAGAGAAAGAAGGCAGCTGCATCACAAGGGGGGTCCTCCAGTCATCTGCGCAGGCACCGAGGAGAGCCGTGTAGTTTCCCAGAGCTGCCCCAAAAGGAGCCCAGCCTGTCGCTGTTCTTCTCTGCACCTCCCCACAGAGTTGTGGCAGTGCTGGACCCCTACAGAGGGGCCTTTTCTCTCCACCCCCCCAGGCCTCCCCGGGGAGGGAGCGCTGCTGATGGCCGAGGAAGGGAAACCGACACCTCCAGGCAGAGACGCAACCCAGGCAGCATTTGAACACATTGCCCTGGGCCCTCAGGGTCAGCTCTCAGAGGCTCAAGATGGGAAGGTCTCAGGTAGGTCCTCGTCAGCCTTGTTCCCCTTCTGCGGGCTCTTTTGATGCGTTTGTGAGGGGGGAGCCCACAGCCGTGCCCCCTAGTGCCCGCCAGATGGTCTCTGGCCTCTCTGCCAAGGAGTCTCCAAGTGCCACTCAGAAGACATAAATCTTGTCACGCTGGACACAATTGAGGTCATCATCCAAGGTCAGCAGGACCTGTGGCAAGAGGAAGGCGGCATCAGGTGCAGGAGGCCCCTCTCAAGGTGCCTGCCAGGGAAGGTGGATGGCAGACGCTGGCCATGGGCCAGCACGCAGGGTCCAGGTGGCCTCGGCCCCGTGCTGTGCTCCGGAGGGAGATGGCTCCTTTGATGGGGGACGTCACCCAGCCCAGGACCGCTGGCACACTTTTCCAACAGCAGTCAAAAACTTATCTCCCCCCGCCCAGGCTTTAGGTAAGCAGCGTTCTGCTGGCCACTGTCTCCTTCTCCAGAATGTTCCGCTTCTCTTTTACACACCGATGGTTCTGCTCATGCAGCAACCTTCCCCAAAGATGTTTGACCAAGCCAAAGATTAAAGCTAGCTGTCCGAGAGGTCTTAAAGAGGGCTGGTGCGAAATTGCCAAGGAAATGGCTCAGATCAGCCCCTGGGCTGCAGGGCAGGAAATGTCCCCCCAGGTTTGAGAAGGGGCTACAGGACAGATGTAGGGAACTGGAGGCTGCCAACTGACCCTAACATCGGTCCGAGCCCACGGAATGAGGAAGCGCCCAAGGGTAGCCCGGCCCCTCTGCCAGGAGCCCGGAGCATCTCCCCAGTCGTCTGCCACAGGACAAGATCCTGAAGCTCCCGAGGAAGGGAACCCCCCAGAATGATCTGGCAATGGAGACGCAGCGCTTCAAAGCTCCCAGGTCCTCGGGACGCTGGACTTCAGGCCACTGCAGGGGCCGCCCATGCCACTCTCCCCACCAAGGCAGCCAAGCCAGCTGGAGACACCTACCAGGAAGGAGCCAAACATGGCGATGGAGGAGAGGAAGTGCCAGACGTCGTGGTCGTCGAAGAAACCCAGCAGGATACACTCTCGGTTGTGCTCGCGGGACTCGGCTGGCGTTTTCTGTGGAGATCAGGGACCAACCACTTTGCAGGGGTGGGGTGGGCAGCAGGGCAGATTAGCCCCCACCCCAACAGACCTCACCAAGCGGAGGGAGGCCAACTTTTTGCAGGCTTTTCTTGAGAGCTGCTCACAAAACCACTTAACCCAACCATTCCAAACTAGCAAATAACGGTGCACTGATGCGCAGACCGAGCCGCCAAAGGATGAAACTGAGCTTTGCTTTGCCAGGATGCTGATGCAGCCCCAAGGCAGCTCTCTTGGATGAGCGAGGAGTCCAGCCTCCCTTGGTGGATGAGAGAGGCTGCCGGCCAGCCCTGTGGAGGAAGGATACCTCACCTGCCAGGTGCTCAGGCCCTGGAAGAAGAAAAAGAGGGCAAAGCCCCACACGACGGAGGTGCAGATGATGCAGAGCAGGGAGATCAGCAGCAGGCGCTCGCCGCTCCGGAGCTGTGGGGAGGGGAGGGGTCAGGAGGGCAGTTTGGAGGTCCGGTCAGGAACTGCACCGCCCTTTGGCCAGAGAAGCAACTGGGAGCCTGGCCACGGACACTCTCACAGCAGCGGCCAGAAAGGGGATGGTACCTTCATGATAATGTAGAAGGCAAAGTAGAGCAGAAGATTGCAGATGCCGATGGCCAGCAAGTAGGAGGCAAAGTCATTGGGGCGCATGATGAGGCCATAAGCTGCCCTGGGGAGAGGAAGAGAGTCAGGTGCGGCACCAGAGAGGGCTCCAGGACGACCAGGAGCCTGCAATGCTGGACAAGCAAAGCCTGCCCCGTCCAATGAAGGTGCTCTGAGGGAAACCTGATTTCAAGGCAATTTGGGCAGGTTTAGAGGCTCAAATGCAGCAGGAGGAAGCCACCCCCTAAAGCAGCCATTCACACCTCAAACGCGGGCAGAAATCCTTCAGTCTCTTCATCAACCAACTGGGCAGGGAGGGAGCCAGGTGGAGGGCAGCCTAGGAGTGCGCCCTGTCCCAGCACCATGCCCGCAGCCCTGCCCCTCCAGCCCATTTGCCCGAGGGGGGAGCTCAGCCACAGAGGTGCCCCATGCAACTGGCAGCCCCTCTCCAGGGCAGGCACATTCAGCCCAGCTGATCTTACTCACAGGGACCAGTTGATGAGGTTGCCCATCACCAGCAGCACCATCCGATCCTGCGGACAAAGTGGAGGGGGGCAGTTGGTGAGGCCTCCAGAAAGAGGCAATCCTTCCAGAAGCAGCCAGAGAGAGGGGAGGTGCCAGCCTGCCCCCTCACCATGTACATGGGCCCGCTGCACTGGCGGATGCAGTCCGTGTACAGCACGTGAAAAATCCTGCGCCAGGTGCCAGAATCTGGGGAGAGAGAGAGAGAGATGCTGAAGCCCCAAGGGCGGGGTGGGACTGCACCACGACTTGCACTGGCACCCCCTCGGGGATCCTGCTTGTGGGGCAGTCCCACCCAGGCCCCCTGGGAGCTTGCAGGAGGAGAACAGGTGGTCCTCTCCTGAGAGCCCGGCCGCCCCGCAGACCACACCCGCTCACCCAGTTTCCAGCGGCCCATGTAGTATAGCTGGGTGCTGAGCAGCAGCGTGGCCAGGATATGGATGACTGAGAAGACAATCCAGAAGGCTGTGTTGCCTTTGCCAAAGACCTGGGGGGCCAGAGAGCTCGTAAGTGCCAGGATCAGGGAGAGGGCAGAGGCTCAAACAGGGGCGAGGGCTGTCTCTCAGGTGGCCTCTTTGAGGAAGGGAAAATGGTGTTTCCAGAACCTCCCCCCAAAGGGAGAGAGAACCAAAGCAGCGTCTCCTGTGTGCAGGGGCCAGGTATGGGTGCAGCTCCCCCCCCAGCAGTTCTGCCTTCCTGCTGATGGACTTTTTAAGGCAACCAGAGGAGCCCTGTGCTCAAGGGTTGGGGCCCACGGCCTCCCTCTGGGGCGGACAGCCGCCTCCACAAAGGATTAGTGCCCCGCAGGAGGGCAGAGGCCCCACAGCCTCTGCTTGGGCTCACTCACCACCCCCACGACAGAGAAGAAGATGATGACGGCCAGGCAAGCGTAGGCGCTGTAGGCACTGGCGTTGATGTCGGGGTGCCTCTTCTGATACAGCTTCAGCATGCAGAGCCCGGCTATCATGTACATGAAGGATGTGTCTGCCGGAGGAGAGCCACCGGCTGAGCACAGGGAAGCTGCACTCTGCACGCATGTGGGAGACCTTTGCCTCGCTCTTTAGCCCCAGGCCAAACTGCAGAGACAGACCGCTGGGGCTTCTGCAGGCCCTCCTTGGGCCTCGGGAGCTGGGCAAGGTCACCCGGCCAGGGATGATGTAGGTGGCCCTCACCCCACTGCCAAGTGCCACTCACCAAACTGGAAGTTGGTATAGTTTGGGCACACGTGGTAGCAGGCACTGAGCAGACCCTCCATCATGAGGGCGGTGCCCATGGCATAGAAGAGGCCAAAGTGCTTTGGGATGCCGCACTCCTAGAAAGGGATACCCCATCTGAGAGAGAAGGGTCCTGCCTGTCCCCTTACCGAGGGCTGACATCCCACCCCAAACCCACCCAGCCCCCACTTTCCAAAGGCTGCAGTCCGAAAGCGAGAGTAGGCCTTTCTGCTCAGCCTCCCCCGGCATCAGCCATGAAGGGAGGAGGAGAAAAGGGGCGAAGAGCAACGGGACCCTCTCCAGGCAGCAGGAGTGGCCCCCATGCCCGTGGGCAAGCCTCACCGCAGCCTGGAAGTCGTTGCGCATCAAGGCTCGGTTGTAGCTGATCTCACGCTGCAGAATGATGAGCAGGAAGAGCAGGCCCAGCAGGACATAGCCCAGGTTGCTGAGGATGTTGTTGAAGGCGCTGGAGGGGCGGGGAGGGGCAACATCAGGCCCCGCGGCCCAAGGAATGGGCAACACAGAGGCCCACCGCCCGGGTCCTACCTGAGGTTGCTCAGAGGGTGTGCGCAGAGGAAGTTGTAGTAGCAAATGTCCTGGTTCCCAGTAACGTTCACCACCTGCAGAAGGCAGGAGAGTGACTTCTTCGCCACCAGGGTCCGGCCTGGGGTCCCAGAAAGCTTTGGCCCTGCCCGGCCTGGCCAGCGGTCAAGCAAGGCCAAGCAGCTCGGAGCCGGGCTTAGCTTAGGGCGTAGCCAAATCAAGGGTTTGGTGCCTGACGGTTGGCAGCGCTCGAGGCGGCGGTCAGCAGGGCTGCATTACCGTCTGGTAGGTGATGACCAGCTGGACGACTGGGAGGGCGTAGAAGACCGCAATGGTGGCGATATTCCTGCAGAGGTGGGGCAAGAGGGGGGTCCCCATTAGAGGGCCCTGACCAATTTCCCAGGCATGTGGAGCCAGGAACATCTGTGGGGGATGGATGCACAGCCAGCCCCCAGTCCTGCCCCAACTGTCTCACCAGAAGTAAATCTGGTATTTCTTCCGCAGCACTCGCTTGTCTTTGCGGGACAGATCCGCGACACACAGGAATTTCTGCAATGAGACACAAGCGTCTTAATGAGCTTCAGTCTCATCCTCACGCCCCAAACTCCCTCATCTCCTCTGGGATACTCTCTCCTGCGCAGCCTGGAGCTGGCAGCCTTCCCAACCGGGCCCCTCCCCTCCGGGCAACCAGGAAGAGGCTCCTGCTGGGGGGGGGGGTCACAAGTCACCCCCAAGCCCATGCGATCCACAAACTGCTCCTTCCCCCATGGCCCAAATTTCACAGCCCTTCACAGGGCACTCTAACCCTCATTCCACCCGGAGTGTTTCTGCAGCCCGCTTGCAGCTGGACTCTCCCAGTGTCCTTGTGAGTTACACGCACACACAAGCTCTGCTGAGCCCTCCTTCCGATGGCCAAAGGACTTGGGGTACACATGGGGGGGCCTCATACTTCTTGGCCCCTCCTCCAGGAAACCGTGTCTTTTCCTGGGCTTTGCAGTGGCAGCTGCAGGATCCCAGGAAAGGATACGTTTGGTGGCAGAAGGAGAGCTGGCAGGAGCAGCGCATGCTCTCCACATCATCCTTCTCCTTTCCAGCCCCCTGGGCATCGCGACTCGCGGCCTCGGAGCTGGCCCTCTCCCACTGGGCAACCTTGGTGCGGATGACGTTCTTGTCTGACTCGATGTCAGCCAGCGTGTCGTAATCATCCTCTTCCACGGAGCTGAGCGAGTCAAGCCGGGGGCGTCCCACCACGTTGTCTAGGGAGCGATCTGGGGGGGGGGGCGGTGAAAGCCAGTGTCACTGCAGACTGAGGACACCCCATGCTTTGAAAGCGTGTCAGCCCATGTCATCGAATTACCGATGGAGCCAACCAGAGCCTGCTGGCTGTTCGCCTGTCTGGACATTGAGTGGCCAGGAGGCCCCAGAGGCAGAGAAAAGGCCAACAGCAACCACCCTCTTTTCCCCAAGCGCCCTTTGCCCTGCAGATTGGAAGCCATGCAATCACCTGGCCTCGGGGGGGGGGGGACATCATGCAGATTACTGCTCCCCTCCCCCAGTGAGCTTTCTGAGGGGCCTCATTCTCAAGCCCCAGAGGGAGATGGCTGAGAAGCTGGGCATCAGAGTTAACCATGGGGGCCCATGGAAGAACCAGGAAGGAGGGGGCGCATGAGCTCATTCTCTGGCTGAAGGCCCCATGGGCAGCCCCTCAGGAAGCCCAGTTCCTCCACTGAGGGAAAGGGATGGGATCTGGCATCCCAGGCCGGTGCCCCTGCCAGCCAAGCTGCAGCTCAGCCAGCTGTCTGCAGACTCTGGGCACTCCTGAGAGAAAGCTAAGTCCACGGATGTCCTGGGCAAAGCCCCCAGTTCTGCAACTGTTCCGCTCTTCCCTTGGAGGCAGAAGAGCCACCCAGAGACTCTGAAGTGGGAACAGCTGGGGAAGAGGCTGAACCAGGGCATGTGCAGGGAACATGCCGTGCCCCACCGAGGGGCTGGTGGAGGAAAGGAGAGGCTCACGCCTCTTCACCTCCTTTCAAGCCACAGCCAGCATTTCCAGGCTCATCTGCTCAGCCTAGAAATGCTTTTAAAAAAAGTTTTCTTTTCTAAAAAGCCCGAGAGGCCTGGCCCACTGCTGGCCAAGGAGAACAACCAAGCCAGGCTGGGGGCACCAGGAATGAGCTGCCAGACTGAAAGGGATGCCAGTCTCTACCCATTGCAAAGGCTGCCAGGTGTCTCTGCTGGTGCTGGCACAGATCTTGCCCTTGGGAAGGAAGGAAAGTTATGCAAAGCGGGCCCGACCTGGCCAACTGGGCACACTTGGAAGCCAAGGATGGCCCAGCCCACAACCACCCTCCTGAGGAGACCCTGCACACACACAAGCTGTGGGCTGGCCAAAAGGAAGGGCCCCCAGCTCCAGCGTGCTGGGCCACGCATCTCACCAGCGTAACTGGAGGAGGCTTCCGTGGAGAGCAGACTGTCTGTGACGTTCTCGGTGCTGGCAGCGGACCCGGTGTCTGCTGTGGAGAGGAGGGGCCCGCCGGGGTGATCAGTACAGCCCATCTTGCAGGGGCCAGGCAGCAGGAAAGGAGAAGCCCCCCCTTCCCAACAGCCAGGGGCTCTCCCTACCCTATCTGGCTGGGAGGCTGGGACTCACCAAAGGACCCGTAACTCTGGCTGCTGAGGGGAGGGTGTCCCAGGTAGGAATCCGGGGCGTCTGGGGGATTCCCTGCAGCAAAACAGCAATGGTCCAGCCGGGAACAGGGGGAGCTGCACCATGTGCCTGTGCCCTGGCCAGCCTTGAACTGGCCAGCCCGTCTGGAGGGGAGCTTCGAGGATGAAAGCCCAGTGCGGGGGGGGGGCATGTCTGGCTCTCAGGGGCCAACGCCCTTCGCTGCAACGGGGCAGCCTAGCTTGGGGCCTCAAGCTCCCCCCCCCAGCACGGAAAACAAGAGAAGCAGAGGAGCCAGGACGCTGGCTGCTTACCAAGGAGAGGAGCTTGGCGTGGAGCGTCCCAGGGAGGGAGGGAGGGAGGGAGGGAGAAGACAGAAGCTGTTTATGGACAGAAACTGAGACAGCCACCTGGCGCAGAGGAGGATGCATGCTGCCATTCTGAAAAATGGTTCTAACATTCACCAGCTGGATTCTCAGCACATGCCAGCTCCTAGCCCAAGATTTACCAAGTGCAGCGTCTACATCTGTGTAACATGCAAAACCAGAGAAACCAGGTCCTTGCAACACCCTGCACCACACAAACTATCCTGACCGCATCTCGGCACAGTCTGGCGTGTTGTGTGAACCCACCATGAATTACGGAACTGCGCGTGAGGCTGAGTCAGCACTGGAGCTCCAGCAACTGAGAACTGAACCCTGCAAGAGTCAGACCCCAATCGGATGTCAGCGTGCACCCTCGCCACTCCCTCCTGATTCAGCAAAAGTCTGCAGCAGTCGGGACCGTGAGCAACCCTCGAGCAGAAGCGGATTGAAAGGACAGGCCTGTCCCTGGCCAGAGACCCAGAAGCTCTCCTGCTGGGGAACGGTCCCCCCGGGCTCCCTACCTTGCACGCCCCTCTCTGAGCTGGGCGTCTCCACAGCGCTCAGGAGGCATAGCTGCCGCCGCCTCTGCTTCTCTTGCCTGCAAAGACACGAGCCTGCTCTGAAAGAGAGTGCACCCCTCCCGCAGGAAGGTCCCCAGAGGGGAGCAGAGGGCACCCAGGTAGGCACCGAGCCTCCCTCGGGCCAAAATGGTCTGTATCCTCCATCAGGCTGACATGAATGCTGCTTCCCCAATGGCCGAGTCTTCAGGAAGCACAGAGGGCCTCTGGGCACACTGGAGCCAGGCCCCCACAGTAGGGCCAGGCCACGTCCTCCTGCTGCTACAAAGCCCCACCGCCAAGGCAAAAATGCGATCAGGTGAATGCAATGGTGGCAGCGGTGCTGGCACCAGCAGCTGAGCAATGCTCAGCGGGAGAAGGAGAGGAAGCGCACACTCTGGTGGGGCCTGGACCCAGGAGCAGACTCACCGCCAGTTTTCCCAGCAGGCAATGAGCACCGTCAGCACGTAGAAGGACAGGAAGACACCCAGACAGAAAAGGATCCCGTCTACGTAGACCTTTGCTGCAGGGGAATGGGGAAACAGCATCACACATCTGGGAAGCCTTGCCTGAAAGCCCCCAGCAGGCAAGGGCTGCCGGTCTCCCAAGCCCCCCTCCAAGCGGCTTCCTTCACAGCCCACCGGCCTCTTTCAGCCACTGACCTCCAACTCAAGGCTCCCTGGGTATTTGGCCAATTAGATCTCCCCCCCCTCCGCATTTAGGTCTATAGGGGAGCCTGCTCTGAGTCAGGAGTGGCAGTTGTGGACAGCCATCCCCCCAGAAGAGTCATTGTTCTGCTCCCCCTCCTTCTCCAGACGAGGGCAGGTGCAGATGTGGGGTCTGCTTACAACTGACAGCAGGTGTCACCACAATGTGCAGGGTTTTCTGGCGGTTGCCTTGGTCAACAGGCTCATCTGGAAAGACACAAAGGCCAGGATCAGCTAACCTGGAGGAGTGCCCAGGCCGCAGCTCCCCTTCCCCACTGGTGCCCACAGAACCTCGGGCACCAGCCTGATTCTGAGGGTCCTGCCTTGACCTTTAAGTGAGCCACCTCCTTGCTGGTCACTGGGGGCTGCCTGGAGGCATTCAAGCCCTGAGCCCATGTGCTGGGGCTGTGTCAGGGTTACAGGTAGTCCCCGGGGGCTCTTGAGACAAGCCACCTTCTTGTCCCAAAGAGGGGAGCCTGGGCTAGCTGTAAAAGCAGAGACCAGAAGGAAAACCACTCCGGCCTTCCTTGCTCTTTCGCGGTGTCTTAAAATTGCTCCCACATCTCTCCAGATGTTTGTTCGAAGCACAGAACAGACTGCCAGCTCGCCCCTCCTTGCCCCAAATGCCTCCCAACATCCTTCCCCATGTTCCAACGTGCACATCTGCTTTGTCCCCCAAACATGCTGGTGGAATTGACCAAGCAGGGTGGGTGGAGCAGGGGAAGCAGCTCTGGCACACAGACCCTCCTTGAATGGCAGCCTCTCCCCCACCAGCGGATCCATGGGCGGGCTGGACCAGGATGCCGAGTCTCTTGGGAGACAGCGTCCCACCCCACGGGAATAGGCCAACTCCCAGATCCCTCAAACGCGAGGCTCCATTGTACCCGGATGCTCTCCTAGCTGCTGCCAAGTGGCAGGACCTCAGTGACAGAAGCCACATGTGCAGGCAGATCCCGGATCCCTCAGCCCACCTTCCTCTTTGTACCTTCAGAAAAAGGATAGTAATGCAACGCTCCCCCGCACGCTTCATCTTCAGTCTTCACCACTACGACCACGTAGAAACTGTGACTGGGGAAATCTTTCTTCTGCGAGAAACCCAACAATAGAGAAACCCTTTGACTGAACATCAGAGATACTGCCCCCACAGCAACTCTTAAAACCCCAAAGCTGGGCAGCTGGAGGCTCTCCGTTCACCTTTCCAGGTGTGCTGGTCCCCACTTGCTAACTGTTGTGTTACAGGCAGCGCCTGGCCAAACCCTCCAGAGCCTGTGTCCCCCTTCGGTTGAAGATCGCTGCTTCTGGAGCCAGGGGCAAGATGATCAGTTTAGGCCATCCGATACCACTGCCAGCACTGACTAACTGATGCCATCTGATACCCCAGATAACGGGAAGGCCGGCCAGGGCCAGTCAGATTACAGGGCTCTGACTGCCTTCAGCAGAGCTCCCCGCCAATCAGATGTACCTGCACTGTGATGGCTGCCTTCTTGGTCATGGTCTGGTAGGTACCAATGAAGGCCACGTTGTTATCTAAGTCATAGACGGGACACTGGGCAGTGGGAAAGAAGAGAGGAAAGTGGGGCAGCGTCAGTCTCTTGAATGAGAGCAGGCGTGGAGCCTCCTGTGTTCTGTAGACACCCCCTGCTCACTGACCAGAATATCCTGGACGGAAATGACCGAACAAGGGAAGGCCGTGGATGAGGTCACTTTAATGATGGCAGAGTCCACCCCCTCCGGGAACTCATATTTGAAATACTGTTGGTCAAGAAGAAAGGTGAGCTTCTTCCTTCTTTGGCGTAGCACACCCAACCTGCAGCACCTCCTTTATCTGCCGGGTGTGATGGCTCCTCAGGGCGCCCTTCCTGAGGCTGGGAAGCTCCTATGAGCGCCTCATCAGGGAAGCTGGCAACCGGGGCCTGGAACAGCCACACCCTGCTCTGAAACCCTGCAAAAGGCACTCCGAGCCCAGGAGAACCAGGGCAAGGAGGCTGCAGCTCAGATTAGGGTGTCCCTCAACCCCATGAGTCTTGGAGCAGCCCCCGGTCCTCCCTGCAGAACAGACCCACAGCCTGGGGGCAACAGGCAATAGTCCGGGCGCTAGGAGCTGGGCAGGCAGAGCATCTGGCCTCTCACAGGAAAGTGTATGTCCCCAAACCCAGCCTAGTCCTTCCTGCTAAACAGCCAGGCCCAGACCGCAGAGGCGCCCAAGCCTTGGCCAGAGGGTCATCTCCCTCCCTCTGAGGCAACGGGCCCCCTCCTGCCTCGAGCGCTGCGGGCCTACCTGTGGCTGGGCTGCCGTGGCGTTGAAAGTGAAGGGCTCGCCCGTCCTGCATCAAGAAAGAGCAGCACAGGAGGCAGTTGGGGCGGGCACCGCTTCCTGGCCCAGCTGACGAGAGAGGGGCTGCATTGCCTGTCTGCCCTCTCTGCTCAGAGACCCCACCAGAAAGCGGGGAGGAGCTGCTGCTCCGCATCAGCTTGAGTGCGCATTTTGCACACGCGCAGAAAAACTCTTTCGCAATTTGAGTGCTTGCACGGGGCACACACTCCTGGGGCTGTGCATGGAGAACCTTCAAACTCCCCCATCGCTGCCTCTTCCACCAGGCAGGGTCCACCCCTCACTTTTCTCTGCCCTGCCCAGGGAGCCGCCACTGCCGGTACTCTTGCCCCCTCACTCCCGCCCCAGGGGACCGGCAGCCCCAGCGCACCTGAGCACAAAGTTCTCCACGCGAGAGACCTGCAGCTGGTACGAGGCGTTGTACGGAGAGAGCGTGGAGACGTCCACGAAAAAGAACTGCGTCTCAACCTCGCTCTTGGTGGGTGGCTGGCACAGGGTGCGGCTAACGTCCTGGTAGAGATACTTCCTCTGGAACCTGCAGGCAGAGAGAGGCTGGAGCTGCCGGGGGCGTCTTGGGGGCCCTTACCAGACTTTCTATGAAACCAGGGCAACCGGGCCCAATGCTCTGGCCTGGGGGAGCAGGCTGAGACCCCTATGGCAGCTGTGTTGTCCTTCCATGGCAACGGCTCGGGGACCCGGCAAGCTGAGGTGGTGCTGGTTCGGAGGACAGGGGAACCCCGTCTGGGGCCGGCTTCCCAACGGAGCAGACCTGTAGGGGAGCCCTGGGCAGGGCCGTGGGAGCGCCCTTCCCACGTGGGAGCAGAGTACTCACAGGCCCCGGAGGATTAGGGGCACCTGAAATGATACCACGGCTTCCTTCTGGCGGACCACGAAGAGCACCGGCCTCTCCTTCTGCTCGGAGAGCACGTTCACCGAGACACGGACACCCTCCGTCTGCCGGACAAGGAAAAGAGGGGTTGGCGCTGAGGCTCGGCAGCCTCGCCGGCAAGGGCCCCCAAGCGCAGAGCCAGCCCCAGCACCATGGGTAGGGACTCGAGGCTCCGACACCTCCAGGCCCTGGGGACCGGCGGAGACAGCTGCGTTGCGGGGCACGACCCCGGGGCTCGGCTGGCAGGGGCACGGGCGGGGGGTCCGAGAGGCCGGCCAAGGAGGGGGGCAGATGGGGGAGGCCCCGCCCTCGCCCCCTGGGAACCTCCCTGCTCCTGGGGCGGGGGGGAGCCCTCATTCGAGCTGGGGTCTCCTCTGGGCGACCGGCGCTGCCGCCACCCCCGCTTCCTGCCCGCCCGAGGTGCCAGCGCGTCACAAGGCCCGGGCGGAGGACGGCCCGCGCCCTTCAGCCTCTGGCCTTGGAGCCTCGGCCGCGGGGTTGGGGGGGCGATCTTCGGAACGGCCGAGCGCAGGGGAGTCCCCGGCGAGAACGAGCGACCGGGCAGCGGCAGCGGCTCACCCGGTTCCGCGTGACGGTGTGGTTGAAGGCGTAGATGTTGAGCAGCTCCCCGTTCACCGCGTCGCTGTACGGCTGCTCGAAGGCGGCCTCCTTCTGCGCCACGCGCTTGTCCGCAGGCCCGGCCGCGGCCCCGGGCAGGGGCGGCAGGGGCAGCAGCGGCAGCAGCAGCAGCGGCAGGGGCGCCCTCAGCATGGCCGGCGGGGGCAGCGAGACGGGAACCCGGCGGATAGACGCTCCGCTCCGTCTGGGCGGTGCCGCCGCGGAGACCGCGCCTTTTAAAGGGGCGGGGCGGGCCGCGGCGGCGCCAGCCGGCCGCTCCGGGCCCCTCGATGCCGCGACGCCGGCTGCAAGTTCGGCCGCGGGCCTTCCGAGGGGAGACGGAGCGCTTCGCCCTGCCCTGCCCAGATGACGGCCCGGGTGGCCGAGCTGCTGCCCGCAAGGAAGCCCCCGAGGCGAGAAGACCCCAGCCACAGCCCCCGTCCCCGAATGAGACGCTCACAAGGACTCGTTGGTCAAACATCTATCTTTATATGGAAATACGCACTAGACCAATGAGCTCTACCAGTCATCAATGTCACTTAGCCAGAGCAGATTCATCACTCAAGGGGCATGGAAGCCTCCAATTCTGGGCAGGGGGGGCGAGCAACTGTTCCACCCCAACTCTCAGCATCCCCTACAAAGCAAAGGTTGGCCTCAGCCCCTCCCCACGTGCACATTACAAGCAAAGGTCAACCAGGCCTTCATCTGCACCTCCCTCTTCTCACCTGCTGCAATAAATAGAGAATCAGCAATGCTGTTCGTGAAGGGACAGACAAGATTCTGGTTGCAGCACATAACTGTAAACAGGAACAAGATGCGAAGAGAGGCATTCTTCAACTGAAGAAGAGAGAGGCTGGTTATATAAGCAAGCGGTGCTCCTGCATCAGCAGCTGATGAGCCAACCCAAGTCCTCAGCAAATCTGAGGGGCAGGACCTCTTTGGAGGATACAGATTGCTGGCCCTGGTGGACGCAGCAGAGTCTGTAAGATGCTGCCACATTTCCCAGGCCTGCTACAGATTGGAGACCTTTCTAACATGGCAACACAGGAAGAACATGGAGCTTTCTTCCTGTTGAGATCAAGACCTCATCCGAGGGCAATAGCTACCAGTAATGGTAAGGGCCAGGATGTAAGAGCAGCAACTGGTGTGTGAAGAAGCCACCAGGCATGCCTTCTGCCCATTGGCTTATTCCCAGGTCTCTGGCTTTCCAGAAAAGGAACAATGGCAGCAGAGATGGAACATGACAGAAGCATTGTGTGAGCATTAGGTCAGTGGGAGCATTTCCCACAAAAACCAGGTGCATCCTTGCAGGCAAGCAGCAAGGTCCCACTAAGACAGCCCCTGCCCACCCCCAGTGCTGATCTCAGGACACCAGCAGCAGAGCACTTCAAGAGTACAGTTCCGCTCTGGAATTCTTTTATGGAGCAAGGGCCTTGTGCTTTTGCCACACTGAAGCTTGTGCCGGAGGAAATGATAGGAGTCAGGCAATGCAATGGAAAAGGGGAAGGGCTAGGCAGCCATGGACGGTCTCAGGGGAGGGTGCCCAGAAAACACTCATGGCCAAGAACTCACCATGAACAAGGAAGCCTTCTTAGAATGAAAGAAACAAGAAAGCACAGCAGGCAAGGTGTGGCTCTCCAGAGGCTCAGCTGGGGTGGCTTATGGGGGAGGGGGAATTATGGTAACACCTAGATGGTCACACACTGCATTCCCTACACCGGACTCTCAGGCATAAAGCCACATTTGGGGAACTGGGGTAGCACACCTTGCTGCCAAGTTGACGAACACCTTTGCCAAATCACTTGCTCAGATAAAGAGATGAAGCATCTTCCTTCTTAACACTGTACGTTTAGGAACAAGACTTTTCTCCCACTATCTCACTTCACTTTGTAAGATTGAAAGGACTCTCTTCCAGGTATGAATTAAGGCATTACGCCTCAGAAACTTTTTCTAACTTCTCATTACACCAAACCTATAGAAACAGGCTTCCCTTCACAAGGGGCCTTTTTCCTGGCCGACCTGAAATATCTGGAGCAGATGAAAAGGTTGCAGCTTAACTGCCTTCCCTGCCAGAGGCCTCATTTGCATGACTAAAAGCTTGTACAGGACCCACACAAAAAAGAAATAGATGCCTTGTGTCAAGCCCTGGAATTCATCAAGCTTGGGCCTTGCAAGAAGGGAAGTGTGGATTATGGGGAGTGGGTGCAATGGAACAATCACTTGCTTTTTACTCTTTAAAAAGAGCATTCTGCAGCAGGAGACACCCTAGCGAGATGTCAGTTTGATGTCGATGGGGATGAATGAGCAGAGACCAGGCTCTGAGGCCTCTGACAAGCTGAGAGTGTCACACCAACACACCTCAGGGGCAAGTCTTCCATGAAGCCGACCGCCTCCCACCCTGTTCCCAGCAAGAGAACATCATCCTTCTAACAGAAATGAAAACAAGCCAAGCTAAAGGAGTTCACTCACTCAACACATAATTGTTCACATGTATCAAGTTGTCACATGTAGCTGTATCCTGTTCCGGTTCGTTCACTCATTTGCCAAAGCAAGAAAGCAGCTAATATCACTTAAAACAAAAACCCAAACCCAGTAAATATAAAAACTCTTCAAACAATTCCAACTTTTAAAGCAGCAGCTACTTTTCAGTTCAGGGAGTGGAATGTGAGTGCAGCCAATGGGCTCAGGCATTTCAGCACTGTTGACAGCCCAGACACTTGAGGAGGGAGGAACGGCGGTGACAGCAGAATACGAGCCAGCAGGCTGCTGACGAGCATGCTCACACCATGCGTGAGAAACGACGTAAGATCCCGCTTCCCTTAGAAAAAACCCGTTCAGGCCAAGTGACCAAAGTGGCCTCTGGACTTCTTTGGCCAGCAACAGGCCGCAACACTAGCCACGCCACCCTCCGCCTCCCCTTCCAGTGCTAAACACAACACCCAGTAACATTCAATAATGGAAAGCACGTTGAGTGAGGATTCAGTAGTGCCACGGAAAAAAGAACTGGGCTGATGGAGCTGGGCGGGGTGGGGGGGCTGTCAGGCCAGAGTGGCCTGCTTCTCTTCCGGGGTTTCCTCCAGCAGCTGCATGATGAGTTCATGGAGGGGTTTGCAGATCTTGGTGTAGCCAGCACCTGTTAGGTGCAGAAAATCAAACATGTCGTGGCATGAAATGGTGCCATCCGAGTGCACAAAGCCTCCATCCACATCCAGCAGCTGGACACTGGCCAGCTTTGGCAGGGAGGTCTTCAAGAGCTGGTTCACCTTGGAGTTCTTCTGCCGCAGGGGGTTTGGCTTCTCGCCTCGAGGGAGCAGGCCCTTGAAGGAGGGAGGGGAAACAGGCAGTCAGCAGGCCCCAATCTCTAGGAAAGCTCGCCCCTAACACTGGCATCGCTCTGCACACCGACACCCCCCCGCCCATTCTCTGGACATTGGCACACGTGCACTGCCTCTCTGGCAAGCTGAGACCTTAGTCCCAACTCGTCCTTCAGAAACATCTATCACCGTTTGTTCCTAAAGAGACTCCCTTGGATGCATTTTGGCTTTTCCTCACCCTTTTTATTTAGATTAATCTGTATGTGGAGAATTACAGAATCACGTATTGCTCTTATGTAAAGCCTTCCCTTCTGAGGAGAACATGAACTCCTTATAGTTGCCTTTGTGAAACAAATTATTCAGATGCTTACAAAAATTAAGCTGTCAAAAACAACGGTTAAATTGGAGGCTGTCGGATGCAGACTCCCAATTTTTCTTCCTCAGCCAAGCTAAGTCTTTTCTAATTGATTTCCTGTAACAAAAGCCAGCAGCCGACCACAGCCCTGCCCTTCTCATGATGCTGCCATTCCTCCTGATAAAAAAGCACAAGCTACAAAAACATACCGACATACCCAAAGATGCTACTTGCACATACCAGTACGATAATCTTAGCCTGGGGCTGCCGTGTATTGATCAGTCTCACAATGGCCTCTATTCCACCAGCTACTTCCTCTGCTGTGTTTTCATGGTTGTTTGTTCCAACCCAAACAACAATGACCTGTGATCGAGGGACCAGAGAGAAACCAATCATTTCTGCATTACACGGCTTCAGAGGAAGAACATTGCATGATGCCTCTGTAACAACATTTCGATGCCCAGAGCACATTGCAGGCAGTCAGCTCTCCGCTTCCTTGGCAGCCATAGATATCATGCTGTTAGTGTAATAGATCAGAATTAAAACGACATAGAAATGCTTTGGGTGAAACAAAACCTAGCAAAGGGCAGTGGTGTGTGTTTGTGAGAAAGAGAGGAAAAAGAGAATGTTACAGGAAGTTTCTTGTTCTTTCTCACATATACAGGCACCCCTACCTTGGGCTTAATATTTTCCAGTTCACCGTTCTTCAGTCTCCACAGAACATGTCCTGTAGTGTCTCCACCAATCCCAAAATTCAGTGCGTGTAATGGTGAAAATAGTTCTCGCCATATCTGTAATGAGAAATTTTAGGAATCATCCTTGAACAAAAGCAGAACATTTCAGGAATAAACCATCGATGTAGCTAAGTATTCAAAGGTTCATTAGATAGGGGGGAAAAAGGATCATTTCTATTCAGACTTAACCAAAGGATCCATTCTGGGCCATTTGGGTAACTCCAGATCAGGATGGGCAATGTTTAAAGAGTCTCCTGATCTTTTGGAGGCTTGGAGATCATCCTATGATATGACCAAACTATCTGGACTGGGAATGGAATTGGTTTGCCTTTGGAAAACCTCCTGCTCCATTCCCACTGTGCAACACCACCACAAAAACAGAACCAAATTATGACACTGAAATCCAGCTATTATATTGTCAGTGATATCATGGGATGCTCTATGTCACCTAAGGACCAGATGTTGCCTACCCAGGAGGCACTTGGGCTGCCCAAGATGCTTGTGCATCCTCAAGCCATTTAAGAATCTTCTCAACATGATAGTCCACTAATATATTGCTGAACAGGCTTTGAGGAACAGTCTCTGGAAGAAGGCTTTCCTGGCATGAGCCTTTATTTTGTCTTTTCAAATCAGAATTATCGATTGAAGCTTTTACTCTATAATGGAAATTAGAGTTTATTTATTGATAGTTCACTGTTTATTATTGATCAATTTAAAGATGATGAATAGAAAAAGGATAACGTTATATAACGGCAAATCTAAATTTTTACTCAATTACAAAAAAAATCCTGTAACTGGATTAGAACAAGATGCATCCAGCCCAGCATTTATTGCAGAAACCCAGAACGTGCAAAGCGGGCTCTTCACGGACCACTGTGTTGGTTCAGAGTGCCCATGAGGCAAGGCAGCTGACGCCAAACTGTGCCCCCCAGTACCTCATATTGCTGTAACAGCTGAACCATGGAGTCCCCCACGAACAGCACGTCCGGCTCCTTGTCCTTGCAGTCCAAGACAAATCGATTGTGCTGGAGGGAAGGGAAGGGAAGGAAAGCGAGCAGGTTGAAACATCAGCGGGTCTCTGGCGCAAAAAGGGCCGTGGTTTCCCCTCCGGCACCCTCGAGGCAGCCTCTTCATGGGGTGGGGGACCAAAGACGCACGAACCCACACGGGGAAGGTTAGGGACGCGGCCCCTTCTGGCAGGTCAGCCATGCGGGGAGGCAGAAGACGGGCGCGGTCCGGCCCGCGAGCACCGACGCGCCGCTCCATTTCGGTCCCCGGGGCAGGTCCGAGAGCGCGGCCAAAGGCACCGCTCCCCGCGGCCCTTTCTCTTCCCGGGCAGTCCCCGTGCGCGCTCCGGGTGGCCAGCGGGTCCTTCGAGCGGGGGCGGCGGCAGCCGTTGGAGGCTCACCTGGGACATCCACCGGTCGTCCCCCTGCACGTCCTCCGCCGCGTGGGGCATCGCCGCCGGGTTGGAGTCCCCCTGGCTCATCCGGTCCCTGCCGAGAGACGAGCCGTGGGAGGGAGGCCGCCTGCGGGCCCGGCGCCGTCCTCCGCGGACGCAGCCAGCCGCCCCGCCCACCCGTCGTCATGGGAACCGGGCACCGGGGCGGCCCCGCGGCGCGGGAGGAGGACGGGCTCCAGCGGAAGCTGCCCGGAGGGGGTCGGCGGCCCGCCCGCTCACCCGCCCGCCCCACACTCACGCTGCCGGCGACTGCGGCTCCCCCCGCGCCTCCATCGCAGCTTCTCGGCGATGATCCAGGCCCGCCTCCTCGGCCGCCTCCTCACCCTCCCCGCGGCTCCGACGGGCGCGCCCCTCCCTCGCTCCGGCCGCTCCGCAGCGCGCCTGCGCGATGACTCGCTTCCGCCGCCTTCGCGGCCCGCCGCCGGAAGTCCCGCCCCGCCTAGGTCCCTGGAGGCCCTAGCGTTCTCTAGAGGGCGCTGGTCGGGCTTCTCACCCCCTCCTCGCGGGCTTTTTTCGCCGGCGCCATGTTGGGGGCGGGAAGAGTGACGTGCCTGGAGGGGAGGGGCGTCGCCTGAGGACGTCAGAGCTGCTTCTCGGGGAGTCGCGGAGCTGAGGGACTTGGCGTCGCGGGGCGGTGGTTTCCCGCAGCCGCTTCCGGGGGCAGCGCGGGAGCAGCGGGGCCGCAGTCTCCAGCCAGGGAGGGGGCCGTCCGTGTGGCAGTACTTGAAGCCCCGGCTACTGAGGGGTGCACCTGATGAGTGCCTGGCAGAGATTCCAGTCGCAGCGCGCTGAGCCTTCAGGAATCTTGAGTTGAGGGGGTTCCCAAGCAACCTCCGATGATGCCACGTGCCCGTTCTGTGCGCGTTTCTTTCATAGGCCAAATGGCAGGGCAGAGGTGGGGATGTAAGTCAGGAAAGGAGGGGAGCCGGAAAGATACTTTCCTCCCTATCTGCTCAGCCTAGGCTGTAAGCAGAAAGCAAGATACATGGTCCCATTTCTTCAGCACCCTGAATTCTCTTGACAACTAAGGTAACAGAAACCAAGGATTTTGTGGAATGGACAATGAATATTTATCATCCACTAAGTTGGGCCTGGTTGCCTGAGTTTGAAAATTCCTCTGGAATCTGAAATAGCTGAGATTTTTAAATCAGTAACAATGTAATGTTAACCTCTGGCTGTTCATCAGTTGAAAGTCCCAAAGTGAAAATATATTTGTAGAGTTGCAAAGCAATTATAGAGCTGCCGGTTTTCCTTCAGTTTGAAGCACCTTATCTTCTCTTAGCGAGAGCACTGTGTTTGGTGCTTACATATGTCATGTGACCTGCCATCCCATTGCTGCTTAAAGACAACTTAATTCCTTTATGTCTCTCCTGAAGCTTACAGATTTACTTCTTACATTAATGTCCTGATTGTCTTCTTCTGGCCTGGGGGCTCTAGACTTTTCCTTTGCCAGAAGAGGTGCCTACCCTAAGGAGCTAAGAACTGGGTGCTTGCCACTGTAGAAGTAATGTTGAGAGCCAGAGCTTTTCAAGCTGGTGATGTCAGTTGCTGAAAAGTGCAAGGCAAAACTCTGTTAAATATAAGATGGAACTGTGCTCTCTTATTAGCACAAAACATCAGCTATTATAAAGGCTTCCCACTAGAATGAAATACAGGCCCTTATCTACTAGTCTTGCTGTGTTGTATCTGGGAAACTTCTGCTGAGTTTGAGCCAGGGAGGCAGACGCCACCTGGACTTCAACAATAATTCTTCACTGAGCATTTTTGAAGTCACAGAACAAAAATAAGGAGCAGGTGACCTGGCAAAGGGTGTGTGTGTAATGGGAATAGCCAGGTAAAGTGATGGCATGGAGTAAGCTTTTTCACCTGGCATCCACGTGGGCCGGGTCAGCTGTCTCAGTTGGTATGGACATACCTGAGACGGTCCCTTTCTCCCCTCCACGTAAGGATTGTGTTACACACACGGTCCCAGGTTCGGCTTATAATTAGGGACACACAGAAGTAACTTCCAACTGAACACTGAGGCACAACAGGTTCTATGGAATACATGGAGACCCAGTGAATTTAAAGGAACAGCAAAACTTCACTGGTTGCAAGGTACAGTTGCTCTCTCTCTCACACACACACACACGCTCAACCACACTTGCCCACATCCAACTAGGCTGCCAGGCACTAGCCAGAGGGACGGAAGCCGCCAAGTCTGGATCCGAAGACCCAAGGAGTGGGCGGGCTTTGGGGCCCCTTTTATTCCCCAAAGTCCTTGCTTTTATGATTCACGTGACTGGCAGCTACTCTTGCCTTGTTAATTTACAAGTCTGGTAGCTGCTGATGGGATTGGGGGTTTCCATGTGCTCAGGCTCAACTTCGTCTGGTTCAGGTGACATTTTCCCTTTGTTTTGACTTGCTTCCAACTTGTCTACCTCCCTGAAGGGGTCTTTTAGACAAGTTTCCTGGCTTTTGTCCTCTCTGCTCACGTGCCTGCTCCATCTTTAGGTAATGGCAGCTTCAGCCTAGTCTTATTAATTGCTAGCTGAATGTTGGTCAGTGCTCCTTCGATTCTCTTTTCAGCGACATGGAGCAGAGCCCATCAGCCAGTGGCAAAATCAAGGCGTTTGGCTCTTTTTGCCTAGTCTGGGGGGGAAGGGGGTTGCAGCTTTTCATTTTGCCATTATCTGCACTGTCCATAGCCATTGCCCAAGTTTTCTTCCTTCAGCTTCTACCCTCTTACAGGGGAAGGGCTGCTCGCTAGCTGCACTGTATCAAATCCCTTCCTTCAAAATCTATAAACTGGAAGAACTGGGATAATTGTGCCAAATTAATCATGAGTGGTCAACATTTGTGACAGATCAGAACAGCCGTTACCATATACAGTATTGGGCCCTCAAATTCTAGAAGCAGTGAGAACAGCTTTTTGCCTGGCTGGGTCAAGATCATTTGGTAGCTGCTGTCGGTATAGGAAGAAATGGAATGAAGAAGGGAAGAACTCACAAGGAATATAAAACAAAGAATTATCCTGATCTTGCCTTTTGAAGATCTGGTAAGGAGGAGGACAGAAAAGGAGAAATGTATTTATCTTTGTCAAGTGAAATACATTCCCATGTGATACATTCTTGCATTTAGATTCTGCCTTAATCAGACCAGACCAACACCCACCTTTTCAAACACTCATAGAAGGGACAAGTTATTAATATTGATAGCTGTTTTATCAGATTTTGTATATGGTACCCCAGATGACTGCTAGTTTTCCTTGAAAATGATCAAATTTGGGATGGGTCTTACTGTACTCCATTAGCAGGGCATGTGGAATGTGTGGGCTCAGTGCAGCCATTCCTGTAATGAATGCTAATAATCTCCACACCTGCCACATGTAGGATGCTACAGGAACATAAAATATGATATGCTGTATCTGACAAAAAGCCTGTCTAGCCCAACCTTCTGATCCCACAGTGGCCAAATAGATGTCTGGGGCAAGTTCCCAAGACGAACATGAAGCAACAGCAATCCTCATTTGGCTTTGCTAGCAATTCATACTAAGAGCCATTTTGCCTCTCGTGCTGGTTAAAACATTACTATTTAGTAAACTTAATAAACCACCAACTACTGAAGTATCTCAGTGATTACAATAAAAACATGATACAAAACATAGAAGTAGAAAAACTAACATCGAGTGATAAATCAAAGCCTGTTTAAAAAATGTTTAAGGCCTTTTAAACAGCTAACAAGGAGGTCAACTTCCTCAATTTACTAGGGAGTGCATTTTAAAGAATTGGGAAATTGGAATACTGCAATGAGTTTCCATTGTCAACCATATCCTTCATGAATTTGTCTAACTCATCAGTGTAGTAAATGTTATGGCTTCCATTTGCATTATAAGATCCTGATCTCCTGAATTTTCTACAATCTATTATGACACAAAGAGAAAAATGATGGAATTCCACTGTGCCGGAGGAGCCCAAGTACAAGTTTAGACAAGGCAAGGGTTCAGAATGCAGACAGTTCCTTGGACAGCTCCATTTGGTGCTCTAATCCCATGGATCCTAGCCAGTGGCAAGGTGCCGGGAGAGTTTTAGTCAAAGATATCTAGAGTGATCCTTCCCGACTCTTGCTGAAGAAACCCTGACTGGAAGTTGTTCCTCAATTTGGACAGCCAGCTCCACTCTAGTGCAGTGTTTCTCGACCTTGGCAGCTTGAACATGTGTGGACTTCAACTCCCAGAATTCTCCAGCCAACCATGCTGTTCCCAGACGTGGGAGTTGAAGTCCACACATCTTCAAGCTGCCAAGGTCAAGAAACACCGCTCTAATGTGTTGCAGTACCTTCTGAACCCATCACTGTACACGATGTTATGGATTCTGGATTGGAGTCTCCAGCACAATTCCTCCTAGTTGTATTCTGTGACTCAGAAGCTTCAGGTTTGTCAAAGCTTTTAAGACTCAGGGGATGTCCAGGTCTGAGGGCAAACTGAGGCCCTCTGAAAATCCACATCTCCAGAAGACCAGGAAGTTATCATCTCCTGTTGGGACTTGTTTGTGTTCACCTAATTTTCATATAGTCTGTACTCATTGTAAAGTGAAAACTATGCTAATGTAAGGACTGAGTTGTTTTCCTAGTCTTTGTCACACAAGAAACTCACTGGCAGCTGGAACAATATGGAGGTAGTTCCAACTATCTGCTGATTACTCTGTTTTGAAAAGTGTGGCTGCTAGTTGCAACCTGAGATCTTTTTGCAGAGGAAACAGAAGAGGCTAATGACACCTGCAGGATCCCTCTTCCATTCTATCTAATGTTATTTTACAAGGTGCTGACTAGAGCTTTTTCTTGTTTGTCTATAAACTTTTCCTTTGCTGTGGTTTTACCTCCCAACTTTCAATTCCTATTACATTTCTACTGGGCCCATACAATTTAGGTTCTAGTTTTTAAAAAGCAGGCCCCCATGCCCCATGGGGCGTTTCTTCCTCCACTGGCATCGCTGAACTGGCCTTCGTTTCTGCTCCAGCCTGTGGCCCGACAGCAGCTGCTCTCGGCTGCGCTGCCCTCTCCGTTGCCTTTGGGGTTTCTCTTCTTGGACGCCTTGCTGCAACTGCTCTGCCTACCCAGCAATGGAGGGGGAGCGGGTGAAGCTCCGGGTGGGGAAGCCAGGCTCGTGAGGCTGAGTCGCCCGGGCCCGTGCGGACGAGATGGGGGTAGGAATCACCCGTCTGGGCCTCGACTTGCCCGCGGCTCCCACCTGCCCTGCCGGATTCAGCGCGAGGGCTGCCCTTCGGGGCAAGCGGGGGTGGGTGGGTGGGTGGGAGGCTTGCAGGAAAGGCCCCTCGGAGCCCTTCGGCCCGCCAGCAAGAGGAGGTCGGCGCTGAAACGGCCGTGGAAGCCCCGAGGGCCGAATTCCTCCATCCCGCTCCCCATCGGAGGTCGCTGCTGCTTCCCCTTCAGGCCCCGCGGCGATCACCCGGACGTCCAGAAGCGGGACTCGGCCCCCCCCCTCCGCCGCCGAGGGGAGGAGCGCCCCAGTCCTCCGAGGCCGCCCGAGCCCGGCGGGCGCAACACGCCCCCCGCGACGGAGGCCGAGGTGGGTTGTCCCTTCGCGCGCGCCGTAGCGCTCTCCCGCAGGCCAATCAGGACGGCCCCCCAGCGCGCTGACGTCCTCTCGCGTCACAGCCGTCGCTGCCGGGCGCGCTCCTCCTCCTCCGGTTGCTATGGCGGCGGCGGCGACCCCGCCCCTGTGCGGATGAGCTCACGCGGTGCCGCAGCTCCGGGAGGAGGCGGCGGCGGCGGCGCGGGGGGAGGGTCGTCGTTGGCTCCTTCAGGATAAGATGGCGGCGGCTGCGGTGTCCGGCGGCGCCGGGGGGCCCCCGCTCGCGGCCCCGGGCCCCCGCCTGGCCCCGCCGCCCACCGCGGGCCGCCCTCCGGGCCCCGCGCGCATCGGCTACTACGAGATCGAGCGCACCATCGGCAAGGGCAACTTCGCCGTCGTCAAGCTGGCCACGCATCTCGTCACCCGCGTCAAGGTGAGCGGCGGCGGCGGCGTCCCGAGCCGAGGCGCGCTTTTCCCCCTCCGCGGCCCGGGGGTCTCGGCCGGCGGGTCGGTCGGCTCCGCGGGCGCTGCGTGAGTCCGCGGCCGCGAAGGCGGGCCCGCCGGGTCAGGCGGGCAGGCGGGCGGGCGGGCGGGCGGTGGAGCCCCGGCCGGGCCTGCTCCGGGAGGCCCGGCGGTCTGGGCTGCGGCGGCGCGGGGTGCGCGGCCCCGCAGGCGCTCCCGACAAGCAGGCCGTCTGGCGGCCCTCGGGACTCTGCCGGGAGCCCCTGCCAGGCTCGGGCCCCGCGGCTGCGCCTGTCCCCTCCCTGGGCCGCGCCGATGGCCGGTTGCCGCGGATTCGTTCCCCCGAGCCCGAAGGGCGCCCCGGTGTTAACGCGGGTTTGGAGGCGTGTCGGAACTCCCCCGAGGACGCGGTCTCGTCTGAACTTGCGGGCACGTTTCTCCCGGTTCCCTTGTTTCACTGCTTTGACCTGCGCGAGGAGGAATGCTTCCGGTGGGCTTTCGCCTCGCCCGCTTGGCTGCGGGGAGCAGCGGCGGGTCTGTGCGGGGTCTCCTTTGCCCCGAGCTGCGCGAGGTTCCGGAAATCCCACCACCGAAGAAGGGCCTTGGCCTTCCCTCCGTATCTGAGGGCGTTGGTGCCGTGGGAAGCCGGACGTGTGGCACAAATGGTCCCCTGGGCACCACCACCGCTGCGGCTCTGCCACCTTCCCTCCCGGAGAGCGGCTGCAGCATCTGCTGATCCGGGCTGACAGCTGAGCCGGGCACCCGTGGTTGGACTCAAGGAGGGATCGTTTCCGTGGGCAGACGCGGGGTCGTTGGACCTGATTCAGCGAGCCGCCATCGAGAAATGAGGCAAAAGTGAATTGCCAGGAGAACCGAGCAGGAGTTTGCGTCGTTTAGCGTCTCTTAGATAACCTGATCTGGCTTGGTGGAATTCTGCCTAAGTTTTGGCTATGAAGCTTTAAACGGGCACCTCTGGCTTCCCTAACCAGCTGCTCTCCAGCAGCTCACCTTTTCAGTGCGACTCCTAGACGCCTTGGCTAGTGGGGCAAGGCTGTTGCTCCCAAATGTTTCTGGATATGGAGCAGAAATAGAAACCGTTTTGTCTTTCTCAAACGCTGTGGGCCACATTATCAAACGTGAATCTGGTCCGGAATTCTGTTGCTGTTGGAATGTGTCAGGTGAGAATATTGACTCCCTTATATGGCACTCTAGCTGTTTGCCTTGGCCCATGAATTGCTGCTGGGGGCAAAGAGGGGCAGGCTGCCAAACCTGGACTAATTCTGATTAAGGTTTATCCAGGAGAACCTCCAGTCATCTCTGTGCTGAGGTTTTGCTTCTGTACACCGCAGAGAGTAAGCAAGGCTGTAGTTCTAGTCCTAAGGTAGGAGGGATGGCCTGTCTCCAATAGTTTCCGCTCATCCAGTGAGATCAGACAGAGAGGGAGCACTTCAGCTCCCTTTGATTAAACAGTGTCATATATCAGGACCTAGGAAGCACGCCTTCTCTGTTGCGGCGTCTGTCCCCTGCAAGAGCATCCCCCAGAAGTCCATGCGGCTCCCATCCTGATGACGTTCAGAAAGTCACTGAAAACTTGGCTGGTCTCCCAGGCTTTGGGGCAGGGTGGTGATTGAGCCCTTGTGGGATGTTGTGTTTGTTATAGAGAGCGTGCCTTCTGGACATATACGATCCACTACTTTATTTGTTATTGTCCTTGTTTTTTAAAGTGTATGCTTCCCGTAGTTGGGCAACCTCTAAATTGTGTGTATGTATGTATGTATAAATAATTAAATAAAATGAATTTCTATTATGGCTCAGGCACAATGTCTACCTCTGAGTCTGCCCACAGCTGTGGTCCTTTTCCAGTTCCTTGGGAATCTGGCTGCTGCTTTATCCCTTTAAAAAATGATTATTGGATTCTGCTGATGAAACTGAGTTTTTCCCATTAGGAAGTTGGGTGATCTGTCAGTCTCTCTATTCTGGAGAAATCAATATCTTTAGATATTTTGTTTTGTATGGTTGATGCTGAAGGCTGTGGATATTATGGCCAGAGGAATGACTGATACGATGTCGCTTTCCAGTTTTCCAGCTTTGAGGAATCAATATTCTTGAAAGCTTACCTTGTAACTATTCTGACATCTTTTGTGATTTGGACTGGTATGTAGAATAGGGAAGCTTATTGGCTGAGCATTCTTACAGTATCTTCAATCAGTTACTTGCATCAAATAAAAATATATTTTTTTCTCCCTGTGTTTAGGATCTTTGGTACAGAAATACCGTGGTTTTGGGGATTAGAGATATTGACTGGCATCTGAAATGCATCCTGAACCTGTTGATTAAGTTCTACGAGCAGGTGGAAAGGAATCATTCCTCATTAAAAGCCTCTGATCAGTCTGAAGAATGTGCACTCTTGTAGACCAAAAATCTTTTTCTCTCCATTTCTTCAGTCCTCCAAACTCAGCTGTGTTTCTGACAGAGACTGTGATAAGCAAATGCTTGTTTATGCAGGGTTTCTCTGGTTTCTATGTTCTGTGGTCTGTACTGGAGACGGTCCCTGCAGTGATTCAGAGATGGCTGGCTTCAAACAGATGTAGAAACAAATGCATGATTGTTTACATGCTCCACCAGAAAGTATGAATGGTTCAGTGAGGGACTAGATTTGAAGTAGGAAGAAGGTCATTATGGGGAAATCCCCCCACCCAGCACCCAGCTTTAAGGAATCCTGTCTGGAGTCTGGCTTAACTGCATTAGGTAGACAGAGAGAGGTTCATTGAGAACTGGGGCCGTGGGGCATTCTCTGAAAAATGTACTTCATTTTTATAATAAAGTCGTTTTTCAATAGTTGTAGGAGTTTATTTCTATGCGCATTATTTGAAATATTTTTACCCTGTTCTTCAGAAGAAAAAACTTCCAGAGTATCAACAAAGGTTAATAAAAATATATGCCCTGTTCTCAGTCTTACAGTTTCAAAGGCAGCACAAAAAGGAGGACTGGAATAACAGTGAATTTGGAACTAGCTTTTCCAAAAATCTTAATTTTTGGAAATGCCTAGCTGCAATAGAGGGAGTCATAAGAGAATCCCAAAGCTGCTCATCAAAACTGATGACTGTCTTGTGAGAGAGCGCAGCAGTTGGCACCAACCGTCAAAAGGGTTCGCATTCCAGAGCTGCGAGGATTTAAAGCCCTCCTCTTCCTCCTGCATTGTCCAGCGTTAATGGCAGGACAGAGGAAAGGGCATGAGATGCAGAGAAGAACACCCACCATGCTGTATCCTGCAGGCCTTGGATACAAACCATTTGGGTGGTGTTGCTAGAAGTCAATGCCCGTGCCATTGAGTGGGGTGCCAATGGCTATTTTGTTTTGAAATCTCATGGTGCAGCCAGAGTGCTGTGCTAATGCCCAAGTCCCTCACTTAGTAATAGTGCTGTGGCTCACCATCAGGATTGCAGGCTGTGCTTGGAATGCAATCAGAGGATGCTGCTGTTACACTTGCGTTGTTTTGATGGGTCCTGTTGCTGTCTGTTTGGCTGTTTAGTGGGAGTGGATTTTTTTTTCTTTTTAATTATATGGCATAGCAGTTTGGTGTTCATGCTGCTTTTTCTTGCTGGGAAATCCTTGTGAGGTCCAGCAGCCAGATGTGTAGACTATTCAGCCGTGGCAAGTCACGTTGCCCGGGGTGCACCACGAGGAGTCTAGTCTACATTGCACCAAGTTGGGCCAAGAGAGAGGGACTGGCCCAAGGTCACCCAGCCGGCTTTCCTGCATAAGGCAGGACTAGAACTCACAGGCTCCTGGTTTCTAGCCCAGCACCTTAACCACTAGACCAAACTGGCTCTCTGTGGGAGCGGATGAAGTACTGGGAATGCTCTTGGCTGGATCCATTCTGACTTTTATCTGTGTTCTTGGGAAGGCCAAGGGAACTATGCCTGATGTCCCTGCAGTTGGCTCTTGCGTTCTTTCTGTTTGTTTTTGGAAAGGAGAACTAGTTTTCACATCCTTGACAAGACCAAGAGAAAGATGTAATTGAATGGCCGAGCTGCTTTCTCCTGACAAAGCCGCAATGTGCCTCAGCTACAGGACCAGTAACTGAAGCGGAAAGGGCTGCCCTGCTAGAACTTGCCATTCTTCCCCAGGCTTTTTGCCCTTCATGGCTTTGCGCCCTGCCAATACTTCAAGGTACTATTTTTCTGACAATTCTACAGGTTTTGTGGCTTCTTCGCTGATCGCAGGCAAAACTGGGTTGAGAGGATGGCCTGTCAGGGGAGTCTTTTGTAGCCCCCCACCCGGGACATGCTGTGTTATTGCACCATAGGATCCCCTGGTGAATCTGATACAATTTCTGTCCTTCAGGACCTCTTAAAAGGTCTCGTCAAGGGTGGAAGCAGCAGGTATGCAGTGCTTGGCAGACCTGCTGTTCTACTGCGTGCTTGGCTGACAGGAATGAAGAGGCGGCCTCCGGGAAGCACCTCCTAGTCTCGCTCTTCTGCTGGTATTCTGGTGTGTCAGAGAGACCCTTGTGCTGGGCTGCCTCCCGAACAAGGCGTAATGGTATTTCCTTCAGGTTGGCCATTGGTTTTGGGTCTGACTAGAAGCACAGCTGCTGGACTTTTCTTGCCTGCCGCAGCCTTCTGGTTTTCAGTGCTGAATCTTGTGAAGAATGATTTTGCTTTGACTAGAAGCCACCTTCTTTAGCAACCCTCCCGGGGTTTGTGGTTTCTCCAAGAATCTGGATACATTTGCAAGTGAATCTCTGTAGAGAAGAAAGCTTAAGATGATACGGAAAGAAGCGGAGGGTTGCTGCCAACTTATTCACTCAGTGATTCCCTGGGTGCTCTTTGAGTGATGGAAGGATGTATTAAATACATTTTGGCTATTAACTACTTTATCTGGGCTCTGAATAAAATTTTAACTCAAAAAATGCAGTGGGTATAAGTACAGTTTGAAATGCTAACACTATCCAGCTCAGTTCAGTTGATGGAACAACTCAGTCTTTGAACCTGGGAAGGCTGAAAATGGTGGCATAAAGTTCTATGCCACTTTTTCCCCCCACGATAGGCATTTATGACAGCTATTTACAAGTAATTCCAAGCACATGCAAACAGCTGTTGAGTAGAAATACAGCAACAAGTGTCAGTAAATCGTAGTTATATGGATTTAGGTAAAAATGTCCGACTTGCCTCTTTATCTAGATGTGGATGTAGGGTATGTGTGTGTGTGTAGGGTTTCTAAGCCCTTCTGTGGCTGTGGTGTGTTTTCTTTGATTCTTGCTGAAAGTTGACTAGGGATTGCCCCAGCGTTTGCTCCAGAGTTCTCTGAAGAGCCTGTCATTTCCACTGGCACAGTGAGAAGAACGTCAGCATTATTGTTCTTCTCCTTACCTCCCTGATAACATTAAAGACTACAAGCATCTTGGTGTCTCAGCGCTCATCAGCAGCTGTTACTGTCCTCCCTCCGCAAAACAGGAGCAACACTCTAACATTGTCACTAAGACCAAGTAAAAATCAAAAGGCACTTCAGCTAGTTTTTTGTTTGGTAAAACTCTTCATTTCCCTTGGCATCAAATACAGGAAAGGGAAGTGAAGGGAGAGGAGAGGAGAGGGAAAAACGCTGTTGTAAGAAGGGACAATGAAAGTCCTGACTGTAGAATGTTCTCCTGTGTGCAAATTTCCTAAATTCGCCCTGGGACACAAGGGGAACACAGGAGCTGTTTTTGAGTTCTATAAAGCCTCCTTTGAGCTGAACTCAGCACCTGGTGACTTCAATGTCATGTCCAGGTAATTTTCTTGGGAATAATAAAGAATTAACTTGCCCCTGCCTTTTCCCATGATATTTTCCCTGTCTGGCCTGCAGTCCTGGGATTTCCTGGTAATCTCCCTCCAAGTACTAACCAAGTCAAACCCTGCTGAGCCTTTCAAGATCTGTCACTGTATCTCAAAAATGTTACAACTCTTCACTGGGTGACTTTGTCTAGTTGGCAAGCCAGAATCAAGGAATATACAATACCAGTTTAGAAATTTTATAGTGTTGATTCTCATAAATGGGACCAGTATAAGCTGTCGTAGAATGCGCCTGCATGTGGGCAGGAGAAGGACGTGTTTTAGATCTCAACTGTGTGGCCTAAGCAAGACGTTGCACATAAATGTCCCCTTCCGCTCCCTTCATCGGGGCTAATTGGGCTTGCCTGGCCTTGCTAACCAAGCCAAAAACTGGTCAGCAGCTTGTTGCCCTTTCCCTTTCACACATTTGCCATGGAGTGGGGCCAAACGCCTTTGCTGTTGAAGGTCCTCCATCTTGCTCATTGAAAGCAGGCCAGGTGCTGCCCCCACCAAGGCAGCTCTTGGATTATTGAAGGGGAAGCTGGCATGGAGTTTGCAAGTGTTCTGATGCTCCGACCATGCAACTATGAAACAAGTTGCAGTTTTCCTCCCAGTCTTGAGAATAGTGTGTGCTTGCTGAGCAGCTGGTATGGTGACCTCTGCCCACATTCACCTATCTGTCTGCAGTAACGATTTACAACTGGTTGTAGGGATTTTTGAAAGAATGTATGTCTGTGTGAACTTAAATCTCTATTTAAAAGTAGATAAATCCCCCCCCCTCCAAGAAACTGCAATAGACATAATTAGGACAAAAGAAAGGCTGAGCTCTGTTTTCAGGACCCTTATCTTCAGTTTTGGAAGAGTGTGTTTGGCAATTTAGTGGGCAGAATAGTTTCAGCTCGATATTCCTATGGATGTATCTGTGGACTGATGATAGGCCATCCACATGCTTCATCAGCGAAGGGGTTTTGAATCACTGAGTGTTTTTGTGAAGGGAGTCTATTGAAGAGGAGCATTAGTAAATTAGTTTGAGAAAGAAATATCTACCTTGATCATGGCTGTTATACTGAAGGGGTTACTTGATGCATGTGAAACAAGCTATTTTAGAGATACATGGTGAAATCTGTACTGATGGAATAACTATGCATTGGCATTCTGTGGTTTAGAAGTGGCACCCAGAGAACTGGAGTGCTTTAGATCTATCTGTCTGTCTGTCTGTCTGTCTGTCTATCTATCCTGACTTAATTATCTTTTTTAAGTAAGGCAGCGAACATACCTATTATTCCTTCCTCCTCCTCTTTTCCCCACAACAACCACCCTGTGAGGTGAGTTGGGCTGAGAGAGAGGGACTGGCCCAAGGTCACCCAGCCGGCCTTCATGCCTAAGGCGGGACTAGAACTCACAGTCTCCTGGTTTCTAGCCCAGCACCTTAACCACTTGAGTTTGGGTCTCCATGACCTATGTCTTTTCATTTAAGTTGATGGGTGAGATTTGTAATCTGATGTATTTCGAGGTCCCAGGACTGAAGAAAGATGGCAGGTGCTGAAGCAGCAGTGAGCCTTGGGCACCTGAAACAAGTGCTAGTCAAGCAAGGAAACTGCATGGATTGCAAAATAAATGCCTCACAGCTTTCACCATAGCAACAAGTGTACCTGTGGCTCTGTGAGAAGAGGAAAAATCAAACAGGGTAGGTATGTGGGGGCAAGATGGGACACTAGCATAATCTTGAAATTGCCCTCTACAGCCGGAATCTCCTGCAAGAGATGAAGCACTTTAGAGACTGGGTTACAGAAGATCCAGAATGGTATTAGTTCTGCAGAGAGAAAGAATGTAGCTCCAATAGAAGAGGATATCTGTAGCTCAGGGTTGAACTGTGGAGCCCTTGGTGCTCTCTGAGCTTGGTGGTTGGCTTGCAGATGTTTCATTACCTGACCAGGTAACATCTTCAGTGTGAGTGAGCGTCGGGTTTGCTCCCTGTGTATGTGGCTTGCCCTGCCAGTGTTGGTGGGGGTGTGTTTTTTTCCTGGGTAGTTTCCTTGATAAGGGTATTGTTTTCTGGTTGTTTGATATTAATCTGAGCCTAACGCCAGACAAAACTATCAAGCAGAAAACTATCCTAATCAAGGAACTACCCAGGAGAAAACACCCCCCCACCAACACTGGCAGGGCAAGCCCTGCATATAAACAGGGAGCAAACCCCACACTCCCTCGCACTGATGAAGTTACCTAGTTGGGTAATGAAATGTCTGCAAGCAAACCACCAAGCTCAGAGAGCACCAAGGACTCCAAAGAATGTAGTGCCTTCCAGCTGCTTTGATATGAATTCTGTCAGCCCCAGCCAGCATGACCAAGGCAAAGAGGAATTTGGGAATTATGATCCAAAAAGTCTAAGGGCACCAAATAGATAAATCACAGAATATAAAGGATGGAATAGACTATGAAGATAATCTAGTTCCACTCCCTGCCTCACTCCTACACTTCCTTGACAGTGACCATCCAGCGTCTGTTTAAACAACTGCAGGGAAGGAGAATCCCCCACCTCCTAAAGCAGTTTATTCCACTAATGAAAAGCTCTTACAGCTAGGAATGTCTTCCTGATATCCAATTACAAGCTGCTTCCTTGTAATTTAAACTCAGTTTCTTGCATTGTCTTCTGGAATGGCACTGAACAAGCCTACCCCATTGCCTATATGACAGCTTTTGAAGACAACTATCACATCTCCCTGTACAGTAGTCTTCTCTTCTTTGGGCTAAACGTACCTAATGTCATATATTTTTTCTCCTGGATATTCTACAGTTTATTAAAGTCTTTTTCAGAACTAGATGGAAATTCTGAGTGTGCTATGACAGATACAGAATACTTTTTTTTTAATCGTATGGCTTAGCAGTTTGGTGTTCATGCTGCTTTTCTTGCTGGGAAATCCTTGTGAGGTCCAGCAGCCAGATGTGTAGACTATTCAGCCGTGGCAAGTCACGTTGCCCGGGGTGCACCACGAGGAGGCTAGTCTACATTGCACTGACTTGGGCTGAGAGGGCGGGACTGGCCCAGGGTCACCCAGCCGGCCTTCGTGCCTAAGGCAGGACTAGAACTCTCCATCTCCTGGTTTCTAGCCCAGCACCTTAACCACTAGACCAAACTGGCTCTCATACAGAATACTGATTGTATTTCTTCGATACAGCCTAGGACTGCATTTGCCTTTGTTGCAGCTGCATCATGCTGTTGGCTCATGTTCAGCTTTTATTTATGTCATCATATTCATCATATTTTGATTCACCAAGAGACACACATTATTTGATATCTACTGCTGGCTGCTATAGTCTGTCCCATTCTATACTCATGACTTTTTATTTTTCCTATTCAAATGAAGGACTTTACATTTGTCTCCTGTCAGTATTTGCCCACTGTTGTGGCCCCTGAAAATCCTCCTGAATCTTGATATCGTCCTCTAATGTGTTTGCTATTCCTCTTCACTTTGCGTCTACCGCACATTTGATAATCATCTTTTCTAATGTTGAAGAGTGCAGGACCTAGAACGGAGCCCCGCGGTATGCCACTCAACAGCCCCTTTTGGCTTGACCCGGAACTATTGACACGAGCATGTGGGATCTGATTGTTCAGCCAGCTCCGGATCCACCTAACAGTAGCATAGTCCAGCCCACATTTGCTGTTCCCTTTCTTAGGATTTCAAAGGTAACGCTGTCAGATGCTTTGCCGCAGTTGTGATGCATTATATCCCCCACATTCTCCTGGTCAAGCAAATAGGTTACTCTATCTAAAAAGAAGGTCTGCTTGGTTTGGTATGCCTTGTTTTTTAATAAACACATGCTGGCTTGTGCTAAGCAATGTAGTCTTTTTAAAATACTTGCAAACTGACTGCTTAATCATCTGTTTCAGAGGCCTGTCCAATACCTGCATCAAACTGACCAGCGTCTAGTTACCCTGGCCCTCTTTTTACCCTTTCAAACATAGGAACACCATTTGCGCTTCAATTCCTTTGGCAGTATGCTCCTCTTCCATGGTTTCTCAAAGATGATGGAAAGGAGCTGGCTCCAAGTTGACATCCACAAGTTGTTCAAGACTCTTGCATGCTGTCGATTTGGCCCTGGACACTTCAAGTCATTCATGTTAACTAGGAGTTCTCTAACCATCTCTGTATTTAACTTGGTTTGCTGCTCCACCCAATGTCAGTTGCTCTGCTTTGGTCCACTTGAACACAGTTCCCCTTTGGGGAGAAATCCAAAACAAAGCAGGAATCGAAGAGCTCTGCCCTTTCCCAGTCACCTGTCACTGTCTTCTCCAAACAGACAGCCCATCCCTTCCTTCTTCTTCCTCCCTAGTACTATTGCCCAAAAAACCTTTTTTGTTACTTTTAGTTTCCCTTGCAAGCCTATGCTCAATTTGTGCTTTAACCTTCATTTCTGCAGATACAGTACTTCCTTAGTGATCACACCCATCTTCCATTTCCTATAGATATCCCTTTTATGTCTGTGAACAGCTCCCTATGCGTCTGCAGTGGTTTCCTAAGCTTTCCTCTCCCCCCTCTCTTTTCTTCTCATTTGCAATGATATGTGATTGTACTTCTAGTAACATATTTTGGAGAAGTTCCAAACTCTGATGTATTTCCTTTGACCTGAGGATTCCGTTCATAGGATCCTGTCTAGTATGTCTTTAAAGCTTGTTGAAATGGGCCCTTCTGAAGTATAGTGTGCAAAGTATAGTGTGCAAGCACAACTATGTTCCAATTTCATTTTCTGTACCATTTTTGAATTCCAAGACGATAGGATGACTTTCTCCCAAGGTTTCTATTGCTTTTACTTGTTCAGCCAGCTCTTCCCTGTTGGTTAGGATAAGATCTAGGAGAGCAACTCTCCTTGTCTTTTCTTCAGTGTTCTGGAAAATTTAACAGTCAGCAAGACTGCTTGAAGCTGGGGTCTCCCAACACCTGACCACTCCCCCACACTCACTTTTATCTAACCTACATGCAGTTCCAAGCATCCACTCTAACACTTTCCCAAATGTTCTGAATGTGTGTGCATGTGTGCTGATTACTCTGAGACTGTCAGCCTTCTTTCTGCCTGCAGCCCACAGAGAAACCAGGAACCACTTCAGTACCTGATCGTTTGGTGGTAATTCTCACAAATGGCAAGAGTCTTTAGCTCTGCTAACACCTCAGTGATCTCTGACAGGTGGATTTATGGCTGGTTTGAAGTAGTGCTCAGACTGTTCCTTATCAAATTGGAGGGAGGTATTGACTGAGGTGCCACAGAGTTCTGTCTTGGCACTTGTGCTCTTCAACTTGGTAAGAATTGCTCCCTATTGGTTGGGAGCAATTCTTACCAATCCTGTGGATGGCACAGAACCGAATTTTGGAAAAGCTAATTACAGGCCTGGTTAGTACCTGCTTGGGACCACCGGACAGTTTCAGGACTGTAAGCTAGACTGGGAAGTAAAAAATACTTTCCAGAAGAAGGTAGTTCTTTACTGTTGTCAAGAAAATTACATGGATGTGTCCATGAAGTCACTAGGAATTGAGCTGTATCTTTTTACCTTACAAAACCAGTGGATAACCCCTGCCTCCAAATACTGGAAAAATTCAAAATGACATTGATAAGAATAGGAAACTGGACCTGATGTTGACAAAAGATTAGTATAAAATCTTACATTTATGCAGGCAAGCAATCAAACGCACAGGCATAAGATGAGAGAGAGCACTTGCAGCCTCCGTGTGAGATGGGCCAGCTCTGATTTTTTTGTGAGTAGTGGTTGTAGGAATCCCTTCTGTAACAGAGATAACTCTGTATAGTTTTCCTTGCAAATTTGAAAGGATGTGAGCGTTAATTCTGGCTGAAAGTGTGGGGGAGCAGGTGGTGTGGAACATAGATCTGTGTAAGGTTGGAGCACCCAGTCGCAATTGGCTATTGCTTCTGGGTTCTCAAAATCCTCACAATCTGTGTAAGTGGATACAAGAACTCGGAGCGCTGTCCTGTGCTGTCTTGCTCAACACTAAGATGCATTACGTTGGCCTGGCTAATGTACGCCGGCGGATGCTTCAGCCCCCCTGAGTTGGTGGTGCCTTCGTTCCTCTAAGATAATGATCATGATTCCCTGCATAGCCATGGTGTATTGAACAAACCCAAATTGTCTGAGCCCACACAGCCACCAAGCCACAAAGAGGCAAAGGGTGTTTTGTGTTGTGTGAGCCTGGCTCTAGGGCAGTGATGTTCTCTGTTTCTGGCAGGGCTAATCATGGTCCTAACTGGTGGAACTGGATAAAAAAAGTAATTCCTTCAGCTGGTTCTCTTACAGAGGACGGTCACCCAAGTGATGCATATCCTTCTTGATACTTTTCCACACCGTCACTTGAATGTTCTTGCTTCTCTCTGGGATGTCAGGGCGGGATCCTGACTTGGTGGCCACACTGGTCCTTTACCTACCGCCCGGTCAGTCCAGCTGCTGTGGCTCCCTTGCTGCCCATACAGGGGGAGGGAAGGCCCTCCTGGTGGTTTTCCTTTTGGGGTGTGCCTTAGCAGGTGAACTGCCAAGTCAGCTGAAAAGAAACTCCCAGGTTTCTGTCTTGCAAGGGGCTAAAACGCTACATGGCGTCCCTTGTAGGTCCCTTTGTCTTCTCGGGACCACTGAGCTGGATGCAAACCTGTTTCCGCAGCAACATGCCCAAAGGCCTTGCCAGCAGCTTTCTTTTCCCAGGCTGCTCCTGAGGCTTTGGAATGCCGCCTCTCCTATTGCCCTTTTCGGCCATTAGGCAACAGACCCCTCTTAGGAGGCCCGGAGGGTGCAGTACTCAGATTCTCGGAAGGGCTCACTCTGAGCTGCTGGGCTACTTCAGTCACATTTGTTTATTTTTCGCCTGAAAAAGTCAGGAATGTCCATCTTCAGTCACTAGTATTCTTTTTTTTTTTAATTCCTATTTTTTAAAAAACAGTCATATTTTACTCTGTAAAATGGCATAGATGCCCCTCTGATGAATACCCCACATTACAGTATAATATTGCTAACACAGTGATGGGGATCTTTGCCCTTTGATTTCTAGAATTATGCTTGCCCACATTAGGGGACTCTGCAGGGGAAGGAAGAGCAGCAAGGAATCGTATAGCTGGAGTTGCCTATTTGCAATTATCACCGTGACTGAGCTGAATCTATGCTGTGAAGTTTGATTTGATCTCTTCAGATCTGAGACCCAGTTATAATTTTCATTTGCAGAATAATTCTCACTAGTGGTATAAATCTTCTGAGGGGTTTCTTCCTCTCTCTTCCTCCACTCTGATTTTGATTTCACTTAAAAGATAGAACAAAAACTTAAATGGAAAGGAGACAGGGTATCCTTATATGACTTAGTTGTGGGTCTTGACCATGAAATTGAATGCAAATTTTTGACAGAAAGAGTGTGTAAATTTGCTCCCTTGCTGTTGCAGAAAAGGATGAACCACAGCAATGCAAGTTCTGAATATACCATGCAATAAATAATAAAGAATACTTTTAGTGACATTAGAAGTCTGTTGCCGGAGACATGAAGGTAGTCTTTGGTTAACGATGGTAATTGGGACTGGAGTTACCTAAGTGTGAAGTGTGATGTCATGTGACCACATCACTTAGCGATGGCAATTGCAGCAGTTCCTGTTGCTGTTGTTAAGCGAGAATTGCTGGTTGTTAAGCGAGGACCCCCTCATGACTTCTGGCCGGCTTCCAACAAGCAAAGTCAATGGGGAAACTGGCAGGAAATTGCGGTGGCTGTTGCCGGGGGCAGGAGGGTGCACAAGCAGTCTACCCCAGCCCAGCAGTGTGACGCAAGGACCCAGCCGCAGCCATCCTCACTGTCCTGCACTCCGCGGCCCCTGCTGACCTTCACCATCTTCTTGCTCCTGCTGCTGACGACGCGTGTGCAGGCTGGCCCTTCATGAGGCAGCTGCTGGCTGTGCAAGACCTTCTTCTTGAGGTCTTGCAAGGAAGCCACCGCACGTGACCTTGAAAAGAAGGTCTTGCTGGGCCAGCAGCTGCCTCACGAAGGGCCGGCCTGGATGTGCTTCATCAGTAGTGGGAACAAGAAGACGGTGAAGGTCAGCTGGGGGCAGTGGAGTGCATTGGGCCATAAGGGCAGAGATGGGGGGGATAGGCGGATGGGGGGAGTTGGAGTGCACCCTCCGGTTGTAAATGCAGGTGGGCTGCAAAGCACCCGGATTTTGATCACATGACCGCAGGGGCGCTCCAACGGCCGTAATTTTGAGCACTGTGTGTAAGTACCATTTGTTCAGCACCGTCATAACTTTGAACAGTCGCTGAATGAATGTTTGTTAAGTGAGGACTACTTGTATACCCTTTTGTTGTTGTCTGACTGAAATGGATAGAGTTCATGATATCCTGAAAAAGAAATTTAAGGAATGAAAGGCAATGTAGGAAGCATTGTGAGGATGGGGTAGAAGCAAAGGTGGTTTGCAAGGACTGAAAGATAAGGAGTGTGTAGTTTGGTTTGAAGTAGTATTTTATTTTATTTGTATATGTATATGCATATGCATATGCATATATAATTTCAAATTTCTGTCACCGCCCATCTCCCCCAAAGGGGGATTCTTTTTGGTAGATTTATCTCCTACTTCAATTTCTTTTGCTTACTACTTCTTGCTTTATTTCTGTCAGATGATGTAATATGACTGCAGATATTTAAATTCGCCTCTACCAAGTGCCGTGCTAGTTTCACATTGTAAGTTAAATCCAATTGGGTTGTATAATTAAACACATCTGGAGGGCTCAGGTTGGGAAAGCTGGTGTTACTGTTTCTCACCCCAAGCAGGGAAAAAGGAAGACTAAATGTGATGATTGTCTGGCATTTCTTATAGGAGCTTTAAATAATATTCCTCAGTGACAAAACAGAGATGTAGCAAAGGCCAAATAGCAACTTGTCATCTTCTACAAATCCTATTACATTCTTCAATTTAGAAATGTATTCAGAACACTTCACCTCATTCCTGGTCAGGTGAATCCCCTGCTATTAATGGCAAATCTCCTGACGGTCTCTGGAACATGTAATTCTCCTCACGGTGATCAAGACATGTTGCATCATGGCATCATTTCCTACACAGCAGATGGAGGTGTGATGCATATGTGGGAGCAAACGCCATTGAATTCAGTGAAACGTTTGAAAGAGCATTCCTAGGACAGTGGGCATCTTTTGCTTTTTTCTGCTTGCGGCTTATGTCTGGGATGCTTTTCTGATGAGCTTATGTAATTTCTATAGTTTCACCCTATTCAAGTTGCAACAGGAACCAGCAATTTGGGAGTGCCAAGATCATGCATTTGGGCCAGTTGCAAATGTTTTTAATTTTGACTAAAGGATCATTGGCTGAAAGCAGCAGTGGGGAATATCTAATATCTGTCAGTGTTAGTTAGTCACCAGATGAGATGGACTGTGCAAAAGGTGAACGTTGTTACTAGACGTATAAGGATCTATCTAATGAAGGTTACTAACATTGCAAAAGGAATTAATGTACCTTCCTTTGGAGAGAGTGTCTTTCATTTGTCATCAGTATTCAGTAATTGGATGTTTAAAACTGGAACATGTGCAAATTCAGATATTTTCCAGCCCTCATCTCAGTTCATGATGGTCACATGGATTGGCTATTCTAGATTTAATCTCTGCAATGTGTAAATCAAAGGCAGGGACTTTGGGCTTTCCAAGTATGTGTTGGGCTCCAAACCCACATCAGCCCCAGTCTGCAGGATCAGTTGTCAAGAATGATGGGAGTTGTGACCATGAACCTTTCAAGGACAAGAAGAACCCCATCCTGGGTGTAAATGCTCCATCTGTATTGAAAGGCCATTTACAGTTGTCTTATGAAGTGAATAAATGGCTTCCCTAAGCCTCAAAAACAAATTTTTTAAAATATTTTTTTTATTAAAAATAAATTTAATATTGAAAAGATTAGACCAATTCATGGAGGATGATGCCAGCAGTGCTGCTAATCACGGTGAAAGCATGTTTTTTCCAAGGTAGAGGCTCCTGAACTATTCTCCTCCTTTGTCCTGCTTGAAGTTGGCCATTATGGGCAAAAAAGAAGTTAGATCCCTGCTGTTCCGATTGGACCATCTAATTCATCGCAGCCCCTGTGCTTTACTATAGTTTCTTGACTCGTGCCTTAGGTGGTAGAAGAACCGCTGGGTATTGCTTGTCATAAGAGTAAAGGCTTGACTACTTATTTTTCTGCATAAAAGAATAGAAAGCATTTAAATTACATCAACAGACAATGGTTTGGTTGTTTACTGTTGTTGTTATTATTTGTTATGGCTGCCCACTTCAAAAGACTCTGGGCAGCTTACAACATCAGAATATACGATTAAAACAGTTTAACATATAATAACAAAACATAACAGCCTACACTAAAAAAGCAGTCATAATACAGAAATAGAAAAACACTGCAGGGGCCCACATGCACAGCAACCCTAGGCCTAGGAACAGTGACAGGTTTTAAGGGCCTTCTGGAGCCCCCAGGGGAGTGGGCGTCATACTGTACATATCTCTGGGGGAATGCTGTTCCAGATGCCACTGCATTTTGAACCAACTGTAACTTTCTGATGGCCTTCAAGGGCAGCCCCATGTAGAGTGCATTGCAGTAGTCCAATTGTGAGGTGACCAGGGTGTGAGTAACTATCTAAAGGGCCTCCTGGATGAGGAAAAGGTGCAACTGGTGCACAAGATGAACCTATGCAAAGGCCCTCCGGACCACAGTTGCCATTCATGTCACTTGTATTTGCACAAAAACAGATAGAAAAGCATATGTAGGTATTTTGCTGTTTTAAAACTTACGTTCTAAATGTTTTGATCCAAAAGTACATGTATTTTCCTATTCTCTCAATAGCCGCTTTCCCCATAAGATGCTCCAGAAGTCAACATGCATGCAAGTCTGTTCGTAGTCCTGATCCAGCAGTGAGTCGCTGCAGGCAGAGAAGTCCAGCAGTGGCCCAAGAGGAACTGTCAGAGTGAATGACCCAGAGTAAATATTGCAGACATATAATAGGAGTCTTTCATCAAATTATCTTATTCTGGGAAAACAAGGAGGGGGAGTAAATAGTGTTGGGTTAGACTCAGGTATGAAAACATGCACTAGGTCTCGCTCACTTTAGCAAAGGGGTTTTTAAGTTTGGTAGCTGGGTGCCGTTCCCTCTGTTGACCTGCTGCTTAAAAAAATAAGGTAATGGCTCTAAAGCTCTTTTCAAGAGTTAATCTGCCAGGAATGGGGTGTGGGAAGGACATGACATATACAGTAGATACTTCCAGTTCTAGAGACTCTCAAACGTACTAAGCCATAATTCCTTTAGTTTTGCCTTGGCATGTTTTGTGAGCCAGCCTCAAAGTTGCAAAAGAGAGATAATAGAGTGATTTTGGTATGGCTGCTTCTGTATACTACATTGTATGTGGGGAGCAGAATTAATGTCTCAACTGAGCAGGCAGTAGAAAAACATGGGCATAAGAAGATGACTTCACGCAGCAATCGCCCTCAACTTGTTGGCTTCCTGTTAGCATCGGCGAAGAGCACGAAGGATCGACCTCTATTTCAACTTGTCGCAATGGACTTAAGGCTGTCTTTGCTGGGAGAACAGGCTCAGGTTGTGGTACTTGTGGATCACAGAACTGACATTGATAACCAGCTTGTACAGTTGGGACGTTCTTCCTGACGTCTGGCCTGAACCTCCAGGTATACAGTGTCTACTGCATTATCCTGCTCTACTAAGCTAGTAACTGTCAATCAATCTGGCATGATTTCTGGCGATAAACCCATGCTTGTTCCTGCTCATTGTAGCAGGCCTATTGAAGAGTTCAAAATGTGGCACTTGGTAGTCTGTTCGGAGGCTTTGCCTGGTAGTTTCCCAGGTCGTCGTCGTCCTCCTTTTGGAAGACATGGATGACACTGGCTTTCCTCCAGTGCTCTGGGCCCTTGCCTGTTCTCCAGGCATGCATTCTTGGGGGTCACTGAGAGCAGTTCCACCATCACTTCTGCAGGTTGGAGATTTGTATTTGCCTAAATTAGCCAAGCCCTTCTTCTTGTTTATCCTCAGGTAGAGCTCCCTCCTTCTCCCAGTGGCATAATGATGACCAGTTACAGCTCCATTTATCTATTTATCCAGAGAAAAGGCAGATGCAAAATAGGGCTTAAGTTTTGTTGGCTCACCATTGTCTGTCACAAGTTCACAGATTTGACCCTCAGAGGGCTCAGTGCTTGAATCTATCTGGAAATACTTAAGCTCTTGCTGCCAGTCCAGAAATTGGGTAGCTGTGTCAGAGCATAAACATTATTTCCTCCTCCCTCCCTGCTGTGAATGTTATTTATGAAACAGGCAAGGAAGTTACAGGCCATGAACCAAACAGTGTAATATTGGGAGAACTGATTTCTGTTAAGATTCTTCTATTTGGGGAGGACATTTTGAAATTGTACTAACTGTTCAAAACCCTTATCACTTCTTGTGTTACATGCACTTGAGAAGGATTAAAAAAACAATTTTACTATATTTTTGGAATAAATTTTTTTATCTTAAAAATGCAAATGATTAAAATATATGGGGAATAATGATACACTGATGTAGCTGCTTTCTTTTTTTGTGTTAACAGCCCCCCAATCGACAGTACTTCAGCCCCATCCAATCCACCACTGTTAGTAAAGTTTAAACAGTGGAAAACCCAATCAACGATCTTCCATAACCCCAGAGAGAAAAGAAAGGAACAGGCGCCCTTACAAGTACCTAAAGTTTAGTTACAGCTGAAAGTGTGGATTAAAAGTGCACAGCAAGCAATTTGACCTGTTTAGTAATACACAAACAAGAGGCACTCCTCCTGAATCCATGGAATAATTGCTTAGAGTTGCAGTCAGACTAGCAGGCCAACATCTGGCATTTAATTTCACCCCAGAGACCATGTGAAGAGCAGCATTCGAAAACACACCATTTTAGCTCTGGGCCTGTAGCAGCAGGGGCTGGACTGTTTGGCCTTGCAGTTAAGCGGCTGCCTGATGGTCCTTCCTGTGAGGTCATCTGTCGCTCTTGTCTTATTTGTAGAGGTCAAACAGCGATATCCCTATTGTGGCTGCAAGGCTGTGCGGGCACCTGTGAAAACATTCATCCTGCGAATATAGGCATGGTCCTTGTATCCAGGCTTCGCTTATCTTTCTTAGTGCTTTCAGACAAAACAGACAGTAGGGAGCAGTTTTCCAGGCTGCCCAGTGTGGAGGACCCAGAAGGTCAAGTGTGTGGTGTTTTATTTTGCAGTGCGTGGCAGTGATGTCGAGAATGACCTCGGCTCTGGTTGGTGGCTCTTCCTTGTTCTTTGGTTAATTTTTCCACTTCTTTTCTTCAGCAGTGTGCCAGTTGCAGCAATAATGAGTAATAGGGGTTTTTTGGTGTGTTGTTTAAGAAAGGCTTCTCTCACCTATAAAGCGTGGATGGGTAGATTCAGCACTTTAATCTCTCAATTTTTCCATTGCAGTGATGGAGCATTCCTGCCAAATGAATCACTGTTACTGTATAGAGCTTTTCCTGTAAACACGTGTCTTTTTATCCAAACCTCATACAGTAGCAATTTTTAGCATGAACCCTGGGCTGCTGTCTTGGCACAAATAAAGGACGAATGGAATTTGTGTGTGGAGTGGAGGGTATGGTCTACCCCTTGTTTCCACAGTGTATTTCATGGCTGAGACACCTTCCCTTCCCCATGACTTTCCTGAGGCTGGAATAATTCTGCTTGCCCTCAGGCACATGCAGCCAGTCCTTTCTTAAACAAACGAAGCCAAACATTCATGAGTGAGAGGAGGACAGGGTTGGATGTGAAATCTTGGCTGATAAGAGGATTGCTGCAGGAAACTCAGAGTGCCATGCTCCATTTGGCTTGTAGCAGGCTTTTGTGGCTCTGATATAAAGGAATATTTCAGCCTGAGGGAAGGAGGACATTCCTCTTGCATTTGAAGAGCATGGGGAACTCTTCGTTTAACCTTGAAATGAAATTCATTTTTGCACATGGGTCTGTGTTGGACAGCTTGGCACCAAGTAGCACTGCCAACTGTTCTCCTGTATTCTCTCCAGCCTCAGTACAGAGAAGTATCACTGTGTCTGTGACCAGTCTTTCAATAAGCATTCAGTAAGTACAGAGCTGAAAGAAAGGTTGGTGGTCCTGAAATGGCCAATGTTCAGAAGGCAACAGCTGAGAATACAGGTAACTTTCCAAAGGGAACCTAATGCTGTTCCTTGAGTCTTAAGAGGCTTGAGGATCTGGAATGCCCAGTCTGACCCCGGCTGCAGGTAGCCTCAGAAGCCTTGGAAACATCACATTTTTCCCGGTTAAAATGAAGTTTAAACAAATAGAATGAATTGTGTTAGGCCACTACCCAAGCCTTCTACATCTTTTTGAATCTTCTTTTTCTCTTCTAAAGTGTTAGCCATTCCTTCTAGCATGTGGCGTTATTTGCAAATTTGGTCATCATCCCCCACCGCCCCTTTGTCTAGTCATTAACAAAAAGGTTGAACAGCACTGGGCCCAGGACCAAGCCCTGAGGCACCCCACTCGATCCTGCTCTTCAGGCTGATGCGGAACCATTGGCGAGCACACTGTGGCCTTGTGACCTGATCTGTTCCCCGGTCTCTGTCTTTCAAAAGTGCCCAGATGGTTATTCTCAAGCATCCTTGGTCTCCTTTTCCTTCTGCTCTTCCTGCTTTTTCTTTTCCAGGGTGGAAGCACTCTGAACTCTGAGATTCAGGGCTTGCTACTCCATGGTTCTAGATATAAACAAGGAGAGGGAAAGAAATGATGCTAAGCAGAAAAAGAATGCTGCTGAGCCGGTTGCGCTTGATCCCACTTTGGTGTCCTGAGCCCGATAAAGGGGAGAGGGTATGTGCACATGGGCATGCGTGTGTGTGCTTGTGTCAGGTATCCAACAAGTTGTGTCCTTAATGTACACCTAGAGATCCAAGCAATCTCTGGGCAGGCCTGAGAAGGTGATCTTCAGTGGGGAGAGCAGCAGGAGAGTTTCTACGGGTGGACAGCTGTGCAGCTCTGAGCTCCTCCTGACAGGTCTGACTTTTGCCCTGTGAAATGGGATCTTCTGCAAGTGAGGCCTGATGCAATACTCCTTGTGGTTAGGACAGCTCAGCGGAGAGTCCCTGGGAATGTCACTCGCCCTCTGGTGCCTCCTGCCCTGCTCTGCCAGTAAAGGGAAGGCATTTTCACTCTCACACAGAGCGAACGTTGCCTGCTCAGGGTCTCGTCTCAAAGGACAAGTTGCAACTGCTTTCTGTTTCGGAAGGGGAAGCAGGATGGATTCAAAGCCGAACGAGAGGAAGGCTTTGCAGTTCAGTTTTCTTGAAGAAGCATGGAGTTAAGAAACACTCCAGCAGTTGTGCTGTGCTTGTCCTTAGTTGGGGAGCTTCTCCTGGGCTAACGGGGAAACACAAGGATGATGAAAAATGGATTGCCAGTGACACCATGACTCCTGTTGCTGCTGACCTCTTTTTCTGAGCTGTTCGTCACCTATCAGTCTTCTGATTGGAGTGGCACATTTTTAGCTCTGGTGGAGTGGGTGGCTTTTTAGGGTGCAGCTTCAGCCTTTCCTCCCACTTCAGAGGAAGGGATCCCAGGGAGTGAGTTGGGAGGAACAGAACTGTGGTAGTCTGGAATTCCTGCAGGCTCACTCATTCTGCATCCTCAGCATCTTGGGGAGGGCCATCTGCGTCACTCTCTTGCAACTCTGGCCATTGTGACGATCTTAGAAGGCTTCTGCTAATTGGCTCAGTGTGTGCCTGGCACAGAGAACCACCAAGCAGGAGGGGAGCTAAGCTGCAAGACAGGAAGGTCTTGTCTTCTCAAGCCGGTTAAGCTTTGGCAACTTGTAATGTTTGGAAAGGCAAATCGTGATGAAGAGCATCTGCAGAGGACATGCCCATCTCCTTTCAGTACTGCCAAGTGGCTACTGCCCCAGGGGATGCGACCAAAAATGCTGCTGTCAAAACGGTGGCATGTTGTGAATTGCCAGACAGAGACCAGCCTTCCCTGGGCCAACCGGCAAAATGCTGGGGGGGGGGGGGTTTCCCCATTCTGTTCCATTGCAGTTGTATGAGAGGTTTTCTGAAGAGCTTGAATTCAGTGCATCAGCCATCCTTCTATTTTGGCACTCTAGATAAGAAGAACAGCTACACCAGAATGAGTTATTCAGTTTTTTCAGTGGTAGGAATTGCCACCGCTTTACCTACTTGGAGTTAAACCTGCCAGAGACACCAGCAGATAAGGGATAGAGCCTCCCAGTACTTTCCCAGCTAAAGACACAGGAGCCTTTTCTGACCTGGCAGTCCCTGATGCGACACCACCTTGGAAAGCTTCCTCCTCACTTTTTAAAATCTATTAGTGATAAGCTAATAGTTTCCAGAATAATTCCATTCCAGGATGTATTTGTCCAGAAAGAAACATTTTTTTTTGCCTTAATCAAGGAAGGATAATTGTGGCTAGCAGTTGACAAACATGACTATGGATCCTGAGCCAATAGTCCACAGATCTCTGGGCAGCTCACAGGCTGCTTCCTAAGCACTGGCACTGAAGGAAGCAGACTGATTGTGGCAGACTTGGCAATGAGGATGGGAACAGCTCTTAAGGGGCAAGCTTGCTCGCAGATGTTAGAAACACCAATGGACAGTCGGTCAAATGAGCAGGAAGCATGCAGATGTAAACTGTTAATGTAAACAAGGTGTCATCTTGTCTTCAGTGGAGACTCTATTAATCTTTCCTAACTTGTTGGCTCAGTTAGACTGTAGTTTGTGGAATTCCCAAATATGCTGGCTGTTTTGGGAATTGCAATCCTGGGTATTTAGGGGGTATCAGGTTAGAGGAGGCTCAGTCACACAAGCTTGATTATGGCTATCATGTGGTTTGTCTGGTTTTAGCTTAGTACGATGTGTGAACCTACCCGTTATCACAGGTGTAGTGTTTCAATGGCAAGTTCTGGCCAAAAATGTAATAAAGCCAGAATATTGAAATAAAATGCTGCCAGAACCCCAGACTTGATGGAGTTTCATCACATGGATGATGAAAGTCCTGGACTTTGGCCACCAAATGTTCTTGATAATACCTGGCAGAGTAGCTTCCGGATGTTTTCTGGCAATCAGGAGCCTCCTAAAGCATTTGCTGCTTGATATCAGCCTTATTCTACTTGAATACAGTCTACTGTATTGTCTTCACCAGTATATGGTATTGAGTGTGAAATACAGTTTCACTCCTTATAGGAGTGTTACTTATGGATGTACTTTCCCTGCGAAATTGATGAGTTCAAAATCAGTGCACGACTTGTGGGAAACCATAGTTAGTTCCTCAATGACCATTATCGCAAGACACATCAAAACAGAAGTGAGACTGTTGAGAGGAAGAAGATGACAATTGCAGAATTAGTTGTTTGTCTGCAAGGTGCATCTACATTTGAAGACAAGCTCTGCAGCCTGAGTGGCCTGCCTGTGAGTTCCACTGGTGTTACAGTTAGGACGCTTCAGCTTCCTTTAGGCACCTGCCTGGAATTTTTCACATGGTGAAGAGCTTTGAAAGTTCAGGGATGGCCTCCTTTAGCCCAGCATCTTCTGCTTCTTATTCTTTCTTCAAAGGTGTCTCTGCCTTTACTCTTCTCTTCATTCCCAGGAAAAAGGGTTCTGCTGCTCTCCTTCTTGTTACTCATCCAGCCTAACCTGCGTTTGCATCTTTGGATGAGCAAATCTGGGTTAAAAAAAAGTCAAGGATAAATGTAAACCTCTTCTTTTTTAGTTCCTTAAAGTGTTCAGGAGCTGCATTTGAGCCTCACGCTTGTTGCTGACATGCCGCAAACAGGCAGTGCGGTGCAGTGAACAAACTTTTGGGCCTGAACAGGACAAATGTGGATCCAGGGTATTGCTCAGTGGTTAGGCATGTCTAATTCCTTATCTTTATTTATTGCAGTGTGATATTGTGAGGTGGGAATGAATAATCCTGCAGACCTAGTTCTAGCTTTCTTGGGGAAAGAGCAGCAAGTGAAGGAAGTAAAATAATTTGTAAATGAGAAATTGATTTTAGCCCTTTTAATACATATGTTTTTCAGTTGTCTGTTGTGGATGTGAAAGGAATTGGTTCCGTTAATATTTTAGTCTGACACAGTCTTAATTCACACTACTCAAATATTTCTGTCCAAGCTTTCTGGATTCCATGTGACTATGCCAGCATGTTTTCTGAGACATGTATTATAATGGAGCTTTTTGAAAACTACCCGTGAGGTGCCTTGACAAACTTATTTAGTGCTTTACATTTTCATGAATTTATTCTAAAAGAGAATTGGTTGGTATGAATCAAAATGTGGGGAAGGTAATGGTAAAATGTAGTGAAGCGGTTATTCTCTAGAAAATAAATTAGTCAGCATGTCCTTTCCCAGCAAATGAATTGGCCCACTTAATTCTAAACAATTAATCTAAGTAAAGATGAAGGAAATTATTATCTGAACATGGCAGGAGATCTGGATTTAGGGTTGGATAGCTACTCACTCCCCAAAAAGTTTGCTTGTGGAAAGCAAGAGTGGCTAACATTTCTGGATTTAAAGAAAAAAAAAATTAAGAAATAGAGCAACAGCAGGTTATGCTTACCTGCAAAATGATGTTGCTTCCAGATGAATGATAAAGGGAAACAAAGATTACTGCTTAAAATGGTTTTTGTCAAATTTGAGCAGTTCTTATTTGAGGTCAAACACAATTTGGGTACAAATAGATTTACAAGCATCAGTTAGTCTAAGGAACAGTGTGTTCTCAAGGCCAGTTTTTGACACATTGAACAGGCTTTATTTCCTTCAGCTACTGCTGCTGCATCTCAAGTCTACTCCTGAAGTCATATTCCTGTCCATCATTCTGCTCGCTGTGCTTGTGAACTGGCTGTAGCAGGGGTTCTGCAGTGTACAACAACCATCTGCCTCTAACAAAGGAGGAGATGTGGCTTAGCTGCAGGTGGAGACTCCCACCCCACCTCATTTGGCTATGCTGATTCTTGACCTTCAGACCTGGGTAGGAAGCACGCATTGTTGTTATGCTTAGGAAATGCTTGCTGGGAATAATTTATCTTCCTTGATTATTTTATTTTATTATTTATGAAGTAAATCAGAATGTACTGTTAGCCATAGGTGGTTTTTTTCATCCTGTCCTACCTTGAAATTTAATGTATCGAGAGGTTCCATTTTAAAATTAATCAGAATTATGTTACATGTTAGTTCCAGAGTGGTATTTGCCCCCAAATTCAGGTTAACAAGTTGCTTCAGTATTGATGGCATAGTTCAGTGGTTTGTGCAAAAGATCATTATTAGTGAAATTCAATATAGCAAGAGGAATTCCAGCAAATGATTGTCCATATAAGTAGAAAACTTGATAACCTTTTAAAATTGAGATGATAGTATAACAAGAATTACTGAAGGGGCTGAATATATTGTTTCATGATTATTCTCAGTCAGTGCAGGTTTTTTGATGGACCTCCTGACATGACTTCTTCCCTGAAATGTTTTCCCAAGTTTTGCTTTTTGAATATTGAAGAAGTTCCCCACAGACTACTGTAGGGTGTCTGCATTTCAATCATTCTAAGTTTGCAGATCCTCCCCAGTCATTTTGGAAAATGTGACTTCAGAGCAGGTCTCAGATTTCTGAGTGGGATCGTGTAGGAAGCTAAGTGACTAAAATGCAAGACTAACTGGCCTTGAGATTAAGTGGCAGATGTCACAGTAGTACAAATAGGATGAGATTCCATGGGTCCTCAGCTTCAGCCCAGGAAGGGCTAAAGCCAGTAAGGGAATGTGCCAATAAGGGAACATTTCAACAATTTTCTGGTCATTCTTGAAAAAAGTTGCTTCTCTGATAAGTGTCCTAAAAGGTAAAAGGAGTTAAGCTGTGTTTTGATTGCATTTCTCTACTGCATTACTGTAGTATCTTGCTTTTCTATTGATGTACTGAAGGTGACTAGCACAATCACCCTACTTCCATAGCAGACATTGGAGGGTCAAAGTGCTTGACTGTTGTTTCAAGAACTCAGCTGCAGGCGTTTCTCCTGTGCTGCCCCCCAAGTTCAAGGCACCTTGCCCCCAGGTAGTCATTAACACTGCAGCCTCAGTGGTCCTGGGTGCTGTTTGCTTGTTCAACCTGTTCTATCTTCATCAAAGCAGCTGTTGCTGGAACAAGCCTGCTGCCTGTGTGAGGGCAGGTGGTTTGCAAATAAGGTGGCCAGGCTCCTTTGTTTCTTCTTCCCCCACCCTCACCCCAATTCGCAGTAAAAATAGGATGGAGCGAAACAGCCTTGTTTCTGGTGGGAGAAAGATATACAAGGTTTTGGAATGTATTAAAAATACTGATGATTCCTGCTGCTTTTAGCTCAATGCTTTAACTTTTATTTTTAGTTTAACAAAATGAATGGCTATGGCACAGTTTAATTTAAATTTATTTATTTTTCACATTTTTATTACTGCCCATCTCCCCCGAAAAGCATAAATATATCTGAAACCAGCATGTTAGTTAAAAATGGATGGCTGTCAAAAATTGCTTCTGTGTCCCATTCCTTGGGGGCCAAGGCCTGCATTCATTTCCAGAGGGTGAAGTGGTGGTTTAGCACAGAATGATAAAAAGTGGGAAAACTGAGCTCCGTTCATATAAATGGGATTGCTTCGAAATGTTTGGACAAGAGTGGGGAGAATCAGGTTGAAGCCCTCCTCTTTTGCTTGTTGATTCCAAAGCAGTTCCTGTTTTTCAGTGCAGTCATCCTACAGGGCTGAAGGGCAAAATGGAGGAAAGCATATCTACAACCTGAGTTTGAAGAAGAAAGGCTGGATACAAATATCAGAACTGAGTAGGAAAGGGCCTGCTCTTGTTTTAATACCGCTGCGTTTTTAGGCCTTGGATGTTCCTGAAAGCAGGAAACGGTTGGAGTAGGAGGGAGGTGCTGCCTCCAGGTTACAGGGGCCCTTTGGAAGCACCTGCTGATCCGCGGCCTCAGAACCGAAAGGCTCCACGAGAAGTCCGCTTGGGCGTATGTTGCCCAAATTTGCTTGTGCTTCTCTCTGGTTTCCATAGGAACTGCTGGCTGATTGCTACAAATGGCATAGAAAATGCTTGTCAGAAATTAATTTGAAACGGCCCAGATTTTCCCACAGTAGCTCACATCTTCCAAGGATAACCAAGGCAATTTTGGTCCTAAAACCCCGCTGAAATTGATCTGGCCAGGAGCACCTCAGTTACTCTGGCTGAGCCCCGGTTATTAGTTAGGCAGTAGTGGGGCTGTGCAGTGCCCCCCCCCCCCGGCTGATTTTATAAGCCAGGAAAGGTGAGGGTTGAGTGGACCTGCGATAGAACTTTCCCCAAGACGTCCAATCTGTGTCCCGAGAAGAAGTGAACTGAAAAAGGGGTATGGAAAAGAACAACTGTACCAGCAAAGTGCTTTGCAAACTGATCTCTAGAGAAGTTAATAAAGGCTAATATTAAAGCAAAAATAAATCAGAAACAAGAAACCAGACAGGGGGCTGCTTGAACCACTGAAAGACAACGGAGTTAAAGGAATATTAAAGAAGAAAATGACAAAATACCTTTGCTGTAGAAGAGGATGTATTCAGGCCTGAACTGTTATTTTCAAGGTGAGAATCCGAGGAGCTAAGGCAAGTAGCGATGACACCAGGTGAAGTTCTAGAACATACTGATAAAGTGAAGACCAACAAATTGCCAAGACCAGATACATTCATATGTTAAAACAATCAAATATGCCACATGTCCCTAAGATGACCAGAGTAATGCTGACTTTAAAAATGGATCCAGGGGAGTCCAGAAATTTACAGACTGGTCACCTGAAGGCAGTTGTGAATACATGCGTGAAAATAATTATTAAGGACAAATTGCCAAGCTTAGATATTTTGCTGAAAAATCTACATTTCTTCTACAGATAATGTTTCAGAGCTCTTTGAGAAGTCTGTCCATGTGGATGATTCTGTATATGTTGCTTATATGGTTTTCAGAAAGCCTCTGGCAAAATCTTTAATCAAAGATCTTTTAGCACAATTAACTGTAATGTGATAAAAAAGAAGTTCTTCTGTGGAACAGTAGCTGGTTAAAAAAATGGATTATGAATTACAGTTCTTAAATTGAAGGTTTGTGAGTCCCTCAAATTTCTGCATTCAGTGCTTTTTACAGCTGCTTGAAGACTATCATGAGGTAGAAAGGGGTGACCAAGTTTGCTGAGAACATAAAATTATTTTTTTGTGATGTCAATAAAAAGAAGCAGTGAAGATCTTCAGAAGATTCTCTCTCTAAACTAGGGAAGTAAAATTGAAATAGAAAGTGTAGTTTAGAATAAACAAGTATAAATTGATGCAGATTGGCACAAAAATCCCTAACTCCAACTACAGCCTGTCATTATCTGAGCTGGGCGGAAATGGATATGAACAGAGATTCTGGTGACTAGTTGGAAAGCATTGGCCCAACATGAAGGGGTGCCAGATTTTGTATTTGGAATCATTAGAAAACTGACATTGCCAATATCTCAATGCCTTTCTACAAATTTGTCATGTAATACCTCTTGAAGTACTGCAGCTCTAATAATCACACCTCAAAATATTATAGAAAAGACATAGAAAAGGCCAGCCAAAATGATACAGGAACTGGAACAAATGCATTAAGAGAGAGGTTTGTCTTCCTCTCTTGTAATACACTAGAATTTGGAAACATTTGTGAGACTCAGTGATGGGAAATTTAAGAAAAAGAAATGCTTTCTCATGCAGTAGAAATGCAAACTATGTAATTGCTACTGGTAGCAAGGCATTCTGAGGGTTGCTCTTACCAGTATCAGAAGCAATACGCCATTTGCTAGGGAAGTCCAATTGCCTTCATGAGCTGCCTGTAGTTGTCTGTTGTGAAAGCAGATGGTCGGAGGGGACAGGCCTTTTGTGTTCTTTGTGTCGTTTTATAGTCAGTTTAGAAATTTCTTTCTGGAAAGGAACTTTTCTGTGAGGATTGTGCTTCTGCTCCGTTTTTTCTACCTTCAGTGTTTAAAAGATGCTGTGCTTTTGCACATCTGTATACACAGGACAGTAAAGAAGGAGATTTTGGCCCAGATGGCCAAGACAGCAAAGGATTTTTGCTCAACATGATTAAATTATGGGCATGCTGTTGCACCCTGGCTTCCTCTTCTAAGGGAAGGTTCAGAATAAGAAGCTGCTGTTAGCAGCCCCTGCCTTCTGCTTTTCTGGCTTAAGTAGAGTAAAAGGAGCTGTTGGATGCAATGACAAATTCCTCTGGAAGCGATTGCCAGTTCGGGTGCAAGCCAGGGCATCCCACGCATTCTCTTCCTGAAAGCTATACAGTTTAACCCTTGTTGTGCTTCGGGAGGTGCCGACTAAGTCCCAGGGCCCGTAGCTTGAGTGCACACCCTGGGATGTGTCCCGGCTTGTTCATTTCAGGGGTGACAGGTCCTTTAGTCAGAGCGCTTGGCTTTGGGGTTACAGAGCTGAGCAAGGAGAAGGGCTGTGTCTGGCTTGAGATGAATCGTTCTTCTGAGATGGATGAAAATGCTTTTGATCATCCAAGTGGAGGCACGATAGGAGGAGGCCAGGAGCACACAGCAGAGTCAGTCAGAGGCCGTAGGGTGTAACTCATGCACCAGAAATACGTGGAAAGCGTACACCACGTATATCCGTTTTTTTTTCTAACCCCCAAAAGCCTCTGGCCATGATGTGGGATGAAAGTTAGTTGAAAAGAAAAGTCCAGATGTCAGGTCTTCCAGGAACATCTGGGGATTACACTATATATAAACTGTAATCACTGAAGATCAGCTCTAATGCATACCGCTGTCAGGTTAAATACCATTATCTCTAAGAGGTAAAAGTGCAGTGTCAAGAAGACAATTAGAAACACAACTTCCTTCAGAAAGTGGAATAGTTTCCTAATAAGAACAAAAAGGAACACATACCCTTGAATAAGTGCAGTAAATAAATGCAAGAGGACAATACGGGATACAAAAATGGATTTTGAGGAGCATAACATCAAGATCTATCAGCCCTCCTATGAAACTAAATACATTGGGAGAGGAAATCAGCTAGGGAGGTGGAGTTAAAGACAGACATGTGCGTGTGCATGTATTCAGGTGCAAATATGTGTGTGCGTGTGTACATGCATGCGGATATGTGTACACAGTATATATATAAAAATAAAAGCTCTAAAATGCATGACATTTTCAGGGAGGTAATCTCAGGCAAGCAGTCGTGGTGACAAGAGATGACTTTATTGGGATAAGAGGTTCTTGGGAGTGGTCCTCAATCAGTGGCTGGCAAAGAAGAAAGTGTCAGAGCAGTTGCTGGGAATCACAGATGGGGAGGTGCTGCTATCCTCATATCCTGTTTTCCAGAGGCACCTAGCAATTATGCAGCCAACTCCTTTAGGCCACCATGCTTCCTCCTTTGTGATTGGCAAGGGTGGTGTTTGGTGCTGGGAGGAGAGCGCAGGACTGGGACTACCTCATCTTGCCTTGGTTTACAAGGACAAGCCTCTGGCCCTCAGGACTTCCAAAAGAAGTCTGAGTTCATGTTGGCCATAGGCGACATGAGAGAGAGCTTAGAAGAGGCCCCAGGGAGACCTTCAGTGATATCAGCAGCTTGTCAGTCTTCTTTCTGGCAAACCCGAATTGTCGCTGCATCAGTATAATATGCCAGTTCCTGGGGAGGCTGCTATACAGATTAAGTCAAGATTTAGAAGAATAGCGCAGATGTTTTATCCTTTTATCTTTATCTGCCCGACTCACCTTTATGAACTCTTGAGTCTGTTATCATGCTGTAACCAGAGGTGGCACCCGTCAGAGGCAACTTGCTTTGTCATCCCACACCCTTGGGTCCAGTCCCAGGCCTTGGGTGAGCCTGAGACCTGGATTCTGTGTCAGCAGGGCTATTTCTCAGGAGTCCTGGCCAGCTTTTGGATGCTGGGTTCTTGAGGCTGGAGCTGCCACTGTTGCTCTGGCAACGTGACTCCTGAGCTGCTAAGCAACTTTGCTTGGCATTTTAGCTTCTCACTGACGTTGTGCCAGTGCACAGCAGCTGTCTTGGGCTCCAGTTCCGTTGGCACCTCCTGCTGAGTGATCTAAGAGGCACGTTTGCTGAGAGACAGGTTATCCCGTGGCTGGCAGATGGAATGTCCTGTTTGGCACCGAAGCTGCTCCTGCTGGCTCCTGCTTCAGAGAAAAGCACAGAGGCTACTTTGTGATTTCATGGCCTCCATTTTACCAGAACACATCATTTTTATTATATTACTTGATTACCAAAGGTTTGGCAGCTTTGCGCAGTTGAACACGGCCAGATTTTAGTTTGACTTCATTTTGGCAGTTGTGTCATACACGCTCGCTTGATTTTTGTGAAATACGTTTCCTTGCAAGTGGTAAATGCTCTCTTTCTTTCATAACAACCCTGTTCAGGCCCTGCGGCCTCTAATCTGCCCAGTGGGCAACTTCCTCAGCTTTCATGGCACTGATAACTGCCAACCCCTTGAGTTCTCAAGGGGTTTTTCAGTGAATTCTCTACAGCTGTCTCCAGGAACTCTTCAGGGCTGTTCTTCCCATATTTCTCCCCTCTTTAACAAGATCCATGCAAGTCTCATATTCTGCACTTCAGATACGTTAGCTGTAACAAATTCTCTGATGGAATGGTGAATTAGATCTGGAGATTTTTAATTTTATTTTGCCAACTTTGCAAAAATCTTCAGCTGGCAGACTGTCAGAGACACGCATGTTCCATTCCATAACGCATCTTTGCAATGGTGGCCACAGGCTCTTAAAGATGCTCTTCGGTTCCACCTGGGCTTTGCTATTCAGTGTGACAGCTCTTTGAGCTACACCAAGTTGGAAGAAGCATCTGCCCCTGCAGAAACAGCTGGCTGGTCACAGCCCCCTTGCCCCCCCAGGGATGTTTGTGCTCCCCTCCTTTTCTCTCTTCCTCAGAGGTTCAGGGCTGCGTATGTGTGAGATGTTTTTTGTCTCCCCTCTCACTTGCAGTGACGAATGCTTGGGTATGTGTGTGGGAAAAGCAGCTTGGAGGACAGAACAGTCTCCATTGGATCATCTGCTTTCTGTGTTTGTGTTTCCTTGATCAAACTGCTTGATCCGCCCCTCCAGTTTATGCTAAACTATATGCTGCCTGCCCTGTAAAGGATATTTTGGCAGAGTTTTCCTGAGGAACCGCATCCAGCATAGTCCTGGTGCTAACTCAGGTAGTTTCGGCAGCAGGGGAAGCAGACTGTCAGAAGATAACACAGAGGGTGCCCTTCCAGGAATGAGAGAGAGAGAGAGGTTTGGCCTGCCCCCCCTCCCCCGTGTGTTGCTGATTTGGTGCGATTTCTGTAGAAAGAAGGGCCACAGAGAGGCAAGGTGGAAAGCGGTTGGGCTTCCTGGGAAGGGAGGGAAAGAGTCAGAGCTTGTGGAGGGGTGCAACACTAGGAACGAGATAAGCCAGGCAAGGGGTGTGTGGCTTCCACAAGTAACATGAGCCACATGGGAAATGTTTCCACGGGCATGTCAGGTTCTCTCAGCTTTGGGCAGAACAAGAGGAGTTGAGTATAACAGATTTCTCCTCCCCTCGTCTTTCTCCCCTGCCCCTGCCCCTCCCAGTCCTGGCACCAACTCAGTTTTTGTGCTTTGGCCGAAACGGATGTCCCGGCATTCAAGCCAAAGGCACCTAATTCATGATTTCTACTTCAAAGAGTCTGAGAAGAGTTTTGATGAGAAGCCAGGTGTGGGCTCTCAGGTGCACTGCCTACTCTCAGGGCTGGGGTGACTAGGTTCTGTATTCAGTTTTGTTCCCCAGAGAGTGTTTGGGACCTATTCGCAGGTGACTGAACTGATGCAAAATGTATTGCTTGTCATGCTAATAAAAAAAAAGCAGGCAATATATATGTATTATGCAAGACATTCTGGGCTTCCCAGATCACTGCTGAGATTTCTGAATCACCATACGTTACCACTGGGAGGCTTTATATGCCCCGCTGCACCATTTCCTGGTATGTCGATGATTTCTCCGGAAAGCTGATTGGAGCACTGAAGATAGGCTTGTTGCTCATTTGGCTGACGCTGTCAATTGGTTGCCTGTTACTGGATTTACATCCAAAGATTTATGAGGCCAGTAATATGTATAGATCTGGAAGAGACCACTTGGTGCTGGTCAAAAACTTTTGGACTCTAGGCTCAATCAATGGACCATGGCAATGCAGTGCAGAAGCTGGGACCCCCAGGTCTCTGGGTTAGGTGGCAAGTCTTGTGTGGAGGCTGCTTGCCATTAGCTCAGTAGCAATCAGGGACAATAAATGAGCAGCCCAAGGACGCTTCTGCTAGTCACTTATGAGATAGGCATTCCAGAGGGTCATCAGTGGCCTTTTGCTTTTGTTTGGATGTAACTGTGGGTGCTCCTGCTGTTCCAGAAGAAAAGCCAAAGTGAAGGATGGTTCAGTGAATCATTCATAGTTATAGAAACCTTACCTAATATGATGAAATGTTAGAATAATCATTCAGTACATCTTTTAAAAGGTAATGGCATTTTTTTTCCATATACATGAACCAATGTGTTCTTTCTGTTGTAATTTCTGGAGGAAAGTGCCACAGGGGTGTCTTGCAGTCTCTTCTTATAGTGAGTGCCAGTATCAAACCTGTTAAGATACTCCTTTTTCATAACAACTGAGTTTGTGCTTTCAGAATTCTTGACAAATACTTGGCTGCTCAGTTGACCATTTTTTTGGTTCCCTATGAAATTTTGGGAAGCAATTACGTAAAGGGACTCAGGACTATCTTATCATGTGGGTATCTATCAGCAGGATAATTCTATGAAAACTGAACCAAATGGGGCTAAATTTGGTTTGGGGGAGGAAGCTGGCAAAAGAAAGATTGAGTAAAAAATAGGCTGGATTTGGATTTTATTTAAATGGGAAAAAGCTCTCAGTCAAGATGTGACTATTGTAGTACATGGAGGGATGGTTTGGCCCTAAGTAGGCGATTGGGTCATGTGCACAGCGTGTGAGCTAAGAGCCAGCCAATGTTCTCCCATCAAAGGATGGACCAGGTGGTACCCGTGTACAAGGCCTGGTGAGGTCGCTGTCACAAATTCCCAGTCAAAGTTATCCAAGCACAGTAGGAGATCAGAACAGAACATGTAACTACTGTAAAGTAGAAGAAAGTTACGTTCCTTTCCCAGAAAGCCTACTTGTCATGGATGTTATAGTCATAATTTTCTTGTCACTGTCTTAAGATGCATCCTTTGCTTTCTCCACCCCCATTTATTTGTCTGTTTGTTTCTTTGAAAGATGTATATGGCTGCCCATCTCAAGCAACTCTGGGCAGCTCACAGTTCTTATCTCCTGCCAAGTATCTGACCATTCTGCTTGGCTGTCCAAACTTAGTTTGGGAAAGAAAACCTTTGTAGTTCTATAAATCCTGTTGCAAAACATTCTTTCCTGGTAACCAAGTTCTACTGATGTAATATAAATCTTGTTTATGGTCTTTACACTTACATAAATATATACCCATATTCTCATAGCAGCAGTCACCAAAGCCACATCAAACCCAGTAAGAGTAATGTACTGTGGGATAGGAAAAAGGATATAAAAGAAAGTCTTCTTTGGGTCAGGCTCAATTCTTTGTGACTTTATGGGCAGGTCCATGTAGTTTTATTGGCAGAAATATGGAAATGGGTTGCCATTGTTACAGATCTGTAGGATCTTCTATGCAGAGACAGTGAAGGTCTTACCAAACAAGTCAGGAGCATGAGCCATCATTTTCAGAGTGCTTTATTAGAAGGTATTCTACAAGTACACACACATCCATTTGCAGGCACACCATGTGCATACAAAATCCCATACCTTCTGGGATTTTTTCCCCCCACTTCCTAATCCGGTCTACAGTTGTATGATTTCTTGGTGGTCTCCCATCAAAGAACAGACTAGCTCCAAACTTGTTTCATCTTTTTAAGAGCTCAGTGCTGCCATCTATCGGGGAGGAATATATAGCAGAGCCATATAACAGTATAAGTTTATAATTCTCTTGTTAAACTGTAAAACCAAAAAGCCCTAAAAAAATTCTAGCCTCCAAAATTGAAATAGTACTAATTCATAAATATGCTGACTTAACCTGACATTGCATTAGTTTCCAGAGTGCTCTCCGACACGGAGAATATAAATTATCCATTGCTGTCCTAAACATGCTTCAGCTTTGCTGGATCTCTCAATTGCAGCAGGCAAAAAACTGAATAAATAAAAGAAATTATTACAATTCTCTGAAACAGTGAGTCTTCGATGTACCTAAACATAAATTCTTTTTAAAAAGGTATTTATTCTTTATAAAATATATATAGATCAGGCCAATCAAGATCATTAACATTTGAGGTTACAGTAGGCATATATCTACTTCATATAATTCTCTTCAGAGTTTTCTAAAATCTTGTGACATATCCACTTGAAGATCTTGAAAAGTCAGGGAAGATTATTTGAGTTATGAATTTGATGGATCTCATTTCTGGTGCAGAGTTCATCTCAAATGTATCTGGAACTGACTAAGAAGTTAGTCCCTGCATGTTGTGGGCCTGGCTGCTGTGTCGGAGTCTGCCCTGGAGGAGCAGGGCTTGACAACTCCTGTCCTGGCAGTGCAGGAACCAAACCGGTGGGCTCCCAGATACTGCAGAGGAAGCTCAGAAAGAGGAGAACCTGTTGGAGGATGAGCTGCAAGTCTGGAGCAGGCAGGTAATCAGCACAGCGGTAGGCTGAGTTGCCTAGCCTGGAGCCTGAGCATTACTTGGCAAAAGAGATACATGCAGAAAGATCAAGCAAGTAGAGCAGAGACGTTCAGTGAGACTCCTCAAAAGAAAGAGTCGTGACTCAAGAAAATATAAAAGAAGGACTTGGGCATCAGGCTTCTGTTGGCAAACAACTTTCCAACCTTGGACCTGACTTTGAGTGTGCAGCTTCTGATTCCCTAGCTGACCTCTGGCACAAGACTACACTCAGCTTTGATTGCTGGACCCTGGATTGGTCTGCATGGAACTTTGGCTTCTGAAGTAAGCTTGTTTGTTTCTCCTGAGCTTTCACATTCCTGTACCGTGGTGAGTTTTATAGCCACCATGAAGACCTCTGATCTACGACTGGTCTTCTGTGCTTGTAACTGCTGGCACAGGACACTAGATAGCATCACCTTCTTCTAAAATTCGCTCTAAATTATTTCCAGTGTTTCTTGGTTGATGGGTGGTGTGGCAGAAACAAGTGGGTACAAGTTGTTGTCTTTCATGGTAGTGCCCAGCTAGTCTCTGCTTTGGGTTGAAAATGGAGGAAAAAATTAGAAAATTCATCCAACAATTTTCCATAACGAATCCTCCAGTTGGCTTACTATCTATGCTTCCTAGTGCATATAAATCGATGTAGTATAAGAAATTAATTTGGTCTTATTGTTAACTGTTATTTTGCTGTTATAAATCGTGGAATCCTCAGAGGACATGTCTTATTGGACGAGCAGCATTGAGAGATGGAAAATTTATTTCAGAAAGCCACCAGGAGTTGAGTTCATGTAGGAGACTTTATTTAAATTCGTAAATCTGTTAATGTTTCTGCTGAAGGATAATGCTCAAGAGGAGCTTCCATACAAAGTGGCATATAGTCTGTATGGCCAAGCAGGGAACAGCGGCTATGAGAGAAAGTGGCTGTGAATGTGTGAGGAAGGAGAGTGAGTCATGTGACCTTTTCTTCCCTTCCGTTTGACAGTATTTGCTCTACTCTTTAGTTGAAGGAGAGTGGTAGAGTGATCCAGGTCATGGCAACTTCCAGAAGGCAAATGTGTAAAAGGCCCATTGTCCTTGTTTTGGAATGGGTTGCCCATGACTAGCATTGGCAGACAAAAAGCTCTGATTGGCTATGCAAAGATCAGAGGGCTTCTCTCTAGATGGCTTGTCATTGCTGGTAGCTTTTTCTTTCTGCCTGGAAATGGCAGGCTTGTGGGAAGTCTGTATGGATGGGGCAGGCACAGGAAATAACAGCTTTGCCTTTGGCATCCTTTGTTCAAAGAGACCCTGAAATTGTACTCACTCTGCCTTAAATGCACTCATTCCCTCAACACGTGATTCTGATGTTCGTATTTAAGGTTGATTTGCTGAATCTGCTGAGAAAATGGAGAGTGATGGAGAGGTCCTGCTATTTGAGAGACCGGTTGGCTGTCTGTCCATGCAACATGTGTTTCTCAAGTCCCATGCTTATCCTTGAGGTTGACCAGTCTTTGCCTCTTTGCCCCACTTTTTGCCACCTGGATAGCTCCTCCCATTTCTTGGTTGCTAGAACAGAAGTACATGGCAAGTTGATAGACCTTTGCTCTCTCCCCACCTCTCCTGGTCATCTGCCCCTAAAAGGATTGAGCTTCAATGTGCTTCCTTCATTCTTTGAACTCCAGTAGGGCAAGGTTTCATTGTTCTAGGCTGGCTTCTTTAAGGACAGGTTGCTTCCAATCCTTAACATGTCCAGGTTCTGCTAATATCTGTGTCCCTCAATTCCTTGTTTATGGCCAAAAGATTCCTTGCTTTCATCCATGTTCATGTTGATCAGTTAGTCAGTCAAGGTTTTTTATATATGAATCATCTCACTCTACACAATTCTTGCCTTGGAGAATAACTTCTTCATTTTGCAGAATACTAATGCTTAGGACTAGCTCCAGCCCAGATCTCAGAGGAAGGCAATTTTCACCTGGGGACTGAGCAGCTGCTGTAGTTGTGGCTCCATTGCAGAAAATCCCAGGAAGTAGGGCGTCTGTATCCCATTGCAAGGCTCCCTTGCAAAGCCTGGATGTCTGGGATGCAGAAAAGCCTCTGAATGGCTGCTTTTGCATGTCTTTCCACCTGCCTGACTTAGTAAGAGAGACTGCTTGGAATCTCATGTGCTGATGTGATCCTGAGAATCAGGGCAACCCAAGTTTCCCAGCCTTCCCTGGAGTTTATTATGCATTATCACCAGTAAAAGTATCTAGGTTTAGAGCCTCTTCTGGCTGAGATGTATGTGCATGCAACAATAAAAATGGGATCCAGATATTAGTAAATGGATATATCCCTTCTGATGGTTGCATTTTGATCTGCATTTAATTTGAGGCTGGACAAAGTGGAACTTCCAGTAGCGGTTTGATAATGTGGAAGAAAAACAAAGCAATAACTAGGATGGAATGGGAGGCAGCGAGAGAGGAAAATTGCCCTAAAATTCCCCGTAACTTTTCTCTAGCTATCATCCAGCCTTTGTCCCAATCCTCCGTTTGTGGGAGTTTCATAATTGCATTTTCCATCTTAGCAACTTGATGTGCTTGAACTGAGGTGGATTTTGGCTGGAGAACTCAGACCAGCCTCCCCAAACATCTCTGGCCAGGCTGGTCTGAAAAATTTGGGTTGCAGTCCCAACAAAGGCACCCAAGGGGTGTTCGGTTGTTTATTGTTTTTAGGATGATTGTTCTGATTCTCTGGGCTTTTATTCCCTTTGTGACCCAGATGTGAGAACAGGCTGGCTGCACTCCTTTTCTATAGGTTGTTCTGGACTTGGAGGTGAGAACTAAGGGCCAGAAGGATGTGTTCCAGGACAGTTCAGTCCTCTCCTTCAACTAAAGAGTAGATCATTCTTACAGTGTGGATATCAGCTAGTGCCACCTGTTGGCTGCTCACCCAAAAAAATAAACAGATGGTCCTGGACACATTTGGCTCCAAAGCTGCTCAGCTTTCACCATCCTCCTTACCTTTCTGGGAAGTGTCAAGGATATGTTTGTAAATACAGTGTTACAAAGATCAATATGGTTCAAAGAAGTGAACCTACGTTTGAATTATACAGTACATCAAAAACTTGGAACATCACTGTATGGAAAAATTGATGTATTGAGCCTGGAGGAGGCAGTAAAAAAGATTATTCAATGTTGAAATGACAGCGTGGCCGATGATTTTCTGTCTCAGATTGCTGATACGTGCATCTGTTTATGAATTGGCTATCAGTACAATGGGATGATGGATCAATGTTATACTCTGTAGTCAGAGTTTGATGATGTGTTTAATAATTGGGCTGAATGATTTCCTGTGTAATGTTTTTATGGTTTTCTTTTGCTGTTTTGACAGAAGAGAAGGCAGGGTATAAATCAGATGGATACATAAATAAGTAAAGCCTTGTGTGGCACAGAGTGGCAGGCAGCAGTATTGCAACCGAAACTCTCCCCACGACCCGAGTTTGATCCCAGTGGAAGCTGGATTCTCGGGTAGCCAGCTCAGGTCAACTCAGCCTTCCATCCTTCCGAAGTCAGTAAAATGAGTACCCAGCTTGCTGGGGAAGTTGACAACTGGGGAAGGCAATGGCAAACCACCCTGCTATAGTCTGCCAAGAAAACGTCATGAAAGCAGCGTCCCCCCAAAGGGTCAGACATGACTCAGTGCTTGCACAGGGGACCTTTCACATCACCCCATAAGTAAGTAAAGTCATGTTAGAATGATCCTGATTTCCAAAAGCACTGCACACTAAGGCAATGCTTTTGGAAACCTGAATTGCTCTCCTATGATACATAGTATATATTTATTTGATTTATAACCTGCCTTCAACATAGGTGAGCTCTTGACAGTTAACAAAATTTAAAACAAAGCAGAATATAACAAGTTAAAAATACAGATTAACCCTAAAATAAATAATAAGTAATAATTTTGAAAAATTGTGATGGCAGCATCAGTAAAGAAGCAGATCACATGCTTGGGCAAGTGTATGAGAATAGCTCCCCATAGCTTCTCCTCATAGCTTGCTGGTTTTCATTCCTTTCATATCTGCATATGGACGGTAAAGCTCTTGCTTGCTTCCTTAGCAAACAGAGTGCAGAACCAGAAGCCAGCATGCTCTCTGCTGGAAGTGGAGCCATAGGCTATGCCCTTGCTATGGATCATACAAGATTGGACTTCAATCTCCTTCTGCTCTGTGCTATATGGTACTGCCTTATGTCCCTTCAAAGAGAGAAATATTGGCAGCTCTGATTACTCTTTCTGATTGCAGGCTTCTATCTCTACTTCCTTACCTGCCATCAGTGGAAAAGTTTTTTTCTATTACTGGGTTAGGCACATATTGCCAACCAAAACGTGAATTGAGAGGATGGTGATTCTGAGGACTGTCTGGCCCTTGCAGCTAACCGTAAGCTCAGTAAGGTTGCCTTCAGATTTGATGGGCTGGTGCTGAGCCTGTGGTATTGGTCAGGGTGTCAACCATCCAGTTAACTCACTGATTATCTCCTTTTTTTTAAAGCACTAGCAGAGCTTATTAGGTGTTCTTGCACACACACTTCCCTGTGAAAGCACTCCTACTCAGTCTTAAAGTTTTCTTGGAGGTACTGCAGACACTGGGTCTCCTGTCTGTAAACCTTCCATGTTTGGGCTGTTAAGGACAGATAGTTGCAGGATGACTTTTATTGTAATGCCATGAACCTTCCTGGGGGTGGGGGTGGGAGTGGGGCTTCCCAACTAAGCAAGTTTTTTTCAGTCCTGCTCTTTTTTCTCGTACTTTGGAGCACTGCTGTCCCTCTGTTCTTGTGTTTCTGCAGCAGCAAGCCAGCGGCTTGTTGGAAGGAAAGGATCGCTCTTCCCCTGGAAAGGGTCATGAAACTGCCCAGGGTCCCCCTTTTGGGGGAGATGGGCGGTGATAAAAATTTGAAAAATAAATAAAATAATCATGCAAGCTGTGACTAGGGAGGCAAGAGAGATTGTATACCATTCTGGACTGCTGCAAGGGGCTTGAATAGGCAGGAAGAGCTGAGAATAAAATATTTTTCAGCAAAGCAGAGAGTTCCTGTTCTTTTTGCTCCCAACATTTGCACCAGGAAAGTGGCACAGATTTGGGCTTCCTATGGAATTGAAATCTCCATGGTGACGGATACACAGGTATGAAAACCAGTGGCTTCAGACACTGGAGCAAATGTCTCAGCCAGGAACTGCTGGTAAAGAATGGGATATATTTATTTTATTTTATTTATTTATTGTCATATTTCTCCCTGCCCAACTCATACTATGATGACTCTGGGCGGTTTACAGATAATTGGAAATAGAAAAATAAAATGTCATTCAAACAATATAATATCCATATAAATATATATAAAAATATAAAATAAGTAATATAGAATAAATAATATAAAATTCAAGATGGGAAATAGTAATGTTATCGTTGGCCCCATCAGGGAGCCAACCACCTGCATGATTGGCTATCCCCCTCCCACCCCAGGCAAGGTGGCATAACCAGGTTTTAACCCCCTTCCAGGAGGCCAGGAGAGTGGGGGCCTGCCTTACCTCTGGGTGTAGCTTCTTCCAGAGGGCAGGTGCCATGGCAGAGAAGGCCCTCCTCCTGGACCCTGCCAATCGACAGTCTCTTATGGGCAGGGTCCGTAGCATGCCCTCTCTGCCTGACCGGGTGGGATGGGTCGATGTAACAGGGGTGAGGTGGTCCCTCAGGTAACCTGGACTCATGCCATGTAGGGCTTTAAAGGTGATAACCAACACCTTGAATTGGACCCGGAAGCAAACTGGCATCCAATGTAGCTCGCACAGCAATGGTGTTATATGTGCCCTTCTAGGGGCTCCTAAGACTGCTCGCGTGGCCGCATTTTGCACCATCTGTAGCTTCCAGATACTCTTCAAGGGTAGCCCCATGTAAAGCACATTGCAGTAGTCTTTGAGGGAGATGGCCAGGGCATGAGTGACCATTCAGAGGGACTCCCAATCCAAGAAAGGGTGTAGCTGGTGCACAACACGAAGTTGTGCAAAGGCCCCCTTGGCCATGACTGCCACCTGCTCCTTGAGCAGGAGTCGTGAGTCCAGGAGCATCCCCAGGTTCCGCACCGGATCTGTCTGGGGCAGTGCAACCCCATCCAGAGCCAAAGATGGCAAATTCCCGGATACCCAGGAGCCCCCAACCCACAGCCACTCTCTCTTACGAGGGTTCAGCCAAAGCCTGTTGTTCCCCATCCAGACCCCTGCAGCCTCCAGGCACCGAGAAAGGGTGGTCACAGCGTTGCTTACGTCACCCGGGATGGAGATGTATAATTGAGTATCATCTGCGTATTGATGATACCTCATCCCGTGGTGATGGATGATCTCACCCGGCAGTTTCATGTAGATGTTAAAAAGCAGCGGAGAGAGTACCGAGCCCTGCAGCACCCCACAAATGGGGGGTCACGGGCCAGATCTCTCACCCCCTATCAACACCGATTGGGATCAGACCTGGAAGAAGGAGGTGAACCAGCGCAGAACCACACTGCCCACCCCCAACTCCCTGAGCTGCCCCAAAAGGATACCATGGTTGATGGTATCAAAAGCTGCTGAGAGGTCATGAAGAGCAAGGATGGATGCACTGCCTCCATCCCGCTCCTGCCAGAGATCATCCATAAGTGTGACCAACTCTGTTTCCATCCCATATCTGGGCCTGAAACCTGACTGAAAGGGGTCCAGATAATCCATTTTATCCAGGATCCTCTGGAGCTGCAATGCCACCACTTTCTCAACCACCTTCCCCAAAAAGGGGAGATGGGAGACTGGACAAAAATGGTCCAGCACAGTGGAGTCCAGTGATGTTTTCACCCTCTTTAAAAGCAGCTGGGAACACTCCGTCCTCCAAGGATGAATTCACCATCGTCTGGACCTACCCACACGTCACCTCCCGAGCTGCCTTCACCAGCCAGGAGGGACAGGGATCTAATTGACAAGTGGTGGCATTTACAGACCTGAGAACCCTGTGCACTTCCTCCATATCCTGGGGAAAGCAGTAGAGAAAGCAGCAACAGTGACTGAGCAGTATGGAGAACAGCAAGCAGCATCATTAATGGTGATTCCTCTCATGGGCTTCCTACATCTGTTCCCACAGCTGCCTGTAGAGTTGTTTCTGTGCTGGGCAAGGATTTGGGTTAAAGAGCTTGGATTTGTGAGAACTTAGATGGACATGTCTTTGAGAGTTTATTTTAAATTTATGTACAGTATATGTTGGATTTACATCTCAGCTTTCCTTCAGGAGCTCAAGGCAATGTACAGTGTTGCTTCTTCCCATTTTTCCCCACGAAAACAACCTTGTGAGGTAGGTTCGGCTGAGAGGTGGTACCAGTAGAATAAGAGGAAACTTCCATTTAGAGCAGTTGGCAACCCATACTCTGCAAACGGATCTTCTATATAGTGGTGTCAGAGATATTCTGAGAGCTCGGTACACAAACTGGTAACCAGGCTTAATAGTCAATACTTTGAAGGGGGCTGAGGTTGAAGGCTTGTTTGTTAGCAACAGAGATGGAAGTAGTGTGTGGCCTTGTTAGGCAGGGGTTAGAACTCTTCAAGCAATCCATAATCCAACTCTCTGACATCCCAGATACTAAACTGTGGGTGCTACTAAGAATTTTTGCAGTTGAAAGTAGCTCCACAAGATGGAACTCTTGGTTAGGTCAATCTTTTTCTCTGGACGTTTTGGATTAAAAACTATCTGCTTAAGTAGAGAAAAGCTTTATTTGATTACCTGTGTTACTTTCAATTGTAAAAATAATGTCTTCAGAGATTTCTAAGATATTTATGGAGCCTATCTGCTATTCACACTCAAGCAGCAATGTTACTTGGTCCAAGCACCCTGGTCTGATTCATGCATAAGCATTCACACATCATGTGGTTTTCTTGCTATTGGCTTAAATTAGTATGTGAACTGGGCCACTATGACTAGTTCAGAATGGTTGGTGTTATGCGTGCATGCAACCAATATGCATAATCTTCCTTGAAGCAGTAAATTCATGGGAAGCCATAATTCAGAGCACAGCTTATAGAAGGTCACTGGCACCTTTGTCATAGATATTAGGGTTTTTTGCTGAACCTTGGAATGTTCTTCAGAATTAGAAATAAATTATTGAGTTCAATAGACCAATATTTTTACTTGCTCTCTGGTGGCTTTATGCCCTCAGTGCCTTGGGTATAATGCTTTCCTAGAGAATGAATCAGGCACAGACATTTTTTACTGCAAGGAGCAGTCATTCTTCTTTATTCCACCTGCCCATTCTGAGATTGGGTTTGATAATAACTAGTCTCATTTACCCTTTCAGGTTGCGATAAAGATCATTGATAAGACTCAGCTGGATGAAGAGAACCTCAAGAAGATTTTTCGAGAAGTTCAGATTATGAAGATGCTCTGCCACCCTCATATCATCAGATTGTATCAGGTATGAAGGCTGAGTAACTGAAATGGGGCAGGTGTCATGAGTACCGTTGAGCTGAAGGCATCAGCACAACGGCACACATGACAATACCTAGGAAGCAGAGGAAAGGATTTAAAGATAAGCAAAGCACGCACAACAACAGACACAGACCCCTAGGAGAAGGGAACGACCCCGGCCGGATGAACCAGCCATCAGAACACAAAGGAGGAAGGAAGAAAGACAAAGACAGGGCGGATCACGAGGACCACCTGAAGCTGTCAGCAGAGCGCAACGGATATCGCCCAGCTGACAGCAATCACCAGCTGGAGAAAGAAAGCGATCATGAGCGAAGCCCGGGGCACCAGCAGGGGCCCCGCGACCCCTCACCTACCGGCAAGGAAGCATGCAGGACTTGGGGGGATGACACAACTCAAAGGGGGGGGGCGCTGACCGGCGCGGGCTATTTAAACCCCGCACTGGCGCGCTCCCTTCACTCTCAGCTTTTTTCTAGCTAGGCACTATGCCGAAATAAACCTGAACCTGCTCTTCCTTGAATCAGTGTCTGTGTTTTACTCGGTAGTAGGCAGCGCATGACATAAAGCTGAGAGTCATAAACTCAGCCTCGCCCAGCCCCACTGGACAACAACGAGCCGCGGGAGGAACAGACGGCGAGAAGAACACGAGCGGAGAGCGATGGAGCCGATGCGTCGCAGCCAGGACGGGCGAGCCGCACGGCGAGAAGCAGAGGAGGACCGACAGAGGCCAGAGGCAACGCGGACACCAGGAGCCACGGACACCCTCCCGGCCCATCCCGAGCCTCAGCTCCAACCCCGGAGGGAGGCGGAGGCGACCCGGCCACGGGAGGGAGCAACATACCTCCCGAGACCCGCGGAGACCTCCCCGCCCCACATCGCACCCCAGCCACAGGCGTGGAGCTTCAGCCCAACTGCAGCAAACGCGGTGGAGGACGGAGAGGCAAACTAGCAGATTCACTTCCAAGTCGAAGCAGACCAGCGGACGGTAACGCCTGAACCCCACCGGTGGCACAACCATGTGGAGACGCCGACAGGTCCAATCACAGCTGCGGCGCGGACCTCGGACCGAGAAACGCAAGCCAGACTCGCGGCCATGGAGGCCCAACTAAGGGACATCGAGACCATGATGCAGTCGCTGATGTCCTCCATGCCTCACAACTACGTTCCCGTGCAGGTACACACCCCGATCCAAACCCCGAGCGGGTCTTGGCACCCCCATAGGCCAAATGCTAACCAGCAAGCGTCCCCGGTGGACGAAGCCATGGGACGGGAAGCGAGGAGAGGGGACCCACCGAACACCAGGGCCCCAAAGGACTTCCCCATTTTCTTCGACGGGAACCCCGCGAAGCTGTCGTTTTTCATTACAAACGCCAGGGAGTTCATGGGGCGGCATGGACACTCCTTTAACTCCGAAGCGGACAAGATCGCAGTCGTGGCGATCAAGCTACAAGACAGGGCGGCGGACTGGTACGTCCAAATGTACGAGTCCAACTCCCCCGCCCTCTCTGACTTCCACGCCTTCATCACTGAGATGAAGCACTATTTTGAGGACCCGCTAGCCAAAGAGAGGGTTAAAAGCGCGCTTCAAGGCCTCAAACAGGGCGCACGAACTGTCGCGGACTACGCCCTCGAATTTAAAGCCCTCGCCGGGAAGATTAACAACTGGTCCGAGACTACCCTGCTAGAGATGTTCAAAAGGGGCCTCAACCGCGAGGTACTCCAATGGGCACTCTACCGGGACGACCCGGAGACTCTGCAAGGCTGGATCCACCTAGCGGGGAGAGCGGAACACGCGCACCGCACCTTCTTAATGGCGACGACAGAGGACAAAACTAACACCAGCCCAAAGGTACCCGCGCCACACTTGGGGCCAGCCGGTCCCACGTATCAAAAGAAGAAGTTTACTCGCGGGCCCTGCGGGAAGTGCGGAAAAATGGGGCACAAAACGGCAGATTGCTTCTCCAACCGAACTCTAACTAGCACTCCCAAACCCGCACCGAAAACGACGTTCAAACCAACCAACCCACCGCCGCCCCCCCACCGCCGGATGACCGGAGCCACAGTGACACCGGACAAAGACTGGGACGCTTACTTGGCGGGGGAGGACGCCGAAGTCCCAGACCGGCCGGCGGGAAACGCTCCCCGCCTGCCTTAAAACGCGCCGCGAGGCAGGTGGTGGGACAGGGGCGCGAAACACATAGAGCGACGAAAGCCCCATAATAATGGGGTCAATCAGGCTCTCCGTCGGCAACAGAGCCACCACAGCCGCGGCGCTAGTGGACTCGGGGTGCTCCAAGAACCTGATCCACCCCGACATAGTCGCCAAGCTTGACCTGCCTTGCCTCCCCCTCCCCACGCCGCTGGCATTCCACCAGCTGGACGGCTCAACAGCAGGAGGGAAACCAGCCACGACACAGACCGAGCCGGTCACCCTACAAATGGGCACCCACACCCACGAACATCGTTTGTGGTAACCCACATAGGGCGGCCCATCGTAGTCTTAGGAATACCGTGGCTCGTGACCAACAACCCACGCATTAACTGGAAGACCCGCACCTTCCAATTCGATGATGGCGCATACCGGGCGCCACTTCCGGCGGGCAGGATCAACCCCACAGTGGGACGGGCAGAGGCGGCAGCCCAGGACAACATAGCAACCCCAGAAGACCTACCTGAGCAATACGCTGATTTCTCAGAGGTCTTCGGAGAAGAGGAGGCAGATCAACTACCCCCCCACCGCAAGACGGACTGTAGAATTGAGCTGCTTCCCGATGTCCCCCTACCCAGGCCGAAGATTTACTCGATGACCCCGAAGGAGATGACAACCCTCCGGGAGTTCATCGATAAAAACCTGGATAGGGGTTTCATAGAGCCGGCATGCTCACCGGTCGGAGCGCCCGTCTTATTCCGGGAGAAAAAAGACGGCACCCTACGGCTCTGCACCAACTATCGGGGCCTCAACGCAGCGTCCCTATCCAATAAATACCCCCTACCCCTCGTGAAAGACATGCTCGCCCACCTGTCCACGGGTAGAGTATTCTCCAAGCTGGACCTTCGCGAGGCGTATTACCGGATCCGAATCAGGGAGGGGGACGAATGGAAAACCGCGTTCAACTGCCCCCTAGGCACCTTTCAATACAAGGTGCTGCCATTCGGACTAGCAGGGGCCCCGGGAGTGTTCATGCAGCTCATCAATGAGGTACTGCATGAACACCTGTTCAAAGGAGTCCTAGTCTACATAGATGACGTCCTCATCTACACCCAGACGCACGAAGAACACGTAACCCTAGTCAGACAAGTCCTCGAGAAGCTAAGAAGGGCGAAACTCTATGCCAAACCCTCAAAGTGCGAATTCCATAAAGCACGCCTAGACTACCTGGGGTACCGAATCTCCGGGGAAGGCATAGAAATGGACCCCGCAAAAGTCGAGGCGGTTGTGAATTGGGAACGCCCACGTAACAGGCGCCAACTCCAAAGCTTCCTCGGCTTCGCGAATTTCTACAGGTCATTTGCACGGGGGATCACGGAGATAGCCCTCCCCCTAACAGACCTCCTCAAAACTAAAGGAGTTGGGGACACACGGCGAGCCAAGAACCCAGGGACAGTACTAAATTGGACTCCCGCGTGTCAGACAGCGTTCAACAGGCTGAAAGCGCTGTTCACCACGGAGCCAATCCTCGCACATCCGGACCCAGAACGGCCGTTCGTGGTCCAAGCCGACGCCTCAGACTTCTCCCTGGGGGCCATACTGCTCCAAAAGGACCCTACAGGAATCCTGAAGCCATGCGCCTACCTGTCGAGGAAATTCTCGGAGACGGAAAGACGCTGGCACGTATGGGAGAAGGAAGCGTTCGCAGTAAAATCGGCGCTAGAAACATGGAGGCATCTACTGGAAGGAGCCACCCAACCATTCGAGGTCTGGACAGACCACCGGAACCTCGAGGCCCTCCGGACGCCCAGACGCCTCAGCCCGAAACAGGTCAGATGGGCCCAATTCTTCAGCCGCTTTAACTTTCAACTGAAGTTCATGCCGGGCAAAAAGAACTTCCTGGCTGACGCCCTCTCCCGACTGCCCCAAGACGAAGAGCCCATCCCAGATATGATTGGGACAGTCCTATCCGCCTCCCAGCTGGGGATGGCTGTGACCACCCGGAGCGGCGCTCAGAAACAGCCCAACCCCACGTCGCAACTGACGGCAGGCCAACCAGCGACCAGACGGCGCCACCCGCGACTGCCAGGAGGAATACGCGCGGACCTCACCGCCGCCCTCAAAACCGACCCCTGGCTACTAGCAAACCCCGACAACGTGACGATGGCACAGGACTTAGCATGGGGTGAGGGCAGAATATATGTCCCGGACTCACAGTGCCAGGCGATCTTGCGCAGATCACACGACAGCAAACAAGCGGGACACTTCGGGTTTCTAAAGACCCTGCATCTAACATGACGACAATTCTGGTGGCCCGCGCTGAGACGGGACGTGAAGGCCTACGTAGCGTCCTGCCCGATATGCGCCATGGCCAAACGGGCACCAGGTAAGCCCCCAGGACTCCTACAAACGGTGGCGGAGCCCTCCCGCCCATGGGAGGAAATCTCCATGGATTTTATAGTAGATCTACCACCCAGCCAGAAGAAAACGACCATTTGGGTGGTGAAAGACTACTTTTCGAAACAGGCCCACTTCATCCCCTGCTCATCGGTCCCATCCGCCCAGCAACTGGCTAAACTCTTCCTTATACACGTGTACAGGTTACACGGATGTCCCGTACGCGTGGTGACCGACAGGGGCACACAATTCACCTCGAAATTCTGGCAGGCCTTCCTAAAACTGATCGGGACCCAACAAGCCCTATCCACGGCCTGGCATCCCCAGACGGACGGAGCCACAGAGATCCTCAATGCCACCCTAGAACAATTCATGCGCTCATATACCAACTACCACCAAGACGACTGGGTCGACCTGCTTCCGTTCGCAGAAGTCGCATACAATAACGCCGTTCACACAAGCACAGGGAGAACCCCGTTCGAAGTAGTCTCCGGGCGCGAGTTCGTACCCATACCGGAGCTACCGCAACCCCCGGGACCCCAAGTGGGTGCCAGTGGCTGGGGACGGAAGATAGCGGAATCATGGCCAATAATCACGGCAGCGCTGAAGGAAGCACAGGCAGCCTACAAAGAACAGGCCGACAAGCACCGGCGCCAGCAACCGACATTCCAGGCAGGGGATATGGTCTACCTATCCACCAAATTCATGAAATCACCTCAACCCTCGAAGAAACTGGGGCCTAAGTATATCGGGCCGCTTCGAGTAACTCAGATAGTGAACCCGGTGGCAGTACGCCTGGACCTGCCGCACAATCTAAGGAGACTCCACCCAGTATTCCACAGCAGCCTCCTGAAACCAGCAACCACCTCCCGATGGCACCCAAGCACGCCTCTGCCCTCCCCAGTGATGATCGACGGCCAACAACATTTCGACGTAAAAGAAATACTCGATTCCCGCCGACAACGGGGAACACTACACTACCTAGTGAAGTGGAAACACTTCCTCCACCCAGAATGGGTGGCGGCTCAACACGTCAAGGCGCCAGACCTGGCCCGGGCATTCCACACGACGTACCCCGACAAACCAAAGGGGCGCCAAGCGAACCGGCCCCTAGAACACTCTTCCCCCCTCGGGCCTCCCCCCCCCACCCGCCGCACCCCCAGGGGAAGGGGCCCCCCAAGCCTGCGACTTGAGTAGACCTCCTCCCCCCTGGGACTCACCCTCCCCCCACCCCCCCGGGCCCACTGGGGAGAGACGATTGGTCATAAGTGCATCGCCAGGGGGCAAACACCCAGGATGCACACATGACAAAACGACGAACATCAACAAAACAAAAAGATAAGGATCCTACCTGGAGCTGAAAAGCACCCGACTAGCCACGCCTCCACCCGCGACGAACTGAGCAAGAACAAGCAGGGTGTGGTCGAGGCATGCGCACTCGGAACACACCCAAAAGATGGACACGAGGTAGAGGGCGGAGCAAGGGGAGGGGCAAAAGCACTCCGGCGGGAAAAACAAAAAACAAAAAAATATTTGACAGCTCTCCCGGGAAAAAAACGGAATGCCGGGGGGGGGGACTACTATTCGAACGGGGGGCAGTATGTCATGAGTACCGTTGAGCTGAAGGCATCAGCACAACGGCACACATGACAATACCTAGGAAGCAGAGGAAAGGATTTAAAGATAAGCAAAGCACGCACAACAACAGACACAGACCCCGAGGAGAAGGGAACGACCCCGGCCGGATGAACCAGCCATCAGAACACAAAGGAGGAAGGAAGACAAAGACAGGGCGGATCACGAGGACCACCTGAAGCTGTCAGCAGAGCGCAACGGATATTGCCCAGCTGACAGCAATCACCAGCTGGAGAAAGAAAGCGATCATGAGTGAAGCCCGGGGCACCAGCAGGGGCCCCGCGACCCCTCACCTACCGGCAAGGAAGCATGCAGGACTTGGGGGGATGACACAACTCAAAGGGGGGGGGCGCTGACCGGCGCAGGCTATTTAAACCCCGCACCGGCGCGCTCCCTTCACTCTCAGCTTTTTTCTAGCTAGGCACTATGCCGAAATAAACCTGAACCTGCTCTTCCTTGAATCAGTGTCTGTGTTTTACTCGGTAGTAGGCAGCGCATGACAGCAGGTTTCTTGGTGAAGACTCTGGGTTGGGGCAGGTGGTGCTGCCAGACTTCAGGTGTTTAATCTAAAGTGAACCTCTGCATTTCACCAGTGGGGCAACATTTGGAATCTGCACTGTTAAGGCCTCCTGTGCATTTATGGGGCCCATTTGCTATTCACGCTCAAGGAACAAGGTCAAAACCTGAATCAATAGGCCTCTTGGTGGTTTGCAACAAACAGATATCATGATTTTAGAATAAAGCTTTTACGGTGAATACATAACAGTAGGGCATAAAGCTAAAATAAAAGATAACTGTAAAACATTAGTGAGGAGGGGCTGATCTTGAGGCTGATCTTCCTACCAGCAGAAGCATCAAGGAAGCATTCTGATTAAATGGTCAAATTCTAAGAGCTATAGCGTGGCTTAGAAATGACTGATTCGGATATACCCTCAAGGCACGTTAGTGATAAAAATCTATTTTTAGCAAGGCTTGACTAGCCCCTTTCTTCCCCCTCTCCCCATGTGAGAAATACTGAGTGTTAGGCAATCCTCTTTTGGCCAGAAGACACCCTGCCAGTCTTTCGAATTGGCACACGGTCTCCCTCTTGCTTGACTACCCTTGGCTGGCTTTAGGCACCCCAGTATGGCCTTTGATGCATTGAACACGTGGAAAATGCTTTTGTGGATCAAGAAAGAGAAGCCTGGTTAGCGGTGTGTTTTGTCCTGAGCCGTGTCCTTACCAGCTACTTTTTTGTCCTTGTGCAGGTTATGGAGACAGAGCGAATGATTTATCTGGTGACAGAGTATGCTAGTGGAGGGGAAATATTTGGTAAGTACATTAATTGCCTTATTTTATCAAATAATATACTTGGTCAACTCGGGTAAAAAAAAATAGCTAACCCTTTTGTTTACTTTTTGGCTGATGCTCTTTGGTACTGGAAATTTCCACTGCTTCCATTATTGCCATGGAGGAAAGATTGGTGAGCTCTGATGCACTTGTGGCAAAAGGAAAGAAAAAAAAGATAATTCTGAAGGGGCTTGCCATAATGAAATACTCAAAATGTGAAGACTTGGGAAAAGTGACAGCATCTGAAACATCTCAAAACTGCTGTGCTTGCAAGCTATTTGGATCATGCAAAGCTGGTTTGACTTGTAACTCAAGACTGATGATCTGTGGCAGTTTCAGGAGAGAGACAGAAAGGGCCTTGGTTTAACAAAGAGCCCCAATGTGGATGGTCCCTCTTCATTTCGCACTTGAAAAAAGCATCGTTCTGTGGCTAGGCCACAGCTTGCTAAGTCAGAAAAGGCCTCTGGCTAATTTCATTTTGGCTGCAACAATACCTTCTTTTCCCCTTCTTCTCCCTTCCCCACTCCAGTGCATATATCTTTATTAAAAATATGTCAGAAAGCACTGTTACTCTTCATGTTTCATGAGGGGCTGCCCAGCATTGCTCAAAATAACCTGGCTGTTTCTTCCTAGACCAGCATTTACATGCCATGCAGGGTTGGCATGTACTATAAGAGACAAGTAGGCCACCAATCCCAGGGTGCCTTTGAGACGGAAGGCCCCTGTGAAGAGAACAGGTGGAGCTTTGGAAGGACCTCGAGTGTGTGGGCTAAATCACAAGCCTAGAGGAGAAGGCCTACTTTTAAAAGATGCCGTGGGCACCCCTGCCTGTGGAGCAGCTGCTTTTAGTAATTTGGAGGAGAGAGCAATGAAAAGAGTCTCATGAGAAATTGCCTTGGACCATCTAGATCAGTTGTACCAAATTATGTATTTAGGCTTTTCTAGACTTAAGGTTTAGGTAGGAGGACTGTTTCTATCAATTGCTCAACAGAGTTTAAAGAAGAACTGCCTTTTAGACTCAAACGATGCTCAAGGAGTGCTCTGTGGCCTGCAGTTCGGTGTTTTTGATTTGGCTTTCTGGTGAAGGGACACAGAGACACGCACTCTCTGTGGGTTGCACCTGGGAAGGGTGCATGTTTGGCTGGGGAATATTGGTTGTGCAGAAACCAGGTATCTCCTGTTCCTCTCCCTGCCCTAGTAGTGGAATTTGTCTGAGACTCCTGGGCTTGCCTCCTTGCAGGTGAAGATTTGCACTCTCCAGCAAACTGCATCTGTTGGCTGCCAGTAGCTTTACCTTGCTTTTGAAAGCCCTGCAAACTGCAGCCATCCCTTTTTACTGGGGGCAGCTCGTTTACCCAAGCGGCCCAGCCCTCACAGTCCTGTTGAGTCTAGAAGCCAGGACACCTCCTTATTCTCGGTTGTATTCTACCAAATAGTCCCCACATTCCCTGTCCCCTCACCCCAGTCCTTGTAGCTGCTTTGTTTCAGCCCCAGATTCCTCATTTCTTAGAAGTCTACCCCTGCTCTGCATTTTCTAGAAAAAAGCCACTTAGTAGCTGCAGGGGAGCTATTTGCTATGGGGGGAAATGTACCCATTTGAGAAAGACAATTTCTCAGTCCTGCTTGATGCCTTCAATCCCCAGAGTAATCTCTGGAGCAAGAAGCTGTGGGACATCTTTTAGGGCCAGCCACTTGGCTTCTGTTCAGCATCTCGCTGCTTTGTGTGACGGCATGGCTGGTTCTCAGAACATCTCCCAAGGAGGCTTTCCTTGCTGCAGCTCTAAAACTGGCTTGCTTTCATTTGCACTGCAAAAAGGTAAAAAGGGACCTAACCTCAGAGGAAGAGGAGTTTAAGCAATGTCTCAAAGGCCTTTTGAATGTCAGTCAACTGGCCCAGACTTGTGGTTAGAGGCTGAAGGGAAGGAAGCTGATTCCAAGGATGTCTCCCAAGGAGGCTTTCCTTGCTGCAGTTCTGGCAGAGATGGGGTAGGATTCTTGCCAGCTTCAGAGTAGGCCAGCATATTTGGCTCTGGCTTCTACCGGTGCTGGCTATATAGATGCTCGTGAGCAGCATGCAGCTCTCAGGGAAACTGGGCTGACTACGTCAGCGGAACAGCTGCCCGTTTGTGACTAGCTAAGCAAGCTGGGCCTGCATCTTCCCAAGAATGACTAAGATTGACAGGGGAGAATTAGAGGGAATGAGCGTGCATCGCCTTCTTGAAAAATACTGTCTTCCCAATAAGGCAGTTCCAAATCATTTAGGACTTACTAGCTGGCAGGAGCTTTTTAAAATGACACAATAATTTATTTGTCATTAAGTAAAGTAAGTATCTAAGCAAAACAAACAAAACACCTTTTTGGATACAAGAAAGAGAACATGAAATGACTTTGCTGGCTACATCCGATTGTGATAATTCTTAGAAAGTTATCAGCCTCTTTGTGGGAAGGTTTTGTTCCCTGCAGCCGGGTTGCTAAGCAGATGTATTTGTCATGGAACAGGCAAGCTCCCAGTGGCATCTTTCCTCATCCTTGAAAAAAATCTCCCTTCTTTAACTGAAGGAGCAAGAAAGGAATTCTGGGCATATACTCCATCTAGCTGGAGTCAGATTGCTGGAATGAACGGGAAGACCAGATCCACGCTTGATTCTGATGTATTGTTTTGCAGTGCTAAAGAGGGGAAGCAGAGCTGAAGGGTAGAGATGGACAGAAATCATGCCGGGAGGACGGAATGGAGGAGGGCCCAGGCTACACTTGGGTGCCTTAAGCAAAACTCTCTCTGCCAGCAGGGGGTTGCTGGAGAAGAGACAAAGCCCTTCCGGAGTCAGGCCTCCTGAAAAGAGCTGGGTGGAGGTGCGGGATGGGAAACAATTGCTTTTCTGGGAGAACTTTTGCAGCCTTTCCCTGAATAGAGCAAAGCCCTCTCACCACCAAGCCTTTTGAGTCCAGAGCCTGGCTATCGTTATCCAGGATAGTGTCCTAATTTTGGAAATGGTTAAGTGTGAAAGGAGTGCAAATACACACCTTTAGGAACCAACAGGGCATCTCCTCTTCTCCCAGACAACCATTTCGTCAGAACAGCTGACTGGATTAACCAAAAAGAAGTTTCATTTTGCTTCCCCACAGAAACCATATTAATTATAGAGTGGAAGATGAATGCCTGCTTTACAGAATGAAAATAAAGCTGAAGCTTTCTCATCAGGTGGTTGTTTTGCCAAAATGCCCACAGATTATTGATTTATGGTGCAGTGAATACTTTGTCTATGTGGAGAGAGGGCTATTCATTATTTGATGCTGCATTTCTAATGCGTTTTGATACTGACTTTCCCTTCTCCAATTAAAGTCTATTTCTTTGTAAAACTCTTCGGGGAAAGGCTGGGGTCAAAGGCTGCACTTTTGTGTACACACATTTAGAAGTCGGCCCAGTGAAATTTGGTTCCTGTAGAGGTTGCATTCAAATGATAAGCCAAGCCAAGTCCTGGCTTACCAACACACAAGCAGCAGTGTTTTGCTTTGATGCTTCTTGCTGACTTCCCTTGTGAGCAGCTGCCTCTAACAAACCAGGCTTGGTTTTGATTAGACACATACGCAGGAGGTGGGCCTTTGGTGCGGGCTAGCTTCCAACGTAGAATTTTCCATGGGCAACCCAAGCAGATCTGCTGAGCCTGTCCTGCTGGGTTTCCCAAAGCACTAACAATCATGTGGTAAGCCAGGTTGCGCTGCAAGAATGGTGCCATCCAGACCAGTTCCCACCCAAAACGAATAAGCCACCAATGCTGCAGGTCACAACTTGACATACGGTGTGACTCTAGCCACTGTGGTTTATTTAACAAACCATAGTTACCACATTGTAAATTTGGCCACAGTGTGATTGCTCTCTGGTAGAGGTTCCCTTTGCTTAACAGGATGTTGCCTTGTTTGCAGTAGGATTTAAAGCTGGTTCCTAAAAACTTTCATTTCACAGGTCCAGAATAGTTTCCATTAATTGGCCTACAGATTTTCATTTAACATGGTGCTTTGGCTGTGAGCATTCCATCTTGAATCTGCAAATCTCAGCTGTTTCTATTCAGTGCCTTATGTATTTGTTGGGGGAAAGAAATGGATGGTCAGTGAAGTTAGAAGAGATAAGGGAAAGGATTTACTGAGGTGATGTGTAGCTAGTTCATGGGATTAGTCTCCATAAGACATGGTGACAGCCACAAGCCTTGAGGGCTTTGGCACTTAGGAAGGCTCTGTCTGTCCAGACTGCTGGTCGGGGTTAGGGTTAGTTTGGCTCCCAGCCTTCATCTTTCGCGTCTCAGGGTCCCAGCAGCATCCACCTCACCACTGTGGGAAGGAGGATGCTGGATTCGAGAGGAGCCATGGATCCAGTCCATTTCCAGGTTAACTGCTCCGAAAATCTCCTAAGGGATGGGGTAGAAAAGTTCTGTCACTGGGACAACTTTCTCTACATCCACATATGTGAAGTACCACACCAGCAGCTGCTGGTTTGGACTGGGGGCTGCTTTCTTTCTGCTCCAGGGTAAATATAAAAGCAAATGTTTTAAAAATAAATACACATATCACTCTGCCACCGGTCCTCTTGTTCTTTGGCCCTTGAGCTTTCCCCATGGTCGCATTTTTGAATTTTTGTGTTTGTTGTTTATTCTTTCAGTCGCTTCCGACTCTTCGTGACTTCATGGACCAGCCCACGCCAGAGCTTCCTGTCGGTCGTCAACACCCCCAGCTCCCCCAAGGTCAAATCCATCACATCTAGAATGTCATCCATCCATCTTGCCCTTGGTCGGCCCCTCTTCCTTTTGCCCTCCACTCTCCCTAGCATCAGCATCTTCTCCAGGGTGTCCTGTCTTCTCATTATGTGGCCAAAGTATTTCAGTTTTGCCTTTAATATCACTCCCTCAAGTGAGCAGTCTGGCTTTATCTCCTGGAGGATGGACTGGTTTGATCTTCTTGCAGTCCAAGGCACTCTCAGAATTTTCCTCCAACACCACAGTTCAAAAGCATCTATCTTCCTTCTTTCAGCCTTCCTTATGGTCCAGCTCTCGCAGCCATATGTTACTACGGGGAACACCATTGCTTTAACAATGCGGACCTTTGTTGTCAGTGTGATGTCTCTGCTCTTAACTATTTTATTGAGATGTGTCATTGCTCTTCTCCCAAGGATTAAACATCTTCTGATTTCCTGACTGCAGTCAGCATCTGTAGTAATCTTCGCACCTAGAAATACAAAGTCTTTCACTGCTTCTACATTTTCTCCCTCTATTTGCCAGTTATCAATCAGGCTGGTTGCCATAATCTTGGTTTTTTTGAGGTTTAGCTGCAAGCCAGCTTTTGCACTTTCTTCTTTCACCTTCATCATAAGGCTCCTCAGTTCCTCTTCGCTTTCAGCCATCAAAGTGGTATCATCTGCATATCTGAGATTGTTAATGTTTCTTCCAGCGATTTTAACTCCAGCCTTGGATTCCTCAAGCCCAGCACGTCGCATGATGTGTTCTGTGTACAAGTTGAATAGGTAGGGTGAGAGTATACAGCCCTGCCATACTCCTTTCCACAAACCAGTCCGTTGTTCCGTGGTCTGTTCTTACTGTTGCTACTTGGTCGTTATGCAGATCCCTCAGGAGGCAGACAAGATGACTTGGTATCCCCATACCACTAAGAACTTGCCACAATTTGTTATGGTCCACACAGTCAAAGGCTTTAGAATAGTCAAGAAAACAAATAGATGTTTTTCTGAAACTCCCTGGCTTTTTCCATTATCCAGCGGATATTGGCAATTTGGTCCCTAGTTCCTCTGCCTTTTCTAAACCCAGCTTGTACATCTGGCAATTCTCGCTCCATGGATTGCTGAAGTCTACCTTGCAGGATCTTGAGCATTACCTTACTGGCATGTGAAATGAGTACCACTGTTCGATAGTTTGAACATTCTTTAGTGTTTCCCTTTTTTGGTATGGGGATATAAGTTGATTTTTTCCAGTCTGATGGCCATTCTTGTGTTTTCCAAATTTGCTGGCATATAGCATGCATTACCTTGACAGCATCATCTTGCAAGATTTTGAACAGTTCAGCTGGGATGCCGTCATCTCCTGCTGCCTTGTTATTAGCAATGCTTCATAATGCCCATTCAACCTCACTCTTCAGGATGTCTGGCTCTAGCTCACTGACCACACCGTCAAAGCTATCCCCGATATTGTTATCCTTCCTATACAGGTCTTCCGTATATTCTTGCCACCTTTTCTTGATCTCTTCTTCTTCTGTTAGGTCCTTGCCATCTTTGGTTTTGATCATACCCATTTTTGCCTGGAATTTACCTCCGATGTTTCTAATTTTCTGGAAGAGGTCTCTTGTCCTTCCTATTCTATTGTCTTCTTCCACTTCCGCGCATTGCTTGTTTAAAAATAATTCCTTATCTCTTCTGGCTAACCTCTGGAATTTTGCATTTAATTGGGCATATCTCCCCCTATCACTGTTGCCTTTTGCTTTCCTTCTTTCTTGGGCTACTTCTAGTGTCTCAGCAGACAGCCATTTTGCCTTCTTGGTTTTCTCTTTCTTTGGGATGTATTTTGTTGCGGCCTCCTGAACAATGTTGCGAACTTCTGTCCATAGTTCTTCCGGGACCCTATCTACTGTCCCTTAAATCTATTCTTCACCTCCACTGCATATTCCTTAGGAATATTAGTGAGCTCATATCTAGCTGATCTGTGGGTCTTCCCTAATCTCTTTAGTCTGATCCTAAATTGTGCAATAAGAAGTTGGTGATCTGAACTACAGTCAGCTCCAGATCTTGTTTTTACCGACTGTATAGATGTCCACCACCTTTGGCTGCAAAGGATGTAGTCAATCTGATTTCGGTGTTGTCCATCTGGTGAAGTCCATGTATAAAGCCGTCTCTTAGGTTGTTGGAAGAGAGTGTTTGTTATGCAGAGTGAGTTGTCTTGGCCAAATTCTATCAGCCTATGTCCTGCTTCGTTTTGTTCTCCCAGGCCATGCTTACCTGTAATTCCAGGTGTCATCTGACTGCCTACCTTAGCATTCCAGTCTCCTGTGATGAAAATAACATCTCTTTTAGGCGTGTTGTCCAGTAGGTGCTGCAGATCCTCATAGAACTGCTCTACTTCAGCTTCTTCAGCATCTGTGGTTGGGGCGTATATTTGGATCACTGTGATGTTAGATGACTTGCCCTGAATTCGAATTGAGATCATTCTATCGTTTTTTGGATTGTATCCAAGCACTGCTTTAGCCACTTTACTATTAATTATGAAGGCTACTCCATTTCTTCTGTGGTCCTCTTGTCCACAGTAGTAGATCTGGTGGTCATTTGATGTGAAGTGGCCCATTCCAGTCCATTTCAGTTCACTGACACCCAAAATGTCTATCTTTAATCTTGACATCTCACCAATAACCACATCCAATTTGCCCTGGCTTATAGATCTTACATTCCAGGTTCCAATGGTGTGTTGATCCTTAGAACATTGGATTCGCCGTTCACCACCAGCACCATTGGCCGCTAACCATCCTTTCGGCTTTGAGCTAGCTGCGTCATCACGTCTGGGGCTAGTTGAGCTCATCCTCTGTTCCTCCCCAGTAGCATTTTCACCATCTTCCGACCTGGGAGTCTCATCTTCCGATGGTATACCGACATATCTCTGGTTGTACTGATCCATTTAGTTTTCACGGCAAGAATACTGGGGTAGGTTGCCATTACCTTCCCCAGGGATCGCATTTAGTCTGACCTCTCTGTCATGACCTTCCTGTCTTGGGTGGCCCTTCACGGTTTAGCTCATGGCATCACTGAGGTGCTCAAGCTCCAGCACCACGGCAAGGATCCTTTGCTGAAGTGTATTTTTATAGAACAGGCTTAATAGTTTTTGATCTCTGCATTCTAAAATATAAGCTTTCTGGGCCTTTTGGCTTGCCCTCCCTGCCTGTCTCCCTCTCTCACACATACACACACAACTCCATTTTCTTTTAGCACATACTAGGCAAAAATTTATCTCACTCAGGTATGAAATGTTATTGCATAGGTAGAAATGCAGCTAGTGAAGACCAACCCCTCCTGGGCAGATTTATTTTTAATAGGATGTCATCTCAATGGCTACAGAAGAGCCGGGGAGACTTCAGTTGGTCTGCATACTGTAGAGGGACTCCTCCCTGAGTCGTCGTGACCCAAAGGGTCACTACCCTACCCTTTCTTGGGCCAGAGCCACACTCGGTCTTTGTGTGTCCCTGCGCTGCTGAGAGTAGCATTCCAAAAAGCAAGCAGAGCCAGAATGAAAACTAAATTAAAGTTTAAATAAAATTAAAGCACAATATAATTAAATGCATTTACTGTGGTTACTCCCTATGTATTTTATCATCTTTGTCTGGGATCACGTTAAAAGTTATGTTCCGGCAGCAGCCCCTTGGGAGGCACTCTGGAGACTGCGTGGAAGGCTTTGGGGAGGCCACAGCCTCCCTTGTGCAGGGCGGGTTGCCAAGATGAGGGGCGCAGGAAAATCAAACCATCTCTGCGGCCTGCACGTCTTCTTTCTGCTGTCAACCCCTGGGCCTAGCCAGCTCCCCACAGGCTCAGGAGGGCTGGGAGCAAGCCTGCAAGTCTCTTCCTGTGCTCTGTCTGCATGCTGCTCTTCCTGGCTTTGTTCTTCCCACACCTCTAATGTGGGAGATGTATCTCCAGTGTGGAGACTCTCCTGCCATAGGTGTTCAGCCCTTTCTGTGGCTGAGAGTCATCGGCCACAGTGACTTCCTCTTTCCAAAATGGCTTCTGTGGTGCTGTGGGGATGGGAAATCAGGGCCTCCTCAACTTGGGCGTATGCATGTGTGTGCCTGGCTGGCCCTGACCTCCCTCAGAAGCAGCTCAGCCCTTGCAGAAGGTGACATGCACACGTAAAGACTTCCCAGGACAAACACACAATGTTTACACGTGGCTTTGCTACCAGCAACACTTGAAGTGCGTCCAGACGAAATGGTCCAGCCACAGAAGTGGTGCTTTGTGGGCCCCCTCCCCCTGTGATGCTTCTTGGCATTCGGGCTCACCCTCCTCCCCAGCAGCTTCTTTTTGTCATAGCCCAGCAGGCCAGGTACACTGTTCCTTGGGGGCCCTTGGGAGGGTTGAGGCTTCAGCTAAACCACCAAGCCCACAGGGTCCTGACAGCCCACGTCTAAAGGTGAGCCTTAGGCCGGTTGCCTCCCCAACTCTTCTCTAAAGGACTGCTTTGGGATCAGCCCAATGGCTGCATCCACCTCACCTGTGTTCTTTGGTCAAGGATGTGAGAAGGAGATTCACCCCACACACTCCCCAAACCACCCCCAGGGTCTTTGCCGAGCTGGGCCACCTTCCTCTTCTCTGTTTTGCTCCACGTTGCACGGTGCTCGGCTTTTCTGCTTTCCGCCCTCTCTGAGAAGCAGTGGCGGGCTTTGTAGTTTGCTCCCTCGGCAATGGGGAGGAGTATGGCACTTGGGGCCTTGGTTTATTTTGTCTTCCGCTGCCTCTGACACAGACAGGCCCATCAGTGCAAGTGGGGCCTGTGTGGGTGTCTCCCGTGGACCTCCCCCAGCCTTCTTCACCCTGTGCACAGCACTGCGTGTGTCACAGTGACAGCCTTTGCCGCCCCGTGACACACTAAATGTAGCCACCTGGGCTCTATTTCTTCCCCTGTGGGGGACCGGCATCTAAAAATATAGCAGTGCCTTGTGAGAACATCATTCTTGTGTGGAAAGGCTTCTCTTTTTGGTGATCCCCCCCACCCCCAGTCCAGCCTTTCTGTTCCCATAAAGCCTTGGCAAGGCAGAGCCTGGTTGCACTGAGGTGTTTCTGAAGCCATCAGGCTGGACGGAGGGCCGCTCAGGTGCCTGAACTGCCTGTGCGCAACTGTGGGGCTGGGCTGGCTGTGAACCTGAGCGCGCTCAGCAGGTAGCACTTCTCCAAACAGGAAAGAACCCTTTGCTGCAAATCCATCTTGCTCTTTGCATCGACTGAGTTGCTGGTGATCTGGGAAGAAATGTACCGTACTTCAAGGGAGCAGTCTTACTGCTTACCTTGACAGCAGTTTTGGTTGGCAGTTACGCACCATCTCCTTCCACAGTTTGCCTGATAAGTGTTCCTGTAGGTCAGTTCCTTACAAGTCCCGCTGGTAACCCAGCAGAAATGCCTGGTCCTCCAGTAATCAGCTTCTCCTGGGTCTCCTTCAGATCATCTGGTGGCTCATGGACGCATGGCTGAAAAAGAAGCTCGGAAGAAGTTTAAGCAGATAGTTGCAGCTGTACACTTCTGTCACTGTCACAACATTGTCCACAGAGACCTGAAGGCTGAGAATTTGCTTCTGGATGCAAATCTGAACATCAAAATAGCAGGTGACCCATTTTAACTTGGACTTTCAAAAGACTTTTCATAAAGTCCTCTAGTTTTCTGGCAAGGCCAGTAGCCCTTTTGTGGATCAGGAGGTAGAGAAAGTTCAGAAAGGGAGAGGGTGAATTAATGACATTCCTTGCAGCAGAGACAAGGAAATAGGATTTGCATGGAATGGCTGCGTATAATTATTTAGCATGGTTGAAGCAGAAGGGACAGTGAAGAGTTCTAAAAGGATCTCCAGACTAGATCAATGGACATCCAAGTGGCAAATGCAGTTCAGTGTAAACCCAGTGTAAAGTCACTTTGGGACAGTTGTATCTATTTGCTGATGGGATCTGGATTGCCAGTTCCTGATCAGGACAGGGACCTTGAGGGTTATGGTGGGCAGCTCACTGAAAACCAAGGCACACCCAGGCACGGCATTTCTTGCCAGACAATGGGTCTCTTTGTCCCTCTCTACCTCCACTGGATGTCAACTTGCTGTTGTGTTGTTGTACAGGACACTGGGAAATAGACACTTGGATGGGAAATCAGTGGTGTGATCAGGTCCGTATTGTCTTCCAGATTTTGGGTTTAGTAATATCTTCACTCCTGGTCAGCTGCTGAAGACCTGGTGTGGAAGCCCTCCTTATGCTGCCCCTGAGCTTTTTGAAGGGAAGGAGTATGATGGGCCGAAAGTGGACATTTGGGTATGTGGCAGGGATGTTTTCTGGGCTGCTGGCGCTTCTCTCCTCTGTCAGGAGTGGCAGTATTATCTGGATTAAAGGGCCACACTGTGTCAGACTTTCTGTACTCTATTTAGTTGGAATCTTTGCTCTGGCCTGTTCAGGAATGGCCTCCTCTAGCCACTGGGCTGAGAAATTGGTCTGTTTATTCCCATAGCCTTTCTCTGTAAGGCTGCCTGCTGGCTTCACTCTGCCCTGTCCTAAAGGGGGACTGGCCCAGCTGAAGCCATCTTTTTTTTGCAGAGCCTTGGTGTGGTGCTCTACGTCCTGGTCTGCGGGGCCCTGCCTTTTGATGGGAGCACGCTGCAGAATCTGCGAGCACGGGTGCTGAGTGGCAAGTTCCGCATTCCGTTCTTCATGTCAACAGGTAAGGAGCACTGGGAGAGGGGTTGGCTGGATGACCTCTCTGGCTTCAGCACTGAGCTGCTCGGGCCACTTAGCAGTGCTTGGATGGCGATGTGTGCACACAAGCACCAGAGGAACCGGGTTTGGCTTCTTTGTGTCCATTGGATAAAACACCAGTGCCCTAAAAAGCATGCACCGGGAAAACGGGTACCCCTTTACACCCCATCCCCATCCTTTGGAGCATGGGGCTGCCTCCTTTGCTTGCAGAAAGAGGAGCTGCCTTGCTTCCTCCCAGGGTAATGATGTGCTACAATACTAAGCAACCTTCTTGGGCCAGGCACATTTAGACTTAGACAAGCACAGTGTTTTTGAAATGATGATCCAAATGGCTCACTTTACTGTGGGAAGAGCTGTTTCAAAGCAGCCCATTTCAGACCTTTTTGTACACGGCTATTCTTCGTCACTTTTGCTTCAGCGGGAAAGCTGGGCAGTGGTTGCTACCAGTTCTCATCTTCCAAACTGTTGCTTGTAGTGAGGACCACCGCCTGCCCCGGAGTCCTCCTCTGTTCTACTTCCATAGGTGGGAAGGAGGGAGAAGCCTGTGATTAGTTTTTCTTACGCTTTTTAGTTTTTCAGGAAGTGAGATGCCAGGAGAGGACAGACCTGGGGAAATGTTAAAGCGAGTTATTTTGAAGAGGCTTGAAAGGCCTCCCTTAGACTTCCCTGCCTTCCTTCCCCCTCAATATGAGAAGCGAACCAAGTCTCCCCTGCCAATCCCCTGCCTCTCTCCTTCCTCTGAGCAGGAAGCCATCACCTAACTGTCGACATTCAGTGGGAGGAATTCAGTTCTGCCTCAGAACCATGTGAAAATAATTCCTGATTTCCTGTGGTCTGATTAATTAGAACTTGCATGTCTTAATGCCTGGCAAAGTGATGTGAAGCAGTAGCTTCTGCAGTGGAAGGGAGGAACAACTGTGGTTTCCTTAGGCAGGCTTGGAGGCTGGCCCAGGGGCAGTCCCAGTGAATGTTACAGCAGGGCTTGGCTTTGTGCTTACCTTCCAGGCTAGTTTCAGAACAACTCTGGTTTCACATATAAATAACCTGAAGCAAAAAATACGTTAAGAGCATACAAGCCCCTGAGCAAGCATGCTTCTTCTGCTGTTTACCTGATTCCCAAAAGGAATGAGATTCTATGCCTTTTATGACTAGTGGGCCAGTTGCTCTTGACTTTTCTAGTTGTATTACTAAACCAGTCCACAAATCCCTCTTTAAGTATTGCAGCCCCTCTTACTGGGGAGTGAGTTTGTGTGGATCCAACTCTAAAGGAGAGAATGGCCAACAATAGCTGTCCAGTGGGAAACCATGGTGAAGTACCAACGAGATGCCCCTTCCAGCAACTGAACCTTTGCAGGATGAATGGGCTTACTGTTGCATTTTCTCTTCAAGTGTAATAAAAGTATAAAGCACAAAGGTTTATGCCTGCCACTTAATTTGGAAAGTCCTTGTCTGTTATTTTTTGAGCGTACTGTATTATTAGGATGAATAGATTTCCCAGCCTTCTGCTGCACCATTTTTACATTCAGAAGTTTTCTTAATGCCCAACATAAACTTGCGTTCCCGCCCTTGAGACCCAGAGTTGCCTGCCTTCTTCAGCTGCTTTAGTGAACCATTCTTGAGTCCATTTCCCAGTCCACAGCCAGCAGACTGAACCTCTCTGTAAACATAGATGCTTGCAGGCAGGCTTTGGTGCTACCAGTCTAGAACTTTGTGGAAATTTTTGTCATCCCCTTTCATGGAATTTTTGTGGGGAAAAAATGCAGGTGAAGCATTTGGGAAAACACAGGATGGATGGAAGGTCAACCTCCTGTACATTCTGTGACATAATGAAAAAGAAGAAAGAGGAAGACTGGCCTTCTGGACTAAGGGTCCCTCTTTATGCTGGCTCAGAATCCATTCTTCTTGGGTTTCTTGAAGGAAGACCAGCACTGGAACAAATGCAGAACTAGTATTAGGGTTGAACCCCTTTCTTGGTGCCCTGCAGCAGCTGATTTGGCCATTGGGGTCTAATGGAGTTGTGACTTATGATGCCTTCCCATTGCAGTCGGAAAGCAAGGTGTGGACCAACTCATGTTCTTATGACCACATCAAGCCACAAATCATGGCAAAGGAGTGCTGGGTGCATGTCCTGGGTGCTGCCTTTGGGGATGCAGGAATACACTGTTATGTTTTGAGATGTGCATGTCCTCTGGTGACATCCTAGTACCTTAGCCCATGCTGCCATCTTGCAGAGTGTGAACATTTGATCCGCCACATGCTGGTGCTAGAGCCAAGCAAACGGCTCTCCATGGAGCAAATCTGCAAGCATAAGTGGATGAAGCTTGGGGAAACAGACCCTGAATTCAGTACAGTGAGTAAATTTATTTTACTGACTTCCATAAAAAGTATAAGTGTAAAAAGGGTTGGGAGATTTATTGGGTGGACCATGTTAGCATAAAGGGAACTTTTTTAAGTTGCATGGAACAGGCCAACCTACCTTTGAGGGGAGGTTGTTCTGCAGGGCAGGTACAGCCATAGAGAAGATGGACATCTGTAGCCTTCTACACAAGTCACAGTTGAGAGCAAGATCTGCCAGCATTCATAGTTGTCCCTGGAGAGTGGGAGGGAGCAGGTAGGTAGCTCGCTGCTGTAAATTGAGGCATTTATTTCAGGCAGCCTTATCCCAAGCTCTTTCAAGCTTTGATTCCTGATGCAGCATCTTGAAACTGGTTTGCTGGCAGCTGATGGGCCGCGAAGATTGTGAGTTTTATATGCCAGAGGAAGCCCTTTGAGTTTTGCACGTATATTCCACAAATAGAGTCCAGATTTTATGGCAACAATGTTCCATTTCTTTGCATAGCATAGGCCAATATTTTTAAATGTATTAACATGTGTTTCTTTCTTGCATCATGAGCTTGGGGAGCACCTGGGGGGCTCCTGGGGGACTACCCATATGGGCCCTGTTTGATTCACCTCATGCGTTAGAAGATGAAGAAGAGGTCATGCACTGGATATCTCATAAACAGACTCTGTGCGTGCTTTGTGAAATCTTAGTAGGCAGCTTGTAGGAAGTGGTTGGTATCAGGTATAGTGCCCAGGTGTAGTAGTGAGGTGAATTCTGCCCAGAAGAAGAGAGCCACTCAGTGGACAGCAGCACTGCCTCTGACTTTGCTAATGTGTGTTTTCAAACACCTCACTGATCACGAGGGTTACAGTCATGATTTCTTATGTGTATCCGTGTTATGCCATTTGAAATTAAAGCTGTGTTGTAGCCAGGAATAATTTCTGCGGATGAGCTGTTGGAGGCGGCGGCGGCGGTGGAGGAGTCTCCTGCATGCAGGATAATACAGAGCTGCTGGCGAGGGAAGGAGCTTGTTCCTGCCAGCATGGGTCCCCTGTTGTTGATTCCCTGCCAGCCTTATCTTGGTCACCTCTCAGCTTTATGCTGTATCTTCTTCTTGACTGGGGAATTTCACAGGAGATGCGTGATGTCCTGCTCAGCCAGTTCATAGGCAGTACCCCTGAGCCTCTGTGATTTTTCTTGTTGTGGAAACAACCGTCCCTGAAAATTTCTGTGCTTTCTAGTTAATAGCAGAATGTCAGCAACTGAAAGTCGAGAGGCAGATGGAGCCACTGAACGAAGAGGTGCTGCTGGCCATGGCTGAGATGGGGCTGGATAAGGAACGCACCCTCCAGGTACCAGTGCCACTGGCCTTTCTGGGACCTTTGGGCATTACCTTGGGGCAGGGAACAGTGACTGTATGGCTTTTGTGACCCCCTAGTCACTGAGGACAGATGCCTACGATCACTACAGTGCAATCTACAGCCTTCTCTGTGATCGCCAGAAGAGGCATAAAAACCTGCGTATTTCTGCCCTGCCCAGCCTTCCGCGGACGATGACCTTCCCAGCACCAGCCGGTGTCCAGGTCAGTCTTGAGTGGGAGGCAGCTTTGTTGCTTGGCAGTCGGCCAGCATAAAGCAACAGAAAGGGCCCCCTTGTCCTCTGCCGTGCTCCAGCACAAGTACTTGGGGGCTCTGGAGCAATGGCTTCAAATCGGAGCTTCCTGTAAACCGGGGAGGGCTGCCCTTGGTCTGGCTTGGCAGATGGGCACTTGTGTTGGGGGATGAGACTGCTGTCCTCTGTCCCTCTGCATGGATGGTGAGAGAGCCCTTACCTGCCAAGGTCTGGGGGAGAGGGGCAGTGGTTCTACAGGGCCCCACCAAGGGAAAGCAAGCTGGGGATCACATAGGACTTCACTGGGATGGATGGGAAGTGTCTTGTGGAGGGAGAATTTCTTTGTCACCACCAAACTGATGTAATGTTCTCTTTGAGGATTCCTTCACATCCTGGCAGGAATGACCATTGTCAAAATGAGACAGATGCAGACAGATGCAGACCCATCCCTCACCAAATAGGCCCTCTATCCAGAAAAAGAGGGAGGAAATGGACAAGGGTTTTGCTGCCTTAGATTGCCTGTGTACTTGTGTCTCTTCTGAAAGCAGGAGACCGACTTCCATTCTTGTGTCCCCTGACCCTTCCTTCTAATAATTACTGTTAACCACGGATCTTAGATGTTTGTCTCTGGGACTGTTTCTAAGTCCAGACTGCAAGAAGGGAAGTCTGACACTCTGAGTCCCCAGTTTCTTTAACATGGTTTTCCCCACCCCTCCTGAGCAAAGCAACTGTTGTGCTAGTAGACAACCTGGTTGGGAGTGGTGAAACCTGGGCCAAGCCTGCTCCTGGTGGCAAAGCCGGGGGTGGAGGCGGGGCTCATGTTCCAGGGCACTCAGAACTTGGGTGGTGGGTCTGCTTTACAGACGGAACCTGCTGGCAACCCAGTGAGCCTCAGCGTCCCACAAGTGCAGCTCATCAACCCAGAAAACCAGATAGTCGAGGTAAGGGTCCTTCTGTCCAGGGAGGTCTCCTCTTCCTCTTCTGGAGGCTTGTGCGTTATTTCTCCTTCTGGGGCCTTCCTGTTTCAGACGGATGGCACAATGAACTTGGACAGTGACGAAGGAGAAGAGCCGTCTCCCGAAGCTCTGGTCCGTTACCTCTCCATGCGAAGACACACCGTGGGCGTGGCTGATCCTCGGTGAGCTTTGCTGCCCCTCCCCTGTCCCCTTCGCTCTCCCCTAAGGAACAGGTGGGAATATTAGTGGGATGATGGGCTTCTCAGGCCATTCCACCAGCAGTTTGGCCAGGAAACTCTGAAACCAAAAGGCAGATGGGCCAATATCTCCGGTTGCTTCAGTCTATGCTTCTCGTATCTGAGGGTCCCTGAGCCCTGTCATCTTTGTGTATGCAGCACTGAAGTGATGGAGGATCTCCAGAAGCTGCTCCCAGGCTTCCCACGAATCACCCCACAGGCCCCATTCCTGCAGGTGGCCCCAAATGTGAACATGGCAGCTAACATGTTTCCCATGCAGCACCTCCAGCCAACTGGCCAGTTGGAGTACAAGGTACCCTTCCCCCGTTCCTCTGCACATCTCAGCTCAGCAGCCCCAGAAGGCTGCCGAAGAGCGAGGGCACAGGGAGCCCTGCTGGCCTGGCTGGGCTTGCCCCAGCCTGCTCGGGCCCTGACCTTGGCCCCGCCTTTGCAAGAGGCAGCGAGCCAAAGAGCTGAGGTGACGGAAGGCTTGGTTGCAGGAGCAGTCATTGCTGCAGCCACCAACGCTGCAGCTGCTGAACGGGATGGGACCGCTTGGGCGCAGGGCCTCCGACGGTGGAGCCAACATCCAGCTGCACACGCAGCAGCTCCTGAAGCGTCCTCGAGGCCCGTCTCCTCTTGTAACCATGACACCAGTAAGCCCCGATCTCCTTATGGACATCTCTACGTACGTGGATCCCAGGAAGGGGCTCAGCGTCTGTGCTTGCTTGTGTCAGGTGACAGAGGCGCCCAGCCACGTATGTAGGAGGTGTCTGAATTGGCTTTCCGCCTCGCTGGCAGGGGTGGCATTGTTTCCTCCTCGGCTCCCGCACAGGGCCCAGCCGGGTCTGGTCCCAGGGAGGGTTGGTTAGCCATGGCGTCGCCATCCTGCTTCCCAAGCCCTGGGCAGCAACACTCCCTTAAGATGGTTCCCTCTGGGGTTGAGTCACTCGTTCCATCTTGCCTTGTTCAGGGATCCTCCTCCTCCTCCTCCTCCTCCTCGGGGGCTGTTGGGTCAGGGTTGCAGGAGTGTCGGAGAAGCTTTTGGCAGAGCGCAGCCTGTGGTTTGTCTCCCTTCAGGCAGTGCCCGCTGTAACCCCTGTGGATGAGGAGAGCTCAGATGGGGAGCCCGATCAGGAAGCTGTGCAGAGGTAATGCTCCTTCCGGCCCTCTGTCATCAGAGGGATCCTTGGAACCTTGCGGCTGCTCGGCAGCAGCCCCACCCCACCCCGGGGCTTCTGCTCGCCTTTGCTTCTTGGGTGCTGATTTTCTGTGTGGATTCTGCTGCCCCGGGGACTGCCCCCCCACCCCGGGTTCTTACTAACCTCTTTGTGCTGATGACTGGATGGGGAGTGAGTCCTTCTGGCACTTGGAGCTCAGCTGTAAGTATAACTTCCAAGGTGAGCCACCCAGCACTGCCTGATGGGTGCCCAGCCATGTCTCCTCCTCTGGCCTGCACCAGCACTGCTGAAGTAGTCGTGGATGGCTTTCCTTTTAGCACTCCTCTTGTAGCTGTGCCCTGGGAGAGACCGGCAGGGGTCTGGCTGGCAGATTCCCAGTGGTCAGTACATTCGCCTGTTGCAATAAAACCCACAGTGGCCTTGCAGCATTTTAAAGGCGCACTAGCATTTACAGCATAAGTATCTGATGAAATGGGCTGTAGCCCACACAGTGTTTGATAGGTCTTTAAGGTGCTACCAGATTCGGTATTAGTTTGGATTGCAGCTCCATCTCTTCTGCTGAGCCTCTGTTGCAATGAGGGCAGTTTGGTACCTGGCTGGCCTGACTCCCAGGCAACTGGTCAGATACTCCTTTGGAAATGAGGGCTATTCTTTTCCTTGAGGAGCCGGCTGGGGAACTGGATGGGAAAGCCTGGGATGTCATTAGAGCAGGATGGAACTCATAAGCCCAGGCACCTCTACGGCCCTCCCCCTCTTTAAGGGCTGTAGAAATGCAGAGCCTTTGCATCTTGTCTGGTGAGCCGGAGGTACGTGGTGGAGAGGAATGACCTTCTGATGGGGTTGCCTTTGTTGCCTTACATCGGAATGGGACCAGACTGAAATGAAGCTGTGGTCCATGTGAGCAGAACATCTGTGACCAGCAGATTCCCTCCAGGAACGCTAGCAGAAAAGGATCTTTCTTACTTCTCACTCTTTAAGAACAAAGACAAGCTGGAGGTGCTTGTCCTAATGCTTTAGTTAACATCCAGTGCCCCCCCATTTAAAAAAATCTGAGAAGAAAGGGGCCTGAACATGTTTCTGACCTCTGTCCTAAAGAACAAGGCAGTGAACTGACCTTGAGTTCTTCTCAAGGACATGCTCTGCCCTGAGCTGTGGACTGTCCTTCCCTTGATCGGCCAGACATCCATCTTGTTGAGCAGAGGAGTGACCAGCTGCATGAGCTGACCTCTCTCTGCTCCTGACTGCCAGAATGGCCTCCTCTTGATCTTCTGCTGGCAAATGAGTTAGGGCCAGGTGGCTGCTCTGGAGTGATATCTGACCTCCACCCTGCCTCTCCACCCAAACTGGATGGGTTTGGGGAGCCTGTGCTCGAAATGCAGCTTGCGATTAGCTCTCTTCTTGGACAGGGCAGCTCCCCAGAGGCTCAAAGCAGTCACTCAGAGCAAGCGGCGGGTCCAGAGCCTTCAGAAAGTGGCCCTCTTCTCCCCCAGCACGAATGGGGCAGATGCGGCCTGCTTTTTGGCCACTAACTTCCCTCTAGCCTGCAAACTCTTCTGCTCCCCCCCTCCCATCTGGATGTGCGCAAGGTCCTGTGGATTGGGGAAGAGTTGCTGCTGCCGCTGCTCTTTGTAGCTGCTGTGTACTAAGTGCCCTTCCTTTGTCTTTTAAGAAGCCTTTGATAAGTGTCAGCCTTCCCCCCCCCCCAATAGAGTTCCTCTATTGGGCGTGAAGGCTGGGCCAGATCTTCCTCTCTGACCCCTCGTGGCCCTCCTATCAGCCCTTGACTTCTGCTTATGGGACCCACACTAGAGTGGTTCTTCTGCTATGCCCGCACTGCTTGGGGGGCCCGGCAGCAGGGCGGAGGTAGCCTTCCTCCGTCCCTCCTTCCTTCTGGCCAGCGCAGTCCCCCTCCTGCAGCTGCTGTAACTCATGGCTGAGCCTGCTCTTAACTCCACCTGCTTGGCTTAATTCTCTGCGGCTGGCATTTCTCCTTTCTCCAGAGGTGGTCTGGGCCAAACTGGCTGGCCTTTCTCTCTCTTCCTCTGTCCCTCTGCGCCCCCTCCCCGGTACAAAGCTCTAGAGAGGTGGGCAAGAGGTGCCCCCCCGCTGCTGCTGCTGCTGCTGCTCTGCCTTCAGAACATCCCAGGCCCCGCCTCTCCCTCCAGATGTGCTCCTGCTCACCAAATGTGCTCCTGCTTGTTGCAGATACTTGGCTAATAGGTCAAAAAGGCACACCCTGGCTATGACCAACCCCACTGCGGAAATCCCGCCCGACTTGCAGAGGCAGCTGGGACAGCAGCCCTTCCGCTCCCGGGCCTCACATCTGGCACCTGACCAGCACCGGTGAGTAGTGGCACCGGACGCTCGGAAGCTCCGCTCCCGGAATCTAGGTGCGGGCAGAAGAGAGGCTTCCGGCTCACACGGTTGGCCTGGATGCCCACAGCTGTCAACCGGCAGGCCGCCCCTCGAGCTTCCTGCCCCCTTGGCTGGAGAGGAGGGGCCTTGTGGGGGGGTTGTCTGTGTTGGGTTTCTGCTACTTGACATGGCAAAGGTGGGGACTTGGTTAGCCTCCAGGCAGGCAGGCAGGCAGGCAGGCAGCCCGGTCCTGTGTGGGCAGCTGGCCGACCCGGGACGACCACCTGCAAGCTCTCCAGGGCTTGAAGCGGATTCGGGGCTGAGCTGGAGAGCAGCAGCAGCAGCAGCAGCAGCACTTCTGTGTGATCTGAATCGCGAGCAGGACAGGAGGGGATGTGGCTGGAGCACCTGATCTCCTGTGTGGGCACTGATACAGGGCTGCCCCTCGACAGCCGCCCTCAGAAAATGACCTCTGGACCTTGTTCTTGTCAACAGCTTGATCAGGGATTTGCACTGGAGTGGAGTGTTTGCTTGCAGGCCTTCCTTGGTAGAATTCCAGGGGTGGGGAGTGGATGTGGCAGAGGCACCAGTTGACCGTTGACCATTGTGAAATGGCTTCTCAGTCTGTGACACGGGGCCTGAAGCGCCCTTGCCACAGAGGGTGCGAAACTCCTCTCTCCCTGGGAAGACCAGCAGGAGGGGCTCTGCTCCCTCTCTTCCAGTTGTCTTAGCCTGCTCCCGGTGAGCTCCCCCCCCTGCCTGGCTTGCCTTGCAGGAGGCTGCAGGCCTCCTTGGGCAGAGCAGTGATGTCACCAGGGGAGCAGGTGGACTCTGACCCAGCTGGGGCCCCACGAATGCCACGCTGGAAGCTGAGCAAAAGGGCAGAGATAAGAGTCCGGCCCTTACGTGACTCAGCTGGGGCTTTTGGCTGAAGCTGCTCCAAGCTGGGTGTCTTCCATTACCCCCTCGTTTCTAGGCCAAGGGAAGCCAGGGAGGACTTGTCTGGGCTCCCAGGGGCACCTGCCTCTGGAGCGGGCAGCCAAGCAAGTAGGCTGAAAGCCTCTCGCCACAAACCTTTGTGGAAGGGCTCAGCTCTTGCCTCCCGACAGCTGCAGCCTTTGCGTTGTTGCAGAGCAGGAATGTGGCGGGGGGTGGGCAGGCATTCTGGAGAGTAGCTGCACTGTGATTTTGGCAGGCGGGGGTCCCGCGCCCTTGCAGAGGTGGCCCCATGACTTGGAATCTGGCACTGTTGAGTACCACACGGGGTTGGGATCCCTAGCCTGAGAGGCCTTTGGCATTAAGCCTGCCTTGACGTTGTGTCCGCAGTGCTGCTGCAGTTCCAAAATGGGTCAGGCTGCATGAAAGCACAAGGGTTTGGGTGCACTCCTTGGTATCCACCAGTACTTTGCTCATTAACTTGTATGGCCTTGCTCAGGACAGCCAGAGGGAAGGCAAGCCATACTCCCTCCTCTGCCTTCCCTGCAGTACCCTGGAGGTGGCCTGTCAGGGGTGGCGTGGGGTGGATCTGGGCTGGGGAAGTAGCAAGAAGCCAGGCTGCTGAGTGAGGCAAGGGGCTGGCCCCTGCCCCCAGAAGCTGTTCGCCATGCTGTGCTAGCAGCTGAGGCCACTCAGCCAGTGTTTTCATGGATGTGGGGTGGGGGTGGGGAGATACTCATCAGCGTAGCTGAGAATGTGGGTGGGCTTTGGCACTACTGAGTCATCCCAGGCCTTCTCTTCCTCCTCCTCTTCTCCTCCGACCCATGAAACAATAGAATAGTTTGGTTGACTTTATTCAGTTCTACTCTATCCTTCTGAATCATATATGCCACTCAGGGTATCATACAGCATTTAAAGCAGGCACAAATAGTGTGTACAAGACAGAAAGCCAAAAGCCAATGCTAAAAGCATTCCCAAAAGTATCATGAGATAGCCTCTTCTGCAATTCACAGGACCCTTGGAGGGAATCCCTTCCTAAAGAGGGAGGTTCAGACCCATTGGAGGAATTGGGCTGGCCATTGGAATTGTGCCCAAGAAACCAACTGGTGACCAGTGCAGCCTTTGCAGGTCCAGCATAACTTGGTCCTGCCCATGAGCTCCCAGGGGCTGTTTCCAAGGACTCGCCAAAGGTAGCTCCAGGTCAAGGGCATGACAAGAATCCACTTCTAGGTAGGAAAGAGGGCCAGGGCTGAGTTGGCATACCAGCTTAAGCTGGGCAAAGATGCAAAGCTGGATCCCTCCAGCATTCCTCAGAGGAAGGCTGCCCCAGCCATGGCAGGCTGAACTCTTTCCTGGCCTGCTTCCTGACCAGGAACACCTCTTGTTTGCATTGATGCTTGTTTTGGCTGCCCTCCTCCAGCCCCTTCCTCTTAGGTGAAAGCACATCTTAAATCCCTCCCAGCAGCTCCCGATAGATCTTAAGTATCTTAGTCTGGCCCCTAAGAAACATTGAACCTTGGATCCCTGGAGTCCCATAGCAAGTCCCATAGCAAGAGTGGGATGCCAGAAAGAAGCCCCCTGTCCCGGAAGCATGTTGTGCCGGATAGCACTGTATGCTGCTAAAAGGTCTGTCAGAACCAACAGAGATAACATGCCCCATATCTGGATTGTCTGCTCGTCCAGAATTGAAGCCTGGAGCCAGACTGAAATATGTCTGGATATTCTGTCCCTGGAGCTGAGGTGCCTTTGGGGTCAGCAGCCTCTTCCTCAGCCTGGCCAAGTCTTTCTGCCTTCCTGCCACCCACTTACTGGGGATTTGATTCGGCACCTTGTAACATCCCAGAGATGACCAGGAAACAATGGCAGCTCATTTCAGTTTTTCTTGTAGTTAAGATGGACATTAATCCAGCAGCCCCTCAACACCAGCCTTTCTGGGCCTGGGGCTCCCATGGTGAACAGAAGCACATGCTGCAAATGCCAGAGAATGTGAAATCCTCCCTGTTTTTTTCCTGTCTTGGAAAGAGGGCATCAGATGCAGGGGACACAGTGACCCTCCAGTTCCTCCTCCTCTGCTGCTGATCTTTCTTTGTCATGGTGGTTCAGGAGCCTGCAGAGGCGGCCAGGAAGGTCCTGGAGCCAGAGCATCCACAGACGTTGCATTGGACTTAGAAACAGGTGGTGGCTGTTTCTCACCTGTTTCACTTCCATTGGTTGTGCTTACCAATAAGGTGCAAATAAGGTATGTTTTGCACACAGCCAGTGGTCAGATCCTTCTGTCCCAAATAGTTGGTTCCTGTTCCATCAGGGGCGAGTCGGGGCGGGAGACCAGACTTGGGGAAGTTGCCTTGTTGGTTAGGCTGCTACTTCTGACCTCCTCCTCTGTGTGCTTACACAGCTACGGCTACAAGGACTCGAACACGCTGCACCTCCCTACCGAGCGCTTCTCTCCAGTGCGCCGTTTCTCTGACGGAGCAGCCAGCATCCAGGCCTTCAAGGCCCAGCTGGAGAAGATGGGCAACCACAGCAGTATCAAGCAGCTTCAGCAGGTACAGGGCAGTGTGTGTGTGAGAGAGAGCAATGGAACGGGTGGACGGCCTAACATGCAGCTGGCCTGCAGGATTGCATTTGAAGCCCAGAGAGTGGCATCTTCCATTTGCAACCCACGTCTGTCTTTTTTCTTGCTGTTTGGAAGGCAGAAGAACGGCACAGTATATTTCGTAATGCTAGGAGCCCTTGTTTTGGGAACTCCCATGGCAGAAATCCTTCTTTTTCCCTGAAGAATTGCCAGTTTTGGGTTCCCATTAGAGTCCTGTATTGTGTATGTTCATTCTGGGGCCAGGCACCCACGTGTGTTGAAAGATGGCCACTGGACCTCCCTGATGCGCCTCTCTGCCAAGAACCTCTGCCATCTGGAAGGGCTGTGTGGGGAGCCTCAGTGTGCCTTCCACACATGACAGGTCTGAGGGTCCTTGGAGGGAAGGTGGGGAGCAAATAGGAGTGGAGTGGGGATGCCCAGGACCTGCTGTTGAGGTGCTCCTAAGCCCAGGAGGCTTTTCGGTCCTCTCAGATCTTGTTGTGGGAACCTGCAGGGAGAGCGGGATAGGGCGGCTTCTTTCAGGAGAGGGGGCTTTCCCTCTGGCAACGTGCAGAGAAAGCTGCCCAGCGGCTCCAGGCTTCTTGTTCTCGTGCAACGCTGAGGCAGCAAGTGGGTGATCCCTGGCCGCTGTCACATCGGGCCAGGCTTGCCTGCAGCCCTCTCGTCTCTGGCTCTCTGCAGCTGGGCAATGGCTGAGCCTCATCGGGGGGTTGTTTCAGGAATGTGAGCAGCTCCAGAAGATGTATGGTGGGCACATGGATGAGAGGACTCTGGAGAAGACACAGCAGCAGCACATCTTGTACCAGCAGGAGCAGCATCACCAGATCCTTCAGCAGCAGATCCAGGTACCGGTGCCTTCAAGGTGGGCAGATACTGCTGGGCCTCCTGCCGTGGCTTTGTGTGCATTGCTGGATTGGTTTGGCTGGAGGGTCCTTCCTTGCTTCTTCTCTTTCCCGCCTCCTTCTGCTCCACCCTTTCTTCCTCGGTTTGGCACCCTCCCTTCTGGCTTCTGCAAAGCTTGCTGCCTCTCAGGCATCTGGGGCGACTGCCGAATCCCAGGGCATGGTTCAGCCTGACTCTAGTGCAGGGGCTTCTCTCCTTTTGCGTACTGCTGAAGGAGGAGGGTTGGTGGTGGCAGCCATTCATCAGCATCCCGTCTTTCCTCCCTCTTTCTGTCCCTTGCACAGGACTGCATCCGTCCTCCACAGCCATCTCCGCCCTTGCAAGCCACAAGTGAAAACCAGCCTGCGCTGCTCACTCACCAGCTCCAGAGGTGAGCAAAGCCTTCCTTGGGGGGGGGGGGCAGAGGCCTTAAGCCCTCTCCCTGCCACCAGTCGTGCAGGGAAGCACTGGCACCTCCTGGATCAGTTGAAGGAGAGAAGTCCTTTGGCTTTGGGCCTGCAGCAGGGCTCACTTGGGAAGCCCAAGTCTTGCTCTGGTCTCAGGGAAAAGGAGGAAGAGGCAGGTTGGTTGTTCCTGGCTGAAAACAGGAGAAATCTTTCTAAACTGACCTGAACCTCAGCAGGAGTTGTGGCTTTGCTCCCTTCCAGCAGGAAAAGACTGCAGGAATCTGGCAGAGCAGATGAGGGAATTGCTGAGCACGGCACTAAAAGGACAACTGGTTAATCACCCTCGGCTGAATAAAGCTGAGCCTGGAGCTTTGACCTAAGCTTGTGTAAGAAGGTGGATGAGAGGAAAACACTGAGTCCTTCCAGGCCCTGGCTACAGAAGAGTCAGAATTAAATATGGGTGTAAATAACGTCAAAGCTCTTTCACTGTGAACACTCGGCATTGTATGAGAAATACGTTACTTGAACTAGAAATAGTTCCCTATAAATTTTATTCCCTCTGTTTGTAATTGTTTCCTGGGTTTGGTTCTTGGGAAAGATGGAGATCGGCTCAGCACCTTTCATTTCCTGGCCTGAATTTATTAATTAAACTGGAATTCGGTACCACGAAATGCCAAAAAGCGTTGGACCATTTCATGGAAGTCCTGGAGAACAGTGGCTGTTAGTGGGAACTGCCTCGGAAGGCCACGTGCTGAGAACCAGTGGTCTTCTGTGTGCAGCAAGTGGGCTGCTGGGAAAACAACTGCTGGACTCGACACGCCAGGGTCCTGATCCAGCAGGGCCCGGCTTCTGTTCTTGGGTTCTGATGATTAATATGTTCCAGGTGGGCTGTGGCTTGCGGCGCAAGGGTCCTCTTGTCTCCTTTCTGCTAGGCCTGTGGGAAGGGAGGGCCCAAGTAGTTGGCCAACCAGCCGGAGGGACAGACTCACAAAGCGGACTGTGCTACATTCTTCTGAGGCTCCAAGTGAGGGATGTGGTTTGCAAAGCAACATCTGATTTTTTGTGCGTGCATGTAGATTACAGATCCAGCCCTCCAGCCCACCCCCAAGCCACCCCAGCAACCATCTCTTCAGGCAGACGGACAGCAGCCCCCCGCCCGTCAGCAGCAGCGTGCTCCAGACCCACAGTAGGTGTCAGCTGGCGAGCAGGCAGGCCCCTCCCCTTCCCCAGCCAGGCAGGAGTTTGGTCTGCTCCATGCGGCCTCTGCTGCCTAGGGAGTTCCAGCTGTTTTCTGAGATGGCCAGCCTTCAATGGAGGGGTTGCTCTTTGCAGGTGCAGCCTCCCAGACGCAGTTCCAAGGGGGGACACCGTCGCCACCGCCTCCACACAGCACCATCTTCCAGCAGCCCGGGAACCGCTCCCCGCCCCCTACCCTGGCCTTGCCCTGCGTGGGCCTGCAGCAGCAGGGGCAGCCCGTCCCGCTCCCGATGCAGGAGCCAGGAGACCTGGTGGGCAGCAGTCTTCAGCAGGCTGGGCGGGGCTTGCCCATTCCCCCCAGTACCAGTCCGTTGCAGATGCACCATCGTGCCAGTTTGATGGCTTCCCTAGCCTACGGACACAGGCCCCTTTCAAAGCAACTCAGCGCAGACAGCGCCGAGCCCCACAGGTACAGCCCTGCCGGCCGACCGAGGGTGGGGGGTGGGCGGGCATTTCCAGTTCGGCTGTTCAGGAGCAGGTGAGCCTCCCCGAGGCACAAGCTGAACCTCCTGTGGCTTGTGGGTCTGCCCGGGCAGCGAGCCGATCCAGATGGCCCTGGCCCAGCCCTCCCCCTCTGTGTGCCCTCTCCCTCTTTACAGGTATCCGGCCACCGGTGGCTACAGCCAGGCGCACCTGCACCCCCAGCTGTTCCCTGAGCCATCCCGCGTCTCCCCGAGTGGCTTCAGCCCCGCCACGCCCATGGGCTTCCCTCCGGCCCAGGCCCTGAAGGTCCCGCCGCTGGAGCAGTTCCCTGGCTTTCCCCAGAGCGGCCCGCAGCAGCCACAGCAGCACTACGCCGCCTCGGCCCTGCATCAGGCCCTGCTGTCCCCGACCCCACCAGACTATAGCCGGCGCCAGCAGGTGCCCCCCATCCTGCAGGGCCTGCTGTCGCCCCGCCACTCACTCACGGGCCACCCTGACCTGCGGCTGCCCCAGGCGGAGGTGGCACAGCTGATCAAGCGGCGGCAGCAGCAGCAGCAGGAGTTCCAGGAGCTGTTCCGGCAGATGAGCCACGGGGAGGTGGGACACGCAGCCGCCGGCATGGCCCCGAAACTCTCCGACCGACCACCGCTGTCGTTGCCTTACCCGAACACCGACCCATACCGCCCCCACCCCGGCCCCCAGCACCTCTTGAAAGTGAGGGGGCAGGAGTGTGCCTCGCAGGTCCTGGTCCCAGTCCCGGGCCGTGGATACGCCCTGCCCCCGGCCCTGCTCCACTCGGAACGCATGGAGGAGGACGCGGACTGCCTGTGTGAGGGCGCCAGGGACGCTTTCTCCAGCAGCAAGACCAAAGGCTGCCCCGAGACGCGGCTCCTCTTGAGCGTAGGAGGGCCTGGGGACTCGGACTCTTTGTTTGGGCCAGCCAAATGTGAGCCGGAGCTGGGAGCGCACCTGTACCAGCCCCGGACCATTTCCCCCTTTGGTCGGAGCGAGGCGCCCTGCCAAGGTAAGGCTTGGCCCTGGCCCCGGCCCCAAGAGGGCGCCCTCGCAGGCATTGCCAGTGGGACCGAAGTGCAGCTGGGGGAGGGGAGGCGGCATCCTCAGCCCCCTGGGTTTCTGCGGCCCCAGCTTTTGATTCAGGAGGAGGGCAGCGCTTCTTTCGGCCCACCCTCCCTGGTGCGGGGCGGGGCAGGTCCTGAGGCGTCTGAGGTGCCTGGAGCAGTGGCGTGCTCGGCTGCGGGGAGGACCAGAGGGAGGGGCTGGATGACCAGGAGCCGCCACTGCTGCATCCTCATTGGCAGACGTGGCTTTGGATCTGGCTGCAGATACCATAAAGCAGGTCTGGTGATAGTCTGCCTCATAGGGGTGTTGTGAGGCCGGACCTGAGGCTTTGGCAAGTTGTTCTCTAAAGCATGGATGCCTGACAGCTCGTTCTGGGATGGGAAGTGGTTTTGGACAAAGGGAAGATGATCTGAACTCAGCACCTGGGCTACGAGAGGAAGGCGAGGCGGCAGAGCCCAGGCTGCAGCCAGAAACGCTCTCCTTGGTGCCCAACCCCATCAAGGTGCTGCCCTGTGCCCTGTGCCACTGCCTCGCCATGTAGGAAGCCTCCTGTGACATTAAGCTGCTTGGCCCTGGGGGCAGAACTCCCCCAGCTGCCTCCTGCTTTCTATCTTTCACAAGAGCCCCCTTCACAAAGAGGCCGGTTTTCGCACACCTGCTCAGTCCTGGCCAGAAGCCAGGGCTCTTCAGCCGTATCCTGGGTAGTGCAGTTTGCCCAGGGCCAAAAGAAAGATCCCTGAGTGGGAGAGCAAGGAGGTGGAGATGCTGAGCAGGCTGCAGGAAGCCCTGCTGTGGAGGCCGAGGGCCCTTGTGCGCCAGGGAAGCTGCTCTTTGGCTGCCCTTGGTGGAGCAATGGGTCCGCCTGGCCCTGACGGAAAGTGACTTGCCTCCTGACTGCGGCAGGTTGGGCAGCTGCTGGCCTTGCCCTCCCCCTTGGGTTGGGTTGCTTGCTGGTGCTGGTTGCCAGGGAGCAGAGAAGGCTGCAGGGAGGCCTGGCCTGGGCGTGCCAGTGAGACCCCTCTCAGTGGCCTTTTTGTCTGCCCTCCTGCTTCCCTTGCCTGCTGCTGGGAGTGGGTTTTCTTGGTTGCCCTTCTGCTGTGTGTCTCTCTCAGAGTGGGCACACCTCAGGAAACTGACCTAGATGCCAGGGAGGAAAGTAAGGGAGGACTGCGGTGTGTGTGCGTGTGCACGTGCATCCTTGAAGGGACAGGAGCCAGCCCTAGGTCTCCCTCGTGTGCAGAGACATAATTTCCTAGCCCAACCTGGATCCATTGTGTCCAGTGGGAGCCATGGCCCACTCCTGGGTCCTTCGGCTCAAGGGAGTTCACAGCACAAGACACTTCTGTGTCGTTGCGAGGCTGCAGGACCACGGCCTGGCATGCCCAGCTGGGACTGTGCGTGAATGATCGCCCCCCCCCCGCAAAGTTCCCAGCTGGATCAGGAGGCAGTCGGTCCTGAAACCCGTGAGCTGTGGCTGCTGGTTGGATTGGACAGGGCTGGGCTGGGCTTGAGGGCTGAAGATCAGGCTGGCCAGAAGACTTCCCAGGGGCCCTAACCCTCTTTTGCCCTCCCGCCTTGTCCGTCAAGATCCCATGGTCCCTGCTAGCCTGGAAAGGAACTCACCCAGGCACGTGGAGATGGCGGATGCGGACGGACTTGTGGCGTACCCAGCGAGAATGATTTCTGGTGCGCATCCCAGATCCCGGCCCCTGCAGAGACACCACACCATCCAGAACAGCGACGATGCCTACGTGCGTGCGTTGGGTGCCAGCAGAGGGAGGGCCTGGCCCCACTCCCCTTCCAGGGCTGAGGAGACTCTGGCCGGGGCAGATGCCCGAGCCCCCTCTCTCTGGGAGCATGTCCTGCTTGTGCCATGGGGTGGCGGGGGGATTCTTCCCTCTGTTATGCATTCCTGCAGCCTCTCGGTGCCCCTTTTTTCTTGCTGCTGCAGGTGCAGCTGGACCCTCTGCTGGGCATGAGCCTCATGGCAGGGAAAGCACTTAGTTCTGCCCGCATGGCTGATGCTGTTCTCAGCCAGACCTCCCTCGTGGGCAGCCAGCCGCTCCCTGATGGGGAGAGAAGGGGTGAGTGCCAGGCATACAAAGCCAGACTAGGGGCCTCCAGGGCTGCTGGGGCGGAAGGGCCTGGTCCTGTGCGTGGGTCCAGGAGGGTGACTGGCTGGCAGGTGGGCCTCTCCCTGCATTGCTACCCCTCCCTGCAGCCCAGGCCATCAGCCAGGGGGTGGTCTGACTGAAGCATTCCTCCCCTCTTTTCTTTTGGCCCCGCAGATGGCGGGGAACGTCTGGAAGGCCAGGAGCAGCCCAACCTGGGTGACGGCAGCCAGCATCTCAGCGCCTCCTGCTACCCCTCCACGTGTGTGACGGACGTCCTGCTGAGCTACAGGCACCCGGAGCTTCCCTTTGGGGTGGAGCAAGCGGGGGTCTAGCAAGCAGATGGCAGCCGTGAGTCTGTGTCCCCTGCCGGAGGGGGGAGTGGGCTGTGCCAAGTGAGAGGGTGGGTGCCCTGCCTGGCCCAACCTCCTGTAGAAGCAGAGCCCCTCTTTGGGGAGGGGAAGCAAAGGAGCAGCTCCCTGGAGGAGGGTCGTGTGGGTTGGGGGCAGAGTGCAGGTGCGAATCAGTGCCTGGGGCATCACAGGCCATGGGCTGCTTCCTGGCTTAGTGGTCAGAAAATGGAGGGGTGGCTGGGAGTGCCAGGCTGCCAGTGCCTTGCGGGGGTGGGGGTGGGGGGTGAAGGGCCAAGGGTCATGTTTTTAGCTTTCCACCCTTCAAGGGAGGTGTTTTGGCTGCTCCAACCCAGCTCCCCACATTTCCTTTTCTGGGTGTTATTTTGGCAGGGTTGTGTACAGCTTGGAGCGGAAAGGTCCATTTCAACCCGACAGTATCTTGCAGCCTTGCGCCAAACACCCATCGCGTTTCTCTGGGAAGGAAGGCAGTGGCGACTCTTCCCGCTCTTCCTCCTCCTCCTCCTCATTGGCCCAAGAGCGTGCTTGTTCCTTCCGGATGTTCGTTGCCGCCACGTTTGCCTGCGACGCCAGCTACTCCAGTCTGCCCCTCCCAGGGGCCGGGGGTGGATCAACAAGGGCGGGCGGCGGCAGGAGCCCCCCTTGCCCCCGGCCCAGCGGCCGAAGGAAGGGAGAGACACTGGGCCAGCAATAAGCAGATGCTTGGAAAGGGCGTTTCCAGGGCCTGCCCTGTGCGGAGACCAGACCGAGGGGGCGCTCACCAAGGGGTGGGGGAGCCTTCTTGACGCCTGCCGGCCGGCCTTCTACTACTCACCCCCTGCCCCCAGGCTCAGGCTCCCCCACTCCCCTCCTGGCCGTGGTGCAATATTGCTTTTGCGTCTCTCTCGTTTACTGACTTTTCTGTTTTTGAATTTTGTCACTGTGCTTAAACACACTTCCTTTCTCTTTTTGTACATCTTTTTCATTCATATCATGTGCTACCTTTTCTTTTTTAGTTTAACTCTGAGAAAGCTTGGTTCTGTTTTTTAACTTGTTTCCCTCCAGATCATGTAGGAATTTGTTTCAGTAAATTTTTGGTATTATTATTATTAATATTATTATTATTATTATTAATAATAAATTAATTCAGAATGCTTTTCTGCCCCTGGCCGTGCTGCTCCCCCCGCCTCTGGTGTTGGCTTTTCTCCAGGCCCTGGCATCTTGGCTGCGGCCTTTCCTGCCCTCCTCCTCCTGAGGAAACCTTGTTTTCAGTGACTGATCTAAGAATTGGGTGAAGCCTTTGCTTGGAGAGTGTCCTGTATCATCTTCCTGCCTTTGGGGACTTTTGGAAAACCACCACCCAGAATTCCTGTTCCTGACTCTTGGGGAAGAATTTTTTCAAAGGGGTAGCACGACTGCAGCTTTCCTGGATTTGCACAGAAGCAGCAGAAGACCAGCAGAGGCGAGGTTCTTCGGCTGAGCCTCCCTCCCCTCCGTGAGCATCTGGATAAGTCCAGACAAGGTCTCCTTGTCCAGGCTGGATTGGAACTGGAGCCCCCATGGCTGGGGGAGCAGGCCGCTGGAGGGATAGGGAGGGGATCCGGAGGTGGCCCACCCACCCATCCCTCCCGCACCCAAGTCCCCCTTCAGCCTGGCTTCAGACTCTTGCTCGTTCGTCCTTCTGTTTACATGACCTGGGAGGGGACAGCAGCTGCGCCCCAGCCCTATGCCAATAGGCTGGACAGGGCACCCCTCGCTGGGCTGTTTTGCAGTATCATTTTTTAATTTTTTTTTTTTAATTGTTGCTTTGTATTGTAGTAATCAGTACTTACAGTATATGTTGAATGTATAACATACTTTGCTATTATTTCTGTTTTGGGGAAACGTCCAGAGTATTTTTCTCATTTACGTTGGACTAAAACAAGAGCCTCCATACACACAACTCCCCCAGGTTTTCAGTAAATCCTTACTTCAGTTTTGGGTGGGTGGGTTGTTTGCAACTAGTCACTTAGTTGTTCCAATAAACCCTTGATTCTGACTGGCTCTCAGTTCTGGTCTGGCTCCTCTCTTGCTGCACAGGAACCCACTGTTGGAGACAATGTGCTGCCTAGCCCAGCACCCAGGAGTTCAGGGTGTCTGTGGGTCATGGTGAAAAAAGACAAGATGGCGGCTGCAGTGGTGCAATTGAAGCTCTGCCGTTTTTCATGTGTGGCTGCCATCTTGACTTTTTTGACCTTGCCCTGCAGGGGCTCCTTTGCATTAGCCCCATAACAAGTCTCTGCTAAGGAACAGTGGTGGGTATCAAATGTTGCCCAGGAGCTGGTGTAAGAGACTGTCCCCACAAGATGACTTGAGCCCCTTGTTTGCCATTAGGGCCATGATCAGCAGCAGCGTAGAGTCCAAGGCTCTGGTTTCTGCAAATATCCAGGCCCCAATCTGCCTTCGTTAGGACAGACAAAGAGCTGGTCCCCAAGCCTGAGTCTGTGGGGCATGGCAGCTGCCCCGACAGTACCACAAAGAAGCTGCTGTCGGTCTCGGGCAGCATTTCTAGGTAAGAGCAAAAATGTCCATCTCTGTTCCAAGCTCCAGAAAACAGGCGCAAGCAAGTTGCTCCCTTTTCTGTTTTGTGTCTGCCACTTGCACCAGTTCCTCGAAGACCCCTCTCTCCTGGCACGGGCAGTTTGAGGCCCTCATCCAGCGTAACGGGGCAGGCAGCCCTTGCCTGCTCAGTCCTGCTGTGCCTGCAGACTCCTGGGGCCCATGCCAGGCTCTGCCCTCCTCCCTGGGTGGGGATGTCAGGGCGTTGGAGCAGCTACTTCACTGTAGGGTCCCCTTGCCAGAGGAGATTTCCCAAAGCGAGCTCTGCACAAGGGCCTCGGCTGTCACAGAGAGGTCCTCTTCATGTCCTGCGTTTCGCTTGCTCAGAGGAATGGCTCGCGTTGACGAAAAGGCACCATTTGTTGCCTTGGAAGGCAGTGAACAAACCGTGCAGTGGGCAAGATCTGCAATGAGTGGGGCTGGCCGTGGGGAATCCTGGTGCAGAATTCTGGGCAGCGGCTCTGCAGCCTCCCTCTGGCTTCGCTGGTGGCAGAAGGGTCGGTGTCCCTGCCCTCTCCTTGTCCCACCAGATCTGGGGATCCTCACAGACTGGGAGTAGCCAGGAGCCCACCTGCGTGTCTCTGGGTGGCTTGACTCCGGCTTCCCCAGGGCGCCAGTTGCGGGAACCCTTGCATTGGCAGCTTTGTCCCAACATGCTTTGGCCGTTGAGAGAAGTGATGTACCCTCCCTGAAAATGTGTGGTGTGGCGTGGCTTGGCTACATGAATTCTAGGGAAAGGATGCCTCTGTATCCTGGGCGTGGAGGGACAGACATGCACAGAGATTGGCTTCTCCAGCTGTGCCCGTGAAAGGCCCTGCTTGTGTTTCTGCTATGTATTTGGTTTCATCACACACGGGCCAAGCTTAGTGTTTGGGGCTGAATTCTGGGACTTCCAGGAGCAGCGGTGGCTTTCTTGGGGAGGAAGCAAGTCTGACAGAGAACAAGAGTGCCGGCCTCTGCTGGCTTTTCATCTCAGCCACGCTCAGCCGGTCCTACAGTTGTGGCCAAAGAAGGTCTCTGTTTGTTCGTCTGTTTGACTGGATGGAAACTGAAACCAGCCCATGTTCTCATGTCCAGAAACAGGAGAAGTTTGCATAGGCCCCGGGTTGAATCCTTTCAGGTTAGGGTCTCTGCGAAATCTACCCCCCCCATCCAGAAATTTCGGGTTGCGCGTCCTCTGCAGAGAGGTGCTCACCTGCCTCTCTCCTTTGGCGTTGTGCAATTCCCATCTGCCTCCTGCAGCTGCAACTCCATGCTCAGGTTGGCCCCTGCTCTGCTGCTTGTGACGGAAAGTGGGGGGCACGGGGGGCTGGGCCTGGTGGGAGGAAGGCTGGCTGGGCTGTCTCCATGCAGCACCATCCTGCCGGCCTGGTCCCATATCTGGGAGTGAACCCAGCCTCCCATCCGCTCACTTGAACTGCTCCATGGCCCAAAGGGTACAGCTTGTCTCCCAGCCTCCCCTGCAGGGCACTAGGCTTGTTTGCTGTTGCTCCTGCTGGCCAAAGACCCCCTGCTTGGTCCAGTGCCAAGCCAGGTTAGCGAGCTGGCCCTGAGCCCAGTCCGCTATTGGCTGGGCCCCAGCGAGTTCTGCTTGCCCCTGTCCTCCAAGCTGCCTGCCGGGGGATGTGTCTGATCCTTGAACTCTCAAGCGCCACATAGTCACAGCCCAGGAGTGAATTCCCTGTTTATAGCTGCTGCTTATCTCTAGCAATAAACAACTTGATCGGTATAAAAGCCTTGACCGATGACAACGGGCAACCCACAGAGAGAGCACCGCGCCGCAGACCCCGGAGTGGCTGGTAAGAGGCAGGGGCCTCCTGGGCTGGCTCCAGCCAGGCATTCTTGGCAGGAGGACGGTGGAGAGAAGGGCAAGGTATCACCCTGCCATGGGACAGAGATGAGGAGCAGGGGCTGGGTGAAGCATGTCTTCCAAACCCTGTGGGCCCTCTTGGGGTCGGCCAGGGCAGAAGATGGCCCAGGCCAACATCTTGCAGGGGTCAGTTCCCCAGCCGCACAGTGCTCGGGAACAAAGAGCCGCCCCACAGCCAGGCCAGCCCAGCACTCCCTCCGGCTCCCGTTCCCCTCAGCCGGAAACCTGCAGGCTGACCAGGGGCCTCTCGGCCCCATTTCCCTTGGGTCACTCCAGACCCAGAAATGGGCACCTCCTTGGGTGCTCCTTCACTGGGGCAGGGGGGGCACTTCTCTCTCCCCAACCGCTTCTCTCACCCCCAGGTTTGGACGTAGCGCGCAATGCTGACCCTCAAGGTGATCCTGGCCCTGCTGCTCCTTACAGGTGAGTTGAGAGGGGGCGGGCTTGACAGCGGGGTTCAGGCTGCAGCCTTGGTGGGAGTAGGACAGTGGCTGTTGCGGGGGCTCTGTGTGGAGCAGGTCACCCTGGAAGGCATTCCTTTGCCCGCTCCAACTGCTGGTCTGTGTTGCCCGCCAGGAGCCCAGGCCCGCTACTTCTGGCAGCATGACGATCCCCAGCAGACCCGGCTGGAACGCCTGCAGGACCTGGGCCAGGTTTACCTAGAGTCTGCCAAGACGGCAGTCAAGCAAGCTGCAGCCCAGTTTGACTCCTCCACTGTGGGCCAGGAGCTGAAGTGAGTAGTGCCTCGGCGCCTCGGGGGTGGGGGGCAGGCTTGGGTGGCCCCTTGGCCAAGGGGGGCAGCTCTGAGTTCTGCTGGGAGGAGGAAGATCCAGCTGCCATTGCTGCCCCTGAGGACCAGGTGCCGGCATGCTCATCCACCCATCTCCGAGCGCACCTGGCAGACCAGTTGGGCAGAGCAAACATGGCTTGATGCGGGCTCTGGACAGGGGAGGCGGTTGCGTTCCTGCACTGCCTTGTTCCTGCTACGAGCCAGGGCCAGGTGGCCCTGTGGGAGGTTCAGCCTCTGGGCTGGCAGCAGCCTGGTGCCCAGGCAAGGGGGCAAAGGGTTCCCGCTGAGGCATTGTGTGCCTGCGGCCCATTGCTGGCACAAGGCTGACTCTGGCTCCTCCCCGCCCCCGGGTGGCGGACAGGGTCCAGGGCGGTGGGCCCAGGAATTCCCAGCGCTGGCAATTCTTCTTTTCAAGGATAAAAGGCCAGGCCTGTCAAATAGGGAATTCAAATGAAAAAGCAACCAGTGACAAACCCAAAAGCAACTAAAGAGGGAAGACAAAACAAAACAGAACTTTGGAGTGAGCACTTGCACGTGTTTGAGGGAGAGTGGACAAAGAAGGACAACCCTTTCTGCTCTCCACATTCAGTGTCTGCTTCCAAAATAACGTTTGAATGGTCGAAGACGCTGATCCGGCACTTCAGCCACTCCAGAAGCTGGGGCAAGGGGGCTGGCGGATCCACCCCACCAGTGTAGCGCTACCCTGTTGCTGAGGGCCTGTTGTTGCAGCCAGTGGCCGTCTGCACCCTGGGCAAAACAGAGCCCTAGGCAGCGTAGCCCCAGAGTCCATCAGGCACGGACATGCTGGGATGAAGCTGGGTTCTGCACTCCCCCGCGGGAGGTTAGGGGCAGGTCTTTTTGGCGGTAGCCTGGTTTCATAGAGCCCTCCTGGAGGCATCCTCGGGTGTTAAGGCAACTGTGGTCTTCGGTGCTTTCAAGCTGAGTTGAAAATTGCTGCTCCTAGGGACCAGGCGCTGGCGCGCTAGTTCACCCATCTCCATCAGTGGCACACCTCTCTGGGTGCTTTTTAATGTGGCTTTAGTGTTCTCGCTACTAAGGCCCTGGGAAACATTACCAAGAGGGTTGCTTCACTATCTTGGATTTTATATTTCATATTATTTTATCTTTTTATGTATATTTATCTTTTTATAATGAATCTGTTTTAAAGATATTTTAACCTTTTGTTCTCTTAACTTATCCATCCATCCATCCATCCATCCATCCCACCTTTATTATGTTCATAAATAACTCAAGGCAGGGAACATACCTAATACTCCTTCCTCCTATTTTCCCCACAACAACCCTGTGAGGTGAGTTGAGCTGAGAGAGAGGGGCTGGCCCGAGGTCACCCACTCAGCTTTCCTGCCTCTCCTGGTTTCTAGCCCAGAACCTTAACCACTAGACCAAACTTGCTTGTAAACTGCCCGGGGTCATTTAACGAAATAGGTGGTGAAGAAACCCGACAGATAGACAGACAAATAAATAAGAGAGAAATGGTTGCATTTTGACCCTGGATCCCGTGAGAAGGGAATGCTGCGGTACATCTCCAATTTGAAAATAGATATTCTGTTGGAATGCTTGGCTAAACAAAGGATTAATACTTTAAATCAGTTGGTTTTCCATTTAAGAAATAGATCCAGAATATGAGTTGGTTAGCTATTTTTGAAAAGGCTTTGCGTTTTAAAAATGAGAAGACACTGTGTTATGGTCTAGATTTAATTATAAGTATAATGGCTGAATAAATTCCATATAGATATTTATACATAACGAATTTTTACCTGTTAATTAGGTTGTTTTAACATTTATTTCAGTTAATAGCTATCACATATTTAGGGTCTTTTTTCCTTCACAGTATAATTCCTATTCATTGTAGGCTCTTGTATTTCACTAAAACTTTTAAACTTTTTTAAAAATATGTTTTTTAATCCTTGGTGTTTTTGTTAGGAGTTGTTGCTGTTACTTTGTTGTACGCTAGGGAGTCTGCGGAGTGAGGTGGGGGAAAAAAATATAGGTAGATAGATAGGTTGATAATAAATAGTTAACACTGCAAATAAATGGGGCATACGTTTGTGGATTTTTTTCCAGGCTGTTATGTCGATTTTTCAGCCAGATCAATTTCCCACCCTTTGAATTCTTGTCATCCAACAAAGATGAATTTTAATTTTCCATTATTTTCCAAAACGCTCTGGGCATTCTGGGGGGCGGCAGCTTCTCTGACTCCAGCAGCCTCTGACCCAACTCCTGCTCTTACAGCATGAACCTCAGGGAGAAACTGGAAACCGCATTAATTGTAACGCAAGAGATCAAGGGACAGATAACCCCTGAATGGCAAGAAATAAAAACTGATCTGGAGACCGCCTGGCAGAACCTGAAGGAAGAGATGACCAAAGATGTGGACAGTGTAAAGGCCCAGATCCAGCCCCTGCTGCGCAGGCTCAGGGAGAACATGCAGCAGGAAATAGTTAAGTGCTTGCGAGAGGTGAAGTCCGTCTCCCAGGAGCTGCATCAGATTGCCCAAGAGAAACTGACGCCCGTGGCAGCGGGCTTCCGGGACAAGGTCCGGACCCATGTGGACGATTTCCGCAAGGACGCAGCCCCGTACGCCAAGCAGCTCGAACAGCTGTTCCACCAGAAGCTGGAGTGGCTGCAGCAGAGAGGTCTCTCCGAGCTCACCCAGTTACAGACTGACTTGCAGCAGCAAGTGAGCGACGTGCGAGAGAAATATGGCCCTGTCTGGCAGAAGGCGCGGGAGGAACTGAGCTCCTGGGTAGAGGCCACGAAGTCTAACTGGGCGAGCCTTTTCGTGGTAGTCAAGGCTCCGGAGCAGGAAGCGGAGCAGCAGAGCTCCTAGGGGCCCCTGCTTCAGCGGCTGAACCAGCACTGCTTCCCTTCCACCCTGCGCAGGTCCTGGTGACCAGTCCGAGGCCCAGCCACCGTGAGAGCAGCAGCGGCTGGGCACTTCTTTTCCAAGGCTGTGGAAGGCCAGACACACACCACGCCCCCCAACAGGGAGGGTCTGGCCGCAAGGCTCATGTCCCCTGCCTAGTCTTTTTTCTCTTCTTCTCTTTTGCCAAATAAAAAATGATGGCGTCTGAATGGCCTGTGTGTGCTGGGTGTCCGTTTGCAGGACGAGGGCTGGGGGTAGCCACTGGGAGGCGGGAGGGGCTGGGGGCTGCTCCCTTGGCTTGTCCAAAGCTCCTCCATGCTTTTCTGGCAAAAAACAAACGTGGCTGGGGGCTGGGAAGGATACTGCCCCTGTATTAATGACTCCAGCTGGGCACGGATGGGTGGGATGGCCAAGAGCAGCCAAAGCCCATGGAGCTGGTGGCCCTGGGGCTTGCAAGAGGGATATGATGAAGGCAGAGTGCTTTGGGGCACAGACTCACTCTCTCCACCAGAAAGATGGGGTTCCTCCATAGGCCGGTCCATGCCAGCTCCCCAAAGGCCTAAATGGGGCTGGCCAAACATGCACAAGCATGCCTGCTAATGTCAGGGGCAAGCTGGTGGGTCAGGAATGCAAAAATTGCAGGCTTGGTAGGACCCAGAAGAGGTTTGGGGGCCAGAGCCAGAGCCCCTTGAAGGCAGTGTGTGTGGATCCAGCAGAACCATGCTTCTCCCTGGCTCCAGGCCCAGGTGCCATGGCTCATTGGGCCCTGGAGCCTTCCCTGCTTCCCCTTCAGCTCTCTTGGGGCCATCTGGGGCAGTGGTCTCTGTTCTGTAAGCAATCAGCTCCGCCCCACAGGAGCGGTCAGCCCCTGCGCACCACCCACCCAGCCAGGGCTGAGCAGGGCGGACGTTTTGGGAGCAAATCCTCTGCTCTGGCAATGATATTTGAGGATGGGGAGCCAAGTGTGGGGCCAGCCACCCCTTGTGCCCTCGGGCCTTGATGCCCCCCGAAATCCCTCCGGGGTCCTGCTGGTGATGGGCTTGATGCTCCCTCCATCCGACGCGCAGGAAGACAGCCGAGCATGCAATGTTTTGCTAGTTTTAATAAGGAAAATTCCACACTGGAGAGGGGCCAGGAAAGGGGGGAGGGCAGGAGAAGGAGAGCTGCACCTGGTCCTGAGGATGGGGTGGGGGGCGTTGCTCCATTGGGCTCCTGGGTGTGGCATGCGACTCTGGTCTCATGCTCATGCCTTTTCCTTCAGCAGCTTTGAAATATGAGTCTTTACTTGTTCAAATAATTCCTGGGTGCGTGAAATGCCAGCCTGGGTCAATTCCCTGGAGAGAAGTGGGGGGGGGGTGAGACAGGAAGGAAGGGGTTTTGGGTGATAGGCCCCCTCAGATGCCTTTTTTTGGCTGGGAGACTCTGCAGCTGGAGTCACGCTAAGCCCAAAGGGGGTCTGTGCATCTTGAAATGTTTAATTTGGTGCAGCAGTATTTATGGGGAAACCTAGCCAATTGTGCTTTGCTAAACAAACCAAGGCTTGGGGCAAAACCAGAGCCCTGTTCACGGTCGTGACCAATTAGTAGACATATTTGGTGGGGGGGGGGGGTGAGGGCGATGCCCCCGGCTCTCTGGAAGCTGACTGGAGGGCTGGGCAGGCCGTGTGATGCAGCTCTGCGCTCCTGCAAGAGATGGTGCCCCTGCTGCTCTGCGGGACGGACTTGGGGGATAAACCGCCCGGCCTTTTGCTCCAAACCTCCCTGTCCACGTTAGTGCTGTGCAGGGCTCAGGGGTCTCCTCCTCACCCCAAAATGCAGAGCCCCTCAACCCACCTTAATCTCTGGACCACGTTAGATTCTTGGAGGGTGACCAACTTCTCCTGTGCCTTCTGGATGAACTCCTGGACACGTGTGGCCATGGTCTGCTGCTGGGGAGCCTCGGCTCCTGTGAAGCCAAGCGCAGGGCAATGGGGGGCGCTCTTCCCAGGGAGGGGCAGGGAAAGAGTGAAGCCAAGGACGGGCACTCCCCCTGCCTTGCCCCCTCCCCTGGGCACCCTGGGCCCACCTGCCAGGGCCCCCGCTAAGCTCCATTCCCATTGGCACCCGCTTACGTGCAAAGGTGACAAGCAGCGCCAGAAGGGCGAGCAGCAGCAAGAGGGGGGGCCGCATCTTCACACGGTGGCGGTGCCTGTGCCAGAGAAAAGGGGCCTTCACTGGCCTCTGAAGGGAGCTGCTTCCAGTGCGAGGAGGTGCCCCCCCCCCGTTAAGGGGCAGGTGTCAAGGCCAGTGGGGTGGCCCTTGGGCCCTTGCCTCCTGGGCGAGTAGGTCGTGGAGAAAAGGTGGAGGAAGGGGAAGGAAGCCCGCCAGGTCCGCAGCGGGCCTGGAGGCAGGCAGCGGGTGCCCACAGCGGGCCCTGGGCTCGGGGCAGGTCGTACCTGGGCGGGGCAGAGGGCCAAGGGCTCGTCCGTGAGGGGCGCGGCCGGGGGGGGCTGGACTGGCTCCCTTTGTGGCTCCGGGGGTTCTGATGCAGCTGGGCCGCGGCGCCTTGTGGCCCCCTTCTCCTTCTCAGAGCACCGGTGAGGGTCCCGGGACTCAACCACTCCCCCTCCCCCCCTCCAGATGGCCGTCGGAAAGCCCTCTGCGCATCCCTAAAGCCCTCTTCCTGGGACTGGCGCTGACAGAATTGATGGGTTGCGTTTCTCTTCCACCTTTTCTCCAAAAGCTCAAGGTGGATTCGGTGAAGCTTGCCCGCTTTTTCCCCCGAAACAGCAGCCCTGCGAGGTAGACTGGGCCGAGAGGGTGATTGAGATGGGGAGACGGGCCCAAAGCTACCCGGGAGACTTGAACGCGGCTCTCCAGGTCCCCGTCGCTGCCTGCCCCGTGGGACCCTCCCGGGGGGAGAGGAGCGGCACCAGCCCTGCCAGCCGCGGGCCACGGGGCCAGGCGGCCCAGGAGGGGGACGCGCTCGGCGACGCTGGCTGTGCCCGGGCCGGGCCGGGCTCGTTTGCCCCGGCGCCCCTCCCGGCTCCTACCTTCTCGTCTGCTTCCCACCCGCTGCTGTCCGGACTGCCGAACGGGCGGCCGCAGCTCCCCATTTATACCCCTCCCCCTCCGCTGCCCCCCCCCCGGGGCTGCTCGGCCAAAGTTTCGCCGGGGGTGGGTGGGATGGGGCTGGTGGGAGGGGCTGAGGTCAGGACAGGGGGCTTCCGTCCCTCCCCACGGTTGCCGTGTTTGCCCTGTGGCCGACTCTGCTGAGGGTTGGGAAATTCTCTGCCGGGCCCGGGGCCAGGGCTGCTACTCTGCTGGCCTGGCAGAGGCCCCTTCCCTAGCAGCCCCTTTCGGAGCCCAGCCTGGCCCTGGTGGTCCCCTGCTCCAGGGCCCAGGAGGTGGCCTGCCTGGCGTGGGCATGGTGGGGGCCTCTCTCTGTGCACCGCCTCATCCATCTTTTTGGAACCCAGCATCTCAGAGCCCGACATGGAGGCCCTGCTGGAAATTGCAGGGAAATGTCACAATGATGCCTGCTGTGGAAGAAATACAAGGGGCCCTTTCCCACACCCACATCAGTGGGGCTGGGGGTCCAGGAGCTGTTCCAGTGCTCTGGGGGCTGCTGCTGGCTCTCTGCCAGGCAGGGTGAACTACTCTCAAGGAGGTATCTCCTTCCGAAGAGATCTGGGGTGTTTGTGTGTGTGCAGGGGCTAGGGTACCTGTGTGGGAGTGTGGGGCATCTCGGGCAATGTGGAGACCCTCTCTCTCTTCTGTGATCTCCTGATTTGGGGCCTCGCAATCCATTGGCGATTTGTGGAGAGGATCCCAAGGCCTGTTTGTAGCCTCCCTCGGGAAGCAATGCAGGTGGTCAGTGAACTCCCCCCTGAAGGGCCCTAAACTGGGCAGCTGGGGAATTGCTGTCTACGTTGGGACCAGTGCCAGCTTGCTTCCTGTGCCAGCTTGCCCTTCTTTCAGGGAGAGTTTTGCTCTCAGAAAATCAGTGAACAAAACAGGATCCCAACCTGCCCGGTTAGCCCCATCCTTTGAGGAGACTGTCACCTTGGGGGCTCGGCCTAGATTGGTGGGATTGGTGCAATGTCAGGCACTTTTCTGATGCCCAGGAGGGCCTTCCAAAGCAAGGATGACGCTTTCCCCTTTTCTTTTCCCTTTTTGGAAGGAGATCTTTCATGGCAAAGGGGCAGTCTCGGCTCCCAGCAAAGGCTGTGTTGGGCAGCTGTTTCTTCCCAGATGTTCTTTAAGGCACCGCCACATGCTCCTACTTAATCAGGTACACCCTGGCAGCCTGTGGCCACCTTTCGCCCTGCAGTGCAGACGGGGATCATCTTTGAACCCTCGGTGCTGTTGCTGAGCTGGTGCCCCTTCATCCTGCACATCAGACCTGCATCACCTTGGACTGTGATCCCGAGATAACATACCTGGTCCAGCCAGGGGTCAGTTAAACAAACTGGCTTATTTCTACACCAAGAGGGAGGCCCTCTAATCCAGGCAGTGCATGTGTCTGGGTTGCCTGTTTCAGCTGAAGGAGAGGAAGAGGCTCCCTGCACATACTCCAAGGCAAGAGCAGAGGGGCATTTTCAGAGCCTCTGGGCCTGAACTCTGACCCCATTTCCAAGAAGCACACATCCAAGAGATCCCCTTCAGTTACTTGGCTGCTTTGTCTGACAAATTCGATATCGATCCTCCTGGACCCTGGTGCCAGGACTCCCATGATGACCAGACTTTGGCCAGTGCCCTCCCCAGGGTGGCAAATGGCCAAGTGTTGAACTGCAGAAGGGCAGCAAGGCTAAGATCCGGGGGGGCTCGGGTGGGGGGGCTCCTTGCTTTTGGAGCTGCTGCTGGCATTGTGGTTGGTGGGCCTGGCGAGGGGAGCCTGGATGTTTTCCTCCCTGGAAGCTGGCAAAGACACCACCCCATCTCAGCAAAGCAAGATGAGGGTAGGTGGGAAGAGAAGAACAAGGCAGCTGGGAGGACCTGGATTCTCTCTGCAAGGCCTGTTCTGGATGACCCTGTTTGCCTCTTCTGCCCTTCATCCCAATCTGGGCAAGTGCCAATTTATGAATTCCCCATTCCAGTAGTTTTCCAGGTTTGGAGACTATCACTGGCACCATCTGGCTGGCATGATTTGGGAGCGAAGTTTTCAACCCACTGAAAATGAGATGTATCAGGACCCCAAAATGGGAAAAGCATCCAGACCTTCTAATCAGGCAATCCTCATGCTGGCCACAAAACTCAGCACAAGTAATTTGCCCAAGGATCGGAAAGAATGGCTGGTTGCAAGGGCACCATCTGTGGAGGAAGCCCCCACCTGCCTGGATTTTCTGGGGCTGTTGTGGCTGGATTGCTTTGCATGCTGTAAACCAGAAGGATCTGTTTCCGCTGCTGGAGAGACTGCAAGGGGCAACAGTCTGTGATCTGTGGACACAATTCCTTGCCGTTGTAGCTGGGGGGCCGGGGGGCGGATAGGAAGAGCTGACGTCCCAGACATCTGCCAGATGCTGGGCTCATCCCTGCATCTCTTTGGCTCCAGCCCAGTTCTAGCTGTAAGCAGGGCTCACGTGGCACACCCGGAGGGTGCTCAGCCCATTTCAGGGTTACCAGATGCCTGAGGAACACTCAGTTTGGAAGGCGGCCCATAACCTTTTCGAACCCCAGACTAATGAGCCACACGAGCCAAGTTCACAGAACATGCTGGGGTAAGTTGGGTTAGGGTTCGATGTGGGGTGTAAACACAGCCGTGTGGTGAAACTCAAGGTGCCAAATCTGGAGAAGGAAATGATTCAGCTGGCGCAGAATATGGATTCCGCTTCATAGGCACATATGGAGGACCCAGGGGGTATCAAATGGTGCCCCACAAACCTAAAGCCAGCGGTTCTGCCCGGAAGTTCTGCACATGTGTACGCGCGTGTCCTTTTTGCGTCTCCGGGTGGAGGTTGCTCACTCCTGAAGCTCAGCTGGACCTTCTGGCTCCAGAGGAAGTGGCCACCCCTCGGTCCTTGGGTTGCTTTGGGGCCAAGGATGGAAATGCTGCCCCCCTCCTGTGCCTCATCTTTGTGGGGACGAGCCCTTGGAAGTTCCCCACCCAAACAGGTCAGGGATGTGCAGGGAGCTTTGTCACTTTGGAAGCACGAGGACCCCAGGCTCTCCCACCCCCTCCTGCCATCTGCCAGGGCAGTCCTCTGGCCAGCTGGGGGCCTGAACCTGTAGTTCTCTGGGCTCTGTTCCCTTCCCCTTCCTTGGAAAGTGCCAGGGAAAGGGGTGGGTGTCCAGACCCTGACAGGCTTAGGGTTTGGGGGCTGGGCTTTGGTGTGCTGTGACCTTGGAAGGCTCGAGCTGAGATGGGATGTACTGGGTTGGCTCTTCAGCTCCAGGCTCTCTAAGCAGCTGTCCCAAGCCCCACCCCACCAGCCCTGGCCAGGTACACCAAACCTCTGGACTAGCTGCAGCCTGCCAGGGTTCCAGTGGGTCTTTCTGGAGGGAGCTGCTGGTAGGCCAGGCAGCAGGTGACTCGGGGTGGTCAGTCCCCACAAGCTTTGTGGCCAGGTGACTTTGCTAATGCTCTCGGAGAATGTGTGTGGACATAGGCGCACATAAAAACAATTCAGATCTTCCTTCCTTCCCCAAGGGCTTCCAGGTCCTGGAACTGCTTCATGCAGACTCCCACTGGGCAACCTTCTCCCCTGCAAAGTTCCTCCTGTTCCTGACCTCTTCATCACCTAGATTTATTGCTGCTGGAGTCTTTGAGAATTCTGCTCCTTCTCCTGATCTCCCCAGCCTTAGGCCTGGCCAGGTATGTGCCATCTTCTCCCTGCTGGCAGAGCCTGGGCATCGTGCAAAAAACCTGCTGTGGAGCCAGCAGATAACCAGGCAACCTTGTGGCCATGCAGGCTTCCACGTCACGCTCCTGCTAAAGTCCAAGAGCTTGAGGAGGGGTCACAGGCCTGCCTGCGTGGATGCAGGAAGATGATTCCCCAAGGGGATAAATACAGAGAGGCTGCCAGGCAGCGCCGCAGAGCAGCAGCAGCCTCTCCTAAAGGAGGTGAGCTCCGGCCACAGGCGGGATCTGCTCCCCTGCCCTTCTCTGGAAGCCAGGGTGCGGGGGCTGGGCTGGGCTGGGCTGGGCTGGGCGAGCCATGCCCTCTGGCTTCTCTGCTGGGAACAGGCAGCTGCTGCTGCGGCTTCATCAGGCAAGAGCTGGGCTGGGCAAGGCAGGAGTTGCCCTTTTTCCTCCCCAGCCCAGCTTGAGTAGGCACCCCAGAGCTGGCTCTGGCTCGTCCCCTTTGGGGAAGCTCCTGGCTCCCTTGCCCAGCCTGGGGGAGCCAATGATCCCCACCGCTGCGAGGCCGCGGCCCTGGAGCCAAGACGGTGGCCAAAGCAGAGCGCCACCTTGGGGAGAGGGTCACCTCTGCCCCCTCTCTTTGCAGATCTGTTTCTGAGACGACCCTGTTTGCCACTCCTGCCGGCCACCATGGCTCCAAAGGCAGTCGCCTTCCTCCTCCTCAGCCTCTTGGCTGCCACTGCAGGTATCCATATCTTGCCCCTTGTATCTGCCTGCGGCCCCTGGCCCATCACTGTGAACAGCCTTTGGCTCCTGGGCCCTTCCTTGGGCTCTCTCCGACCGGGGCTGCTTCTGCTAACTGGCCGCCTGGGGAGGCCGGAGGGGCTAGGTGAAGGCAGCCCGAGGTGCTGCCTGGCTCAGGTCTGAAGACTGACCTGGGGGTGCTTCTGCGGCTGGAGACTCGGCCCGGTCTGCAGAAAAGGTGGGCTGCTCACAAACTTGGGTTTGGTTTCAGCTGCTCACCTGGAGCGGCCTGGGGTTCAGGCACCGGAGATCCTGAATAGGCAGCAGCAGCAGCAGCAGCACGGGTGGGGATGGGGCGACAAGAATCCAGGCGAGGTCCCTGGTAATGCAGAGAGGCTGCCCTCGGCACTGACCTCTTTCTCCCCACCCCTGTAGGGGCCCAAGACAGCCTCACCCCCAGACAGCTGGCCGATGTGGTCTGGCAGTACTTCACCCAGCTCGGCAGCAGCGCCGAGGAGACTGTGAGACAGGCCCAGCAGCTGGACATCACCAAGCAGCTCAGGTGAGCAGCCAGCAAAAACCATTCCAAAGAAGGCTGCTGATTCTCCTGCACTTGGATGGGGGAGGACCACCCGATGAGGTGCATATAACTGGGTGAGGCTCCAGTAGGAGAGAATCGGGCGAAAAGGAAAAAGAAATGACTCCCCTCCCCTGTTCTTCCAGCACCCTGATCCAGGACAACCTCCAGGCTGTCAACACCTACACAGAGGAAATGAAGAAAAAGCTGGTCCCCTATATCACGCAGCTGCATGCCCAGCTAGGGGAGGAAGGGGAAAAAGTGAAGGAGAGAATCAGGCAAGACCTGCAGCAGCTGCAGACCGATATTGGCCCCTTCGCTGTGGAGGTCCAGAACCAGATGGTCACGATTGCCGAGAACCTGAAGGGCCAGCTGGTGCTCTACACCGGGCAGCTGCAGGCGACGGCAGACACGCTGGCTGCCCAGACGAGTGACCGGCTGGCCTCCCTGGTGCAGGAACTGCAGGCCAAGGTGAAGGAGAATGTGGGTGACCTCCCAGCCGCCCTCTCCCCCTACGTCGACAGGCTCCGGCAGACCATCAACGAGCAGGTGGGAGACATCAAGGGGCAGCTGGCCCTTTTCCCTGAGGAGCTGAAGGCCAAGGCAGACCAGGCGGTGGAGGAACTGCACAGGCTCCTGTCACTCTACGCCCAGACCAGCCCTGAGCAGCTGAAGCGGCAGCTGGAGGGGCTCTCCTTCCAGGTGGCGAAGAGCGCAGAGGGCCTGCGGGGCAAGCTCCTGGGGGAAGCTGAGCGGCTGCGGGAGGAGCTCGGCACCCTTCTGCAGGGAGACCTGGTGCCCCACCTGGGCAACCTGAAGGGAGACATCGGGCAGCAGATCGAGGAGTTCCGCCAGCGAGTGGGCTCCTATGCAGAGCGCTTCAACCAGCTCATGGTGCAAAGGGTGCAGGAGCTGGGCTTGAAGCTGCAGCCTCATGCCAGCGGGGTGGATGACTACCTCAGCTTCTTGGAGAAGGAAGTGCAGGACAGGATCGTCACCTTCACAGATGCCCTCCAGCAGGCAGAGGCCCTCCTTCCTACCCCAGAGGCCTGAAAGAGGGCAGTCCCCCCAGCTCTTCCAGAAGAGCCCTGAGACTTTATTGGTTGAAATAAAGGACCAGCCCAGCCACCCACCACGGCTCTGTCTCTTGGGGAAGAAGGGGTGTTTGGGGGGGGGAGGCGTCCTGGCAGAGTGGCCAAGAGGCCAAGTGAGGGGTGGGGGACTGCAGGCCCACTTGGAGGAAGGGGCTCCCCACCGTCAGGCAGGCTGCCCCGGCCTTTTTAATCATCAAATTTTATTTTATACATCAAGTTTATACGGCCACCCATCTCACGCAAAAGTGACTCTGAGTAGCATACAACGAAAAATTAATATATATTAAAAAATTATTATAAAAAAAATTAAAAATCACAAAGGCTAAGAGAGGGCGGCTGATGATAACCTCAGTACCATACCAGTCCCCTGGGGCCCCCAGGCCTGGTGGCATAACCAGGTTTTAAGGGAGTTCTGGGAAATCAACAGGGACAGAGCCAGCCTCACTTGGTGGTGGTGGGGAGGATGTTCCACAAGGTGGGCACCACGGCAGAGAAGGCCCGCCTCCTGGGACTCCAATGCAGCTCTGTAGCTGATGGGACCCACAACATGCCCTCCCTGGTGGGGCAGGCAGATATAATTGGGGGGGGGCACTCCCTCAGATGACCATGAATGCCATGAAGCGCTTTAAAGGCCAAAACTGGCACCTTGAATTGGACCGGAAGCAAGCTGGTGACCCATGAAGCTCCCAGAGCAGAGCTGTGGCATCGGCAATTCTAGGAGCACCCATAACTGCCCACCCCCTGCATTCTGCACCAGCTGAAGCTTCCGGATGCCCTTTAAGGGCAGCCCCATGTAGAGTGCACGGCAGTAGTCCAACCAGAGGTGTCCAGGGCATGAGTGACAGCAGGCAGAAAGGGGGATCCAGGAATGGGCACAACTGGGCACAAGACGAAGCTGCGCAAAGGCCCTCCCAGCCACGAGTGCCACCTGATCCTCGAGCAGGAGCCCTGTGTCCAGGGGGACCCCCAGACTGCACACCGGCTCTGTCTGGGGCAGTGCCACCCCATCCAGCACCAACGATGGCCTAGTCCCAGAGCCGGCGGGCCCCCGAACCCTAAGCGGACCCGCCGGAGGAGGGGTCCCCACCGCCCGGCCCCTTTCCCAGCAGGCCTCCTTCCAGACAGGCCAGGTTTCCCGCCCCCGCCTCGGAGAGGACCTGCCGGGGCGACCCCGACCCGCAGGGACCCTCCTTTGCTCTCAGCCGCCGCCCGTTGGGAAGGGGCGCCCGCGGGCGGCCTCTTGGCGGCCACGCCCTGCCAGCAGCAGGAAGGGGAGGGCCGCCTCCTTCCGGTCCACGCAGGGGCGGGACCGGAAGCGGAAGCCGGCGACGAGGGCTCAGCGCAGCATGGCGGCGCTCGGCGAGGGCCCGGCGGCGGGCGCGGGGTTCTTCCCACCGCTGAGCGCCGAGGACGAGGAGCAGCTGCCGGCCGAGATCGAGTCGCTGTGCATGGCCTGCTACCGCCGAGTGAGCGGCGCGGCGCCTCCCCGGGGCGGGAGGGCGCGGGTGGTGGGGGAGCCTCCTGGCCGCGCGGCGCCCCTTCCGCCCTCTCTCCCTCGCTCGCTCGGCCCGGGGCCGCCGGCTGGGCTTCAGGCCGCTCTCCGTCCCTCCCACGCAGGGCGTGACGCGGCTGCTGCTGACCAGGATCCCCTTCTTCAGGGAGGTCATCGTCGGCTCCTTCGCCTGCAGCAGCTGCGGGTGGACCAACTCGGAGATCCAGTCAGCCGGCCGCATCCAGGATCGCGGGGTGCGCTACGCCCTCGCGGTGAAGAGCAGGCAGGTGGGCTGTGCTGAGCGGGGGCTGGGGGGGCGGCCCGGATACGCCTGGACACGCGCCCACCCCCCTTCGATCTACTGCTCAGCCCTGGGCCGGCTTCCAGATCTAGCCCTTAAAGGCGACCCTCCCACCCACCAGAAATGGAAGTCCCGATTCTCAGTCGGCGCTCAAACCAACCCGGAAAGAGAGATGTGGCACCCTTCTAAGGAAAACCAGTATCTGGGAATTTGAGATGTTTCTCTTCCTCTCTGGGGGCTTATGGGGGGGATTTAAAAATGTCTGGGGTGTGTGCGTGGGGGGAGATGAAAGGTGGCTGCGGCTGCCTGGGGAAATCATCGCCTTCTGGTTTTGCCCCGCCAGTCCTGAGTGCTTCAGGTTAGCCCTTGTCCTCCCCCATTCTTGGGCAGAGTAACCTTTCCTAAAAAATCTTTCTCTCCAGGATATGAATAGGGGAGTGGTGAAGACTGACAGTGCCACAGCTAGAGTCCCAGAGCTAGACTTTGAAATCCCTGCTTTTTCCCAGAAGGGAGGTGGGTATGAGGCCGTTCTGGTTTGTCTTGGGGCAGCTGGCAGGGCCACAGGGAGAGGCGTGCCTAGCACCTTCTTGCCTTTGTGGCGGAGACCCCCGCAGAGGAGGAGCTGCTCTTTCCAGATGTGGAAGGGCATATTCTGAGAACTTTTAGGGTGTGCTGGGGAGCATTGCCACCAGGCTCTGGCTGCACGGTTACTTAAGTACCGGCGCTGCAATAGGTCAAGTTGCTCCTGGCCTGGATGTCTGCCCAACCTGCAAACATCTCCCTTGTGTTCTAGGGAGGGGAGTGGAGGCTTCTTTCCAAGCCGGGCTGGCCTTTGGCTGTGTGGAAGTGTGGCTCTAATCTTGCTCATGCCGTCTGCTGTTGTTTTTCCAGGCCAATTGGAACGGGCACAGCGGGTGGGGACTCGGGGTTAGAAAGCTCATGGCGTGTGTTCGTGCTGCTGCCCGTGGAAGGACAGCAGCTACAGCTGTTTCTTCTTTCTGACACCTCACTGCTGGCTTGTTCCAGAGCATCTGGTTGCTGGCAGGAGGCCACTTCCTTAATTCGTGTAAACCAACCTCTCCCCCCTGCCCCCATAGTAAGGATAACCTTTTTCCTTGCCTGGGTGGAAGAACGCTGTGACTAACCTGGAAGCGTGGAGTAATCACAGCTGTGCTTTCCTCCTCCTCCCTCCCGTCAGCTCTTACAACCCTGGAAGGGATACTTGACAGAGCAATAGCAGGACTGGAGCAGGATCAGCCGGACCGCAGAGTAAGCTGCTCTCAAGGAATCTGGGGGAACTTCTCTCCCAGCCGGGGCACCGTTCTAGGTTGGCATCAGCGTTTGGGGGTGTTAGTTGCAGACAGACTTCTTGCCTACTTGGGGAAAAAAAACAAACCTGGTGGTTGTTCCAGAACACCCTGTTTGTTAGTGGATTCTTGGGGTTTAAAGGCCCCCCAGGAAGTGAAAGATGAGAGGCTGGTCTTCACCTGTTTGCCCAGCGGAGTACGGCCAGCTGCAATTCTGACAGCGCCACCTGAGAGGAGTTACGAGGAGCCCCGTGGCGCTCTGGCTGTTTTGCAGCATAGCTGCTTGCTGCCCTCAGTCTGCTTTGCTTGAATTGGGCGGGGGCAGCTTGCAGTTGGCCGGCCGGTCTAGGAAACGAGCAAGCTGGCCCCGCTGGCTCAGGCTGGTGGCTTTGGGGCTCTTGCTGCAGAGTTGCCTTTCTGGAGAGCCTCTGCCAGGCAACGCTTCTGGCTTGGACCCCAGCAGGGGGCTCCCTCCATATCTGGGGGATTCTCCCGGTGGGAAATCACATTGGTTGTTTCTGCTTTTTGGCCTAGAAAACAGACACTGAAGTGGCAGGAAAGATTGACAGGTTCATCTCTAAGCTGAAAGGCCTGAAGGACGTGGAGTCGGCCTTCACCTTTGTAAGTCAGGCTGGGCTGCTGCGAGGAGCCTCTGTCAATGGGCATCGCTGTTCCCTGCACAGGAGTGTTTCAGCGGCACTGCTTTCCTTTCCAGATTCTCGATGACCCTTCAGGAAACAGCTTTGTGGAGAACCCCTATGCCCCGCAGAAGGACGATGCCCTGGAGGTTACCCACTACAGGAGGACGGCTCAGCAGGCAGCTCTGCTTGGCCTAGAGGTGAGAGGGAGCTTGGAAAGGCCTTGGGTGGGTGCAGCAGGCGGCGGCTGCTGCTCCGGGTGCCTTGTGGCCGGACGCTCACTGTCCCCCTCTTCCTCTCAGGCAGAGGGCTCGGAGGAAGACTCGGCTGACTCTGCGGAGGATCTGAGGAATGAGGTGAGTAGGCGGTCAAGGGGCTGGCAGCTGGGTTAGGGTGAGTGCCCCCCTTTGGACCTGGCACCTGCCCGACTGGAAGCAGAGGAGCCCTCCGGGCAGAGGTGCTTCAGTGTGGCTTCTCTTGCACCAGGTGCTGCATTTCAGCACCAACTGTCCGGAATGCAACGCTCCTGCCGGCACGAACATGAAGCTGGTGCGTATCCTTTGGCCCTGTGGAGGACACCCATTGCCCGCACCAGTCCTGTGATGGGGAACAGAAGTGTATGCTGCCACACGTGAAAAGTGTGGGCCCTTAGAGGGCAAGGGTACCTGGCAGGGATTCTGATAATGTGGGCCTCTCGCAAGCCCCCTCCTTGTGCAAGGCAAGGGGTGAGGCCTGTGGTAAGAGGGCCGGTGGAGTCTGCCTGGTGGAGTTTCCCTTCACCGCCTCTCCTCAGAGATTCCCCATTTCAAAGAAGTCATCATCATGGCTACCAACTGCGACTCCTGTGGGCACAGAACAAATGAGGTGAGCCTTTTCGTTCCAGGAGGGCAGGTTTTCTCTTGGCTTGAGGGCACTGCGGGCTCTACTCCAAGTTACTGCTTTGCCACCCTCTCTTCACTTGCTGTAGGTTAAGTCGGGGGGAGCCATTGAGCCTTTGGGGACCAAGATAACCCTTCACGTGACGGGCCCTGCAGACATGACCAGGGACATTCTGAAGGTGATGCTCTTTTCTATCAGTTCTGATGTTCACACCTTTTGTAAACGCTTGCAGTTTTAGTTGCCTCCAGAACTAAATGAAGTTGTCTCTTTTTTGCAGTCTGAAACTTGCAAGGTGCAGATTCCAGAGCTGGAGTTTGAGTTAGGAATGGGAGCGCTGGGTGGAAAATTCACCACTCTAGAAGGGTTGCTGAAGGATATCCAGGGTCTGGTGAGTGAATTTTGAGAGGCAATAGGTCTGTCCTGTCTCACCCCGTTTCTTAAAATGAAGGAACTGGAGATCAGCGGAAACAGCGAGCATGGAAGCCTTCCCTTGCGTGGAGCTGCTCCTGCCTCTTGACTGCTGGCATCTGGGCAGAAGGTGGAGAACTGGCTGCTGGTCTCGAAGGAAGAGAATGGCCGGAGGATTTTGGAAAGCCTGGGCCTGCTGGGCAGAGCAGTGGTTCCTCGGGTGTTCTGGGAGAGCTCTGTGTTGGGCCCTAACCCTGAGCCGTCTCCCACAGGTGGAGAAGAACCCATTCACCCTGGGAGATGGCTCCTGCCCTGACAAAGCAGAAAAACTATGTGCCTTCGGGAGGAAGCTCCAGCAGGTAGGCCGCCTTTGAGCCCTGCATGTGCTACCAGCATCACACCCGCTGCAGGTCTGTTGCGTGACGGAAAGTGAACCTGGGCACTTTCTGTCATGCAAAGTGTGACGTTTCTTGTGAACCCTGGCCAGACGGAGGGTGGTGAGCAACCTGCTTTTCTTTTTTCCCTACCAGATTGTAGAGGGGCAGATGAAGGTACATCTTGTCCTGGATGATCCTGCGGGAAACAGTTACCTTCAGGTAATGCAAATTAATGCAAATAAAATTGGAGGAAGAAGGGACTGTCAGGTTTTGTAAGAAGTACTGGGTATTTTGTTCCAAAATGCAACTATTTCACATTTCCTATAATGGCTGAGTGAAAGACAAATGTTTCAGGGGCTATATTCACAGACATATTTACAGACAGAGACTTCAAAGCATCCTTTGTTAGGGAATGTCATGTGGGCAAGATGTAGGGGACTCTCAAGTCTACTCCTTTCATGCTGAAATTGCTTGGGCAAGTGGTTCCCTTCACTGCTGAACTGCTGGGTTGTGAGGATCAGCTGTATGTGATCTGGTATTCTATGAGATGCCAGCATGGCAGTTTTGCAAGCGAGGCGTCTGCTGAGTTGGGGAAAGCTCCCCGTGGTGTTGGCAGGAAGATGCGTGAAGGGGGTGGGGTGGCTCTTGGACACCTTTAATGTTGTCCTGGCTTTGCATATTTTTAATAATAGTGTACCTGATTCTTAGCACTTTTGATTTAAGCTTTTTACAAACCCCAATCCTGTTCCTAAAAGGAGTCCTACTTACCTAAAAGGCTGTAAGCCCCAGGGAATGCACTGCAGACAACCTGCCGCCTTGCAGTCCGGTCTGATGCCCCGCCTCTTTGTGCTCCCAGAACGTGTATGCTCCCGAAGATGACCCGGAGTTGCATATGGAGCGATACGAGCGGCTGTTTGAACAAAACGAAGAGCTGGGCTTGAACGACATGAGAACGGAGGGCTACGAAGCAGACTCTTCCTCCCATCGGTAGCCGAGCTGGTGCGCTGGGCACTCTGTGTAGAGAACTGGACTGCTATGGTTCGAGCTTTTGCCAATCATTTTTCTTTGGCGTGAAGTAGCTTGTTGTCAAGATTGAATTTGCCCTACACGTAGATGGCAGGGTAGGCTGACCCAAGTATTAAAACTGAGGCATCACTGACCCGAAAGCTGGTTTCATGTCTGGGAGAAAAGGGCACTGTGCACAGTGAAAAGCAACCCTCTTCCTTCTCCCTGTTGTGGGTGGTGGTCCTGCAGTGTCACTTGGCACTCGCATGTGAACTAGGCGTGGCACGGTGTAGGAATGGGAGGACCACCAGCTCCTTGTGGCTGCGAGGCTCTGGGCCTTTGCCTCCCCAGGGCAGTTGTTGTCCTTATCTTGTTTATTTCAGAACAATAGAAACTCGAGTGTTCTGTGGGTTCCTGGATTCCTGCCATCTTCCCGAGTGTCCTGGGGAGATCTTGAGCCCTGGGCTGTCATTCCATGGCTCTTCCCTCTCAGAGTTTGCAAGCGGCCCTTGTCCTACCAATAGTCATGCCAATGTGTCCTTAAAACTTCCCTGGCTCTGCTGGCATGAGTGACAGGTACAGGGCTGTGCCAACTGGGCAGCCCTGCAACATAAGATAGGTTGGCAGTGTCCTGGCTTGGCCTTTCTTACTTCCCACTCTACAGAGATTCTGGACCCCTAACAAAATTAAAACCGGAATAATAAAAATTATACCTAACCAAGAAAAACAGCAGACCGAGAAGCAGAAATCCCTCTGATGCTAATCTGTAATCAGAACTGAAGCCCCCGGAACAATATTGATTTTATTTGTTTTCTAAACACAACTCAGGTGTTCAGAGCTGGGTGGGCCTCTGGGGGGAGAGCATGTCTCCCCTTGTGGGGCTCACAATAGTGGATCATCCTCCATTTCATCCAATTCAAGCTGCTTGTCCTGAGCTAAGCATGGTGGTTTGGGATGTGGGCAAAACCTCAACACTGACTCCAGTTCACTGCATTTATGTAAGGATTCATCAGCATTGGAGAGCGGTCAATGGCTCAGTCCAATTAAAGTAAAGCAACGTGTTTTGCTAGCTAAAATGTTTCAGGCTTTGTTGGCTAACATACTGGGAGGTTAAGGATTCCTGGGTGCTCTGCTGTAGGGTCTTGCTTGTATTCCTCACTACCTGTTGGAGGTGGTGAGTGTGCCCCCTGGCATTTGCTGTAGGGGAAGCAGTAGCTTCAAAGCAGGGAAACTGGAACTGGCCTCTTGGTGCAAAAGGTGTTCTGGGGGGGGGGCTGGAGGGAGAAGCTGGGTGTTGGGCAGCGATGAGCTGAAGGGCAGTGGGCAACTTTTCTGGTCTGCTGGCATCTTGAGATGCAGAGCGAGTTGCGTTGCTAGATGCATCTTGGCAACTCACTGGCAGGGCTGCAACTGGGGTCTGTGTCACCCGGGGCAAACATGGATTCTGCGCCCATTTTGGCGCCCTCCCAGCACTCATTTTGGCTCCCCACCAGTGCGGCACCCAGGGCACATGCCCCGGCTGCCCCCCCCTAGTTGAGGTCCTGCTCACTGGCAATTGAGCAGGGATTGACTGGTCTCTTCTGTTTGAACGAGGCCAGCTGGGCTCTGATAGCAGCAACAACCATCATCATTAAACATGTCTGACGCCCGTCTCTACCACTCTGGGCGGCTCGCAACAACCAAAGAAATGAACATAAAAAGTTAAATTAAATTAAATTTAAAAAACAGTAAAACAAAAAACAAGGACGGCGAGCGCGATGGGTCGCTCGGGGCTTGGGGGGCGGCCGAGGGAGTGCGCCTGAGAATGGAAACAGCTGCGGATGCCGCCAGAGGGCGCCTTGGAGCCTCGACCATTTCCTCTGGGGTTTCGACTCGACGGCCGCCCTGCTTCCGCTTCCGGGTCCTCAGAGAAGATGGCGGCGGCGGCGGCCTCGGGGCTCTCGAAAGCCGAGTACCTGCGACGGCGCTACCTGGAGGCCGGCGCGGCCGAGGCGGGCAAGAAGCGGCGGCGGAAGAAAAGGGCGGCAAAGGAGGCGGCGGCGGGCCGGTGGGTGATTTCGGCCTTCTGGGCCTCCGGCCCTCCTGGGCGCTCCCCGGCTCGGAAACCGGAACGCGGAGGCGGGCGGCTCAGCTGCCGTCAGAGGCGCCCCGCCGAAGCCCCTGCCTGGGCCGGGAAAAAGCGCCGGGGCGTGACTTGACTGCTCCGCGTCACTCGAGGCCCGCGTGCGCCTCCCTGCGTGTGGGGATCCTGGTGGGAAGCCCGGAGGGTCGGTCTCCCTGCTGGCCCCTAATCCGTCTTGGGCAGACGGGGCATCTGACTCCGCTGGGGGGGAGCCTTGCGGGAGTTCCTCGGCGGAGTTCGACGTCTTACTCGCCTCTGTGGCCGTCTGCATAACGACCCCCCCCCTCCCTGGTTTAAGCTTCAAGGAACTGGTCAGAAGCGAAAGCGCCTGCCCTGGGCTTGGGTTTCTTATCCCATGAAGTTTCCTGCTTTCGAGTCTAGCGTTCTTAAGAGTGATCCTGAGTTATGGCTGAAGTGTCCTCTTTTTCACGCCCAGGATGCGCATAGTGGACGACGACGACGAGAGCTGGAAGAGCAGGCCTGCCGAAGAGGGGGAGGAGGAGGAAGAGGGGGACGAAAGTGATTTGCCGGTGGTGAGCGCTCTTACCTGGCTTTTCCTTGCCGGTTGCTTGTAGCAGAGATTGCTATAACTCTTATTTATTTACGATGAATGGATTTCAGAGCAAAAGCTAGCAGGCAAGCACAACCCATTGAGTGAAAACTTTAACTGGTGGTTCGGTAGGAGGACTTTTAGCTGTAAAGAAAAACAGGCCTCCTTATCTGTTGTTTCCAGGTGGCTGAATTTATTGATGAACGGCCGGATGAAGTTAAGTGGATGGAAACTTTCCGAGCAAGTAACAAATGGAAGTTATTAGGAGGTTAGCAGTTTGGAGCTTTTCTAAGAGAACGGTTTAATTGTGCACGAGATACTTGAACTGGATTAACTGCATACAGGCTCTGCCCTAATCCAGGTTTTGAGCAGAAAGGGCTCAGGTTATGCTGGCTGAAAGGGCACTTTAAAAGGTGAGAGCCAGAATGGTTTGGAAAGGTGACTGTGGAACTGAATAATAAGCAGTAGTGAAATAAATATGCACAATCAAGGATTGAGGTAGTTCTTTTACATCTTCAGAAAGAAAATTATGCCTTTTTAGAATTAATTTGCCATGCATAGCCTTGGTATCAGGTATTTAACACAGTCTCTTGTTTGATTCTCTGATAGGAAGGTACAGTTTATTGAAAATAGGAATTTTTCTGTGTAGGGGTCTTAGAAGGGCTATAGGTGGGAAAGGTCTTTTATAATTTTACAGGGGTGGGGATTGTCTTAAGTTCCACATATTCCTTTCCTTTGAAAAACCATTTTTTTTGAAAAATGTCCATTTTGGAGATCAACTTTCTTCAGTAACAAATTAGGTGCTCTCCAGATCTCTTGGTTTTTAGGAATTGTAGGAGTTGTAATTCCCAAATTTTGGGGAACAGCCAGATGGAAAAAGACAATTGTAGATCTTTTCTTGGGTCTGCATATGAAGAAGGCTTTACTTTTTTTTTCTTAAGATCAGAATGAAGAGCCACAATTACTTGGACGTTCTACGACAGCATCAATAAGCAGGTGAGATGTGGGAACGTTAGCTGAGTAGCTAATAGCCTAATTTTTCTGGCTACGTCTATTACTTGTATTTCTTGGAGAGTTTTGTTGGCAGATGCTGGGAAAGCCTTTAGCCCAGGAGAGGTCAAAAAAGTCACACACCAAGCATTTCTATAAAAATAATTTATTTACAGAAAGCAAAACAAAAGGAAAACATATTTTAAAGGACTTAGCTCCCTTTGGAGCAAGCCTTGCTTGGCTACATTGCCAGCAGAGGGAAAAGAGGAAGTGAGAACAAGTTCGGGCAGGTTTCCTCCCCCCCCCAGGTGATTTGCATGAAGCACGTGAGAGGAGACAATCTAATACAACCTTTTAACCTGGCCAAAATGATTAGGCACATATAGCAGTCTTAATCTGTTAGTAGGAAAACCTCAACAAGTTTTATGTATGTGGGGAAAAACTTTAACAAATTAATAGTATTTACTACTGATTGCAGGCCTTTCCTTTAGTTCAGAAGCCGTTATTTCAAGCAGTTTGTGGGTGGAATGAGTGAGAGTAGCACTTTTTTTAGACAAAATTGCTGCATTGCCACAATAGTCAACCCATTGATTCTACGAAGTTACCAAAACAGAAATCCAAAGTTTATTGGGAATGAGCTTTCTGTTTTCTATGCTTTATTTAAAGGTATGTATTTGTAGTTGATTTCAGGATTTCCTTTTGGAAAGTTTTTAGTGGTATGAGAGGGATGTTAAGCAGCATTCAGGCAGAGATTGGACACTCTTCTATTAAGTATGCTTTACTTTGGATCTCTGCACTGGGTAAGTGTTGGACTCTAGGACCTCAGTGGCCCCTTCCCCCTTTAAAATTTTGTAGTTCTTGGAATTGTGGCTTAGGGGGAAAAACCTGTGATACTTAATGTTATGTGCTACCACCAAATTGCTGAATAAGCCAGAGAGTCCTCAGATCAGAAGAATTTTTTTAAAGATGCTCGTTCTGTACCCAGACAAGGGCCAAAAATGTATGAAACTGTATCTTATAAAACAAGGCTAATTGAAAGTGGTATATTTGTTAGGAACTTAGATTGTTGCTTCTGTTACCTTATTCAGCTCAGAAACCTCAAAACGAAATGAAAAAAAGTACTTGTTGGACCAGTCCCCGCCTAGGAGGGGCCGTCATGCCCAGCCTGATCTGTCCCCTGAAAGTCTACCTTCTGCAGGAGGCAAAAATCGTGTCAAAAGCTTGAGTGGAGGCCAACATGAATTGTTCTCAGATGAGCGCTCAGCCAGCCACAGGTGTAAGGCTGCTCCTGATGTGTTGCTGCCTTGCAAGAAAGCATGTAGTGCTGAGGGAGACTTGCTGCTGCCTCAGAAGGGGCTGTCTTCCCGAAGTGAGTAACCTTGTGCCTAAATACCTTACATAGCTTGGAGTGTGAGTTGTCTGAACTCCTTAATAAAACCTTGGCAACCATCAGCCAGCCTTGGTGATGCATTTGGACAATGTCTCATTTTCTTTATTGGTTTTCCAGCCAACCAGCAGCCCCAGCCAACAGCAGCCTCACCAAGGAAGCGGCAGAGACACGATTCCGAATCCAGTTCTGGCTGTTCTCCCCCAAGAAGGAGGCGTGATAAAGCTGCCTCAGATTCAGACCTTTCGCCACCACAGGCCACTGGCTGTGCAGGCACATGGCGGCCAAATTCCCCTTCCGATCTCTCCCCTCCTAGAAGGAACCGGCACAAATCTCCAGATTCTGACTTATCTCCTCCCCGAAGAGGTCCAGACGTGAAAAAGGAAGGCTGCAGGTCCAGGAGCCCCTCTGCTGTCCTGCCACGTCATCAGGCCATGGAATCCAATGGGAACAGCCGAAGGGTGAGGCTTCAGCTTCCCGCAGGAACTTGAGAAGCGCTGCAGGGCCCTGTCAGAGGAGAGTGCCTTGCTCCAGCTGAGGCTGCCAGGGTGGAAGCAGGTTCTGCCTCGAACGCATGATTTATGTGATGTAACTCTTATGCTGCTTCCGCCTTGTGTGTGCTTCAGATGCTGTCAGGGGGCAAAGCTGGCTTGGTGTCAGCTGATCTGCTGAGAAGGGAGCAGCAGGAACATAAGCGGCAGGATGGCGGCAGCAACAGCAGCAAACATCTGGAGGGTGAGAATTCTCTTCCTAGGGATCCTGAAATTGCACAGGGCATCCATGGCACAGGCCAGTTTTCAATCCAGCTTTTCCCAGGCAAAACCTGGTCCAGGAGGCTGGTCGATTGGATGTATCAAGGGCAGTGATTTTAGATGCTTTCATCTAGCATTCTCATTATCAAATCCAGCTGCATCTTTCATGGGATTCCGGGGGATGGGGGGGTCAAGTGTTGCCATGCGAGTCTTCCATTTCCATTCCTCCTCTTCCCCATCATGGTTTTGCTATTACTGCAAGAATCTGTTGTGGGGGAAAAAGGGAAGAGGTTTCGAGACCTCCACTTGGAAGCAGCCTTAGCAGTGTGGTTGCTTTTGAATCCTGTGATATATCTGTTTCTTCTTCAGATGCATCCCAGCACGCTAAGACTGTTTTCCGGGACGAGACGGGCCGAAAGAGGGACCTGAAGCGGGAGTGGCTGGAGCAGTGCAAGAGAGCAGAAGGGAAGTCTCAGCGGGAGGAGCAGTATGCCCAGTGGGGGAAAGGGTGAGCTGGCAGTTTCCGGACTGCAGGACGGAAGCCCCGTGTCCTGGGGGGAAACGTCTTTAAGGGTGAGAAAGGAAATGACCTTTTGGCCAAGCAAGGGAACGAGGCCAGGGTTGGCTTCCGGCCTGGTAGCAAGTCCCCGGAATCTCAAAGCCAGGTTCTTCCAAGGACCTGCGCGCTTTTGGGGGAGAAGCCCAGGTGAAGCGTCAGACTTTCTGTGTGTCGGTGTGCTCTCTTATGGAGCTGTGGCGCGTAGCCGTTTTGTGAGGTGGTCCTGGCAGCGACAGCATTCCCACATCTCCTGCCACCTTTCCTTATAATGTGCAACATGTGCCTTTCTGTTCCAGCCTTGCACAGAGCAGACAGCAGCAGCAAAACGTGGAAGATGCCGTGAAGGAAATGCAGAAGCCCCTGGCGAGGTACATTGACGACGAGGACTTGGATAAGCTGCTGCGGGAGCAGGAGAGAGAAGGAGACCCAATGGCCGACTTCGTGAGGAAGAAGAAGGCCAAGGAGGGGCGGGATGGCAAAGGTCAGTGCTGGCAGCCGCGGCCTCGCAACTGCAGGGACTTTGAGGGAAGAATGATTAAAAGGCGCAGCTGGAGGGAGAGCGGGAGCGGCAACTGGAAGGCTGTGGGGAAGAGGGCCTGTGGGTGCCAGCGGGATGTTGCCCTAGCTGTCGTGTCCCCCTTTCAAGGGAGCTGGTGGCCTGTGTTCAGAAGAGGATGCAGAGAAAGGCGCCTGGTGGCTTAAGCCCAGTTCTTGCTTCCTGGTTGTTTTTCCTGTGTTGCAGCAGCGATGGCGCCTGCCTCTTTCGTGCTCTGTGGGTCACTGGTTCTTTAGTGGCACCTCATATTAGCAGGGAACCGTGTCTAATTCCGTTTCCTCGCTGTGTCTTGGGTCCGTGTTAACTTGAGTAGTCCCTTTAAGGGAAAAAAACTCCACTGTTTACTTCCTTCTTCTGTCCTCTAGAAAAAGCGAAGTATAACGGGCCAGCACCCCCGCTGAACCGGTTTAACATCTGGCCTGGCTATCGCTGGGACGGAGTAGACAGGTAAGTTACTCTTTCTGGCCGTAGCCTGAGTGATGACCGCTCTATTCCTTGTCCTAAAGATCAGTGGGATGGATCCAGGCTTCCTTCTCTGCCTGCGGGGTTGACTCGTGGCTAACAACTTTTTTTGTTAAAGGGCAACCTTACCCTAACCCTAACCCTGGAAGCTGGGCACTTAGACACATCAGCCATCAAGAGACACACAGAGGTACACCATATTTACACACCATTCAAAAGAGACAATAATTAAGCTAAGAAGGAAACAAAAAGACCAGAACGCATCCTCTCCAGCAGCCAACACCCTGGGAAGCAGGGATTAACATCAGACAAACAAGCAGAGAACAATGCCCCAATCAAGGAACTACCCAGGAGAAAACACCCCCACCCCTAGCACTGGCAGGGCAAGCTACTGCATATAAGCAGGGAGCAAACCCCACACTCCCTCGCACTGATGATGTTACCTAGTCAGGCAATGAAACATCTGCCAGCCAACAGCCAAGTTCAGAGGGCACCAGGGACTCCACAGTTCAACCCTGCACTCCTTTTATCTGCTATCCAGGAATATAAAAGAGGACAGCAGGTCTTCCATGCACTTTTAGGAAGGGCCACTCTAGATGGCTGTTGCCTTCCCTTCCCCCTGAATTAATTTGAATCAGTGTGGTTCCTGGAAGGTGCTGATACTGTCATAAAGGCCATCTAGTTTCCCCTGAAAATATGCATCTTCCAAAGCTCCCATCTAGCTGTTGTCTTTTGTTTCTGCAGGTCCAATGGTTTTGAGAAGAAGCGCTTTGCCAGAATAGCAAGTAAAAAAGCAACACAGGAGCTAGCATACAAATGGAGTGTGGAGGACATGTGAACATCCAGGCCAAGCTGGGACAAAGCTCTTTTCAGGCACCTGCTGAAGGGGGATACTTCCTACTAACCAGAGTTCACCTTCTAGAATTTGCAGGAAAGCCACTGTGTCCCTAAAGGGGGAGGTTAATAAGACACCTGGAATACTGAGGGTGTTATAAAGCGCCTAAGAGCTGTTTGAATGGAGACTCCTGAATGTTGGTCCAGCTGAAAGATAGAACTCCCAGGGCAGGTGGAAGGTACTGCGGCTGGTCGTCACCTCTTACCCCAAATGCCAGGTGCTTTGTGGTGGGAGAGGTACAGAGAATTCAGAATACGACACGGCCTTTGTCCTCGATGCTCTGGTGTCTCCCTGGACTGTTGCTCCCATGGAGTATTGCGATTGTGACTTTTCTGGTGTGAAGCATCGCCCTTGGGAATTTGCAGGCCTTCCCTAGAGCAGGGAGCCTGTTTCTGCATCAAGTTTTCCTTGAAGGGCTTGCTGGAACGGTGAAATTTCGCCGTCACCTCCTCTTCAGCCACGGCTGAAGAAGTTGGTTGGAAAATTAACCTGCAGTTTTCTGTTCTTGTGGCTTCTCCTGCCTAAGTCCGGGAGGCTCTTCTCTGGGGATCCCTGCAAACCACTGAGAGGTGGAAGGACATTTATATGGAAAGCAGATTCTGCAGAGGTGCAGGCTTTTGGTACTTGCCGCGATTTAAATGTATGGTTTGTAAATAACAAGTTTCTTTTTTTTCTTACTCCGTGCCTGTGTTCATTTTTTGAAACGTGCTGCTGCTGTGTTGGTGGCCGGAAGTGAGGGAGGCAGGCTCTGTCGACTTGTGTGTTCAGTTAGGGAGTGTCTTCCTTTCTGGGTGAATGAAAGCACCGTTTTGTTACTCGTGGATGAACGAACTTGAGAGAACTTTCTAGGCAAGACTTGCCACGTTCCAGGTGATCCGTTCCTGTTTGGGCCACATGAGGGGCCTTTTCTGGGCTGCTGTGACTGGGCTGAGTTTGCCAGTGTCAGGCAGGGAATGGGCCGGGCCTGCAAGAGAGTATGGAGTGGGCGTGAACTGCTGGCGTTCTGGGCTGCTTCAGGGCGTCCCCCGGGCTGCGCTCCAGTCTTAACTTTCTGTCACTGTTTCAGTTCTGACCTAGCCTCTTTCCCCTTGCTGCCTTCTGGGACAAGTATGCACTGCTTGTTACAGTTCGATCTCCATCCCATTCTCCTTTTAACTAGTGGGAGAAAAGTCAGACGGCAGATGGGGTCGAGCCTCGGTGTCAGTCGAAACGCGTCTGCTGGGTATGACTGAAATCCAGCGGCCTCAGCTGGTGGGAGGCAGCGGCAGACGCAGGAAGGACTCAGTCGGTCTGGCACAGGGGTAACAGGCAGGAAGCAGGAGCTGAGGAGGAGGAGGCGGCCACGAGGACAATGTGGCTCCTGGACGGGGTGAGGTGGGGGAGTGGCTTGAAGGGGAGCCAGAGTGGCTCCCAACTTTCCCAGAATTACAGGGACTCCCTGGAAAGGTTGCGGTCTTCGTGTGGGGTGCCTCTTCTGCCAGGGGGGGATGTGACAGAACCCCCGGAGAGGCCCAGAGCGGCTGCATCCCCTGGAGTGGGAAAACCCACCCTTTGACATAGTGCAAAGGTGTTTGTGCAGGTTGGGAAGGCCCTGTGTTCTCTTTCTTCCCCTGCTGGGGTGCAGTTGCTCCAGCTTCAGGCTACAGAGACTGTCTGGCTAGTGGGCCAAAACTGTCCCGGGACCCGTCCTTGTACCTCTGCCAACAAGAGGCCCATCTCTGTTTTCCTCTTTGCTGCTTAAATGCCCCGCTTGTCTCCTGAAGCATCATCCCACTTCTGATGTCCTCCCATATTGCTTCTGAAGGGGTTGAGGTTGCCATGCCAGCTTTGGGCTGTGTCGTGCGGCGGGGTAGGGGCTGTGAGCCTGACAGCTGATGCCTGAACAAGCTTGTAGTTTTAAGTCTAGGGATGAGGTGAGGTGAGGATAAATTTGAGGCCCATTCCAGGCACCAGAAGGTCACTATAGCAGCTTTGTCCCCCAGTTTACTGGCCAAGAGAGAATTCTTTGGCCTGAGAGACGTAGCCCAACACTGTGGTTCTGCTTTTGAGATATGCCTTAGCCTTTCAGCATGTGAAACAGCAGTGGAATGCTGTGTGGGGATTTTGTCACATGTGCACATCAGTGCCCTGTGCATACACGCTGAAGCTGCAACGTACTTGTTTAAAAGAGTGTTCCCCCAGGGCCTAGAGGGGAGCTGCCCTGGGCTGCTCCTGGCTGAACCGCTGAAGTGGGGGGGCATTGTCTGTGCGCCCCCACCACGACTATGCATTTGGGAGGAGGTGTCCCCACCAGTGGCCGCTTCTCCCCTTAGGCACAACCATGTTTTCAGGGATGGTGAGGGCAGCCCTGCTGCTTTCCCACATTCCTGCAGCTTCTGGTGGCCTATTTTCCTCCTCCATATCTGGGCTGAGTCTGCACCACTGCAGTGGCTTTTATGTTGGGGTGGCCCCAGAGCAAGTGGGAAGCCAGCTGCCTCTTCAGAAGGGTTCCTGTGCTGGATCATGGCTTGTCTCCAGCTGCTGCTGAGACAGACGTTTATTTGGGGAATGGCCCAGTAACGTGGGTCAACTTTGATTAGCCTTAGCTACAGGAAAAGGGAGATATGAAAATCTTATTTAAACTCATGTCATTCTCTGTCATGGCAAATCCGAGCAAGCTAATTGTTAGGCAAATGAGGCAGATAGAAAAATGAATAATTGTACAAATTAAACATTATTGTAAACATCCTATGTGTAATAATATGTTTGCAGAGCACCCATGTGGGTGGGGATGTGGTGCAGCTGGCTCTGCCATATTGATTGCCGTATTAGCACAGTTTAATTAGGGATTGGGGAAAAGGTGCCAGGAAGCAAGGCAGGAGGTGAGGAAGGGAGGGGGCATGCCCAGCTCCTACTTGCCAGGAAGGGCTTGGAAATTCAAAGGAAAGGCTGTCAGCTGTTTGTACATTCTGCTCTCTGTTCATACTCAAGATGGGCTTGAAGCTGCTGTGCTCTGCAGAGCGCACTTCATACCCACACGATCCGGCTGGGCTGCTTCCCTGTGGGAGAGGAGGCAGCAGTTCCACAGGTTGGCCTAGGCCTGGCCCAGGGGAGGAGACGGGCTGTGTCTGTTGGTGCTGCTCCCGCAGACTCTGCGGCTTCCCTCTTCTCAGGCCCGCTGGACTGGCCACCTGCACTGGCCAGGCCTTTCCCATGGTCGTCCTTGGCAGAGTTCTCTTCCAGCTGAAACCCTGGTCGTTATTCTGAAAGAAGACATGTGAGGAGGGGAACCTCTGCTACTCGCTTCTATTCTGCAGCAGCGACTTGGAGCACTGAAAGGGGGGGGTGGCGGCTGCTCTGGCCTCCTTCAAGGGGGGGCAAGAGGGGCTTTGTGCCTGCACCCTGCCCTGTCATGTTCTGGGCCTGGGAGGAGGATCCTCCTGCAGAGTCAGCCACTTCTGCAAACTGAGATGCCTCGCCTGGCAGTTTAGCTGTTAATTGTTTCCCCTCCATTGTTTAACTGTTTTATATTTTTGACAGGAAGCCGGGTGATGATGATAATAAGCTTAAACTGGGTAATAGGCTTACGTGGTACTTTATGCATGTCAAGGACAAGCAATTAAGCCTGGCCTCACACATAATAATTAGATTTTTGTGGATAAGCTCATTGGTAATGTGTTTAGTTAAGATTAAGGGCTTAGCTTTTAGTGTGCTCAATAGCCCCCCATCTTCCTTCACCCCTATTCTGCAGAAACATGCTGGAGCAAGAGGTGGATGCGGAGTTGGACCATGGTTGGTTCCACACACTGCTTGGCCGTGACCATCTCTCATCCTAGGTGGGAAGACAGTGGGCGGGAGTTGCTCCTCTGCTTTGCACCAAGCATTGGAGTCTTCACTTGGACGGGAAATGGTGCCTGTTCGTTTTCAACAGTCTGAAGTAATCTTTGAAGGAAAAGCTGGTGCTCCCGGCAGTGTTAGAACCACAACTCCTAGTCACCCGTCTGGCTTGGGCATCCTGGGAGTTGTAGTCATGGCACCTCTGGGCAAGGGAGGCAGATGCTCATGTCCTTCTGAGACATGGCCTAGTGTTAAGGAGGAGCCTGTTTCCATGGGGTGCCCTGTGCTCTCCTGCATTGCTCCGCAAGGGTGCCCGCATTACACAAGCTTGTGAATGCTGGTGGTGTCCTAGAGTAGGGAGAATGTGATGGTGACCTTAATCTCTGCAAGTGGTGCCATTGGCCTTTGCCCAATGTCTGGGGTGTACCTGGGTCTGTGGAGACCACCCTCTTCCTGAGCTGCTGGGTAAGGGTTACCTGTCAGGTGTGTTAACCCTGCTCCTCTGTGTGCCAAGGCTGGTTAGGAAGCCTGGCAGGAAAGATGTCCATAGCACCAGCCAATGCCTTCCTGGGCATAGCAGCACAGGCCTCGTTTGGCTCTGAACTGGAAGGAAGAGATCTTAGGCACTGAGTGACCAGCTCAGTTGTGGTCCTCTTCCCAACGGGCTGCGACTTGCGGAACAGCCATCAGGTGGCAGCAAACATCAATCCAGGGGACCAAGCTTGCCTTCTTGGGTGCTTCTCCAGGTGTGCTCTGTGCTGGGTCTGGGCGCCTGGGCAGCAGGTGGTGGGACATCCATCCAGTGTGAGAGGGCCTCTCTGCTTTATCTCAGGGTGGTTTGACGTAGAAGCCTTTCTTCCTCCTGCAAGATTGACCACAACTGCACGTGGCACGTGGCTTTTAAGGCTGCAAGGGAAGTCTGGCTGCTCAGCTCTTCAGAGGCCCCTTCCCTGCTCCACCTGCTACTGACTGACAGCTGTCTGGAAAACATCTGGTCAGCAAATAAGCTTATTTATACCGTACCCTGATGGCTGCCTTTTGTTGGTCACTTGGAAAGCAGTTCCATCTTTCCCTTTTCCTGTTCCCCACTTTCTCTCTCTCTTTCCAAGCTGTGTATCTCTATATAGCCCTCCTTCTACCAGACTCTTCCAGCCTGCTTGGGACCAAGGAATGTAGGAAAGCCTAGGAGAGGATAGAAGTGCTTGGTTAGGCATGGTACTGTATGTTATGTGGCCTTCCTTGGGAGGGGCAGAAGAGCCCCCTCCTTCTCTCAATGCCATCAGGCAGCACATAGTCAAAAGCTCCAGGTGATGTTTGCTTCAAATCCCTCCACCCCCGTCATGCACAATTAACACCCCTACTTCTGTGAGCTTTGGTGACAGTTAGCAGATCCTCATTAAGAAATATTTTTAAGAGCCAGGGCCTTCCATATCCAGAGGGAAGTGCATCCTCCTGCTCCTTGCAATTCTTTTAAACAAGAGGTTTTAATATTTATAAGTATCACATTCCTGTGAATAATGCGGAAAAAAAAAAAAGGGAAAGAGAGCCACCCTTCTTGCCTTAAGGAGCTTAGAGAATCTGGGAATGTGGATGGAGTGCTGCCTTTTCCCTTTTCAATTACAGCCCTCTCAGATAATTAAGTGCTAATAACCTTGTTAATGCAGAATGGATGTTCCTTCTCCTGGCCATCTCTTCATAGAATTAAAAACAGGTAGTAAGCAAAGGTGGGGTGGGGGTGGGGTGGGGGTGGAGATCTATACAGTTATAGAAATGTGAACCAAACCTCTTGGCTCCCCTTTTGGTACCTCTTTGAAAGCGCAATAGGTACTGTGCCCCAACAGCCTTTTGCCCATCACTTGGAAAGCAATTCCGTCTTCTCCCCTTTCCTCTCCCCGTTCCTCGCTTTCTTTCTCTTTTTTCTGGCTGTGTGTCTCTATATAGCCCTCCTTCCACAAGACTTCCAGCCTGCTTGCAACCAAGGAATGTAGGAAAGCCTACAGTGGTTTGTTCAAATGGTTCACTGCAAAGGGCCACAAGGTGCGCTCTTGTTTCTGCTGCAAAATACTTGGCTTGGCTCTCCCTTGGGAAACTTCCAACAAAACGCCTGGTGCCCAAGAACAGGAGGAGGAAAGGCCCACTTCTTTCCAGGCATGTCCTCCAGCTGGACACGCACTTTGCGCCTCATATTCTTGTGCCAGAAGAGTTGCATCAAGGCAGGATTATTCAGAAATCCCCCTTCCTCAGCGATTCCCACCTTGGAGCTGGCCGGTGTTTCATCCTCTTGTCACAGATACGTCGCCCTCCTTTCATTTCTAAGTTAGCCATTCCCAGTTGAGATACCAGAAAAATAGGAAGTTAGGGTGGGTTTTTTTGGCCTCTGTGTGGACTAACAAGCATTTGCTCATCCCAAACTGCATTTCCCATTTTAATGCCCTTTTCCTTGTAGGGAGTGATGGCTTTGGAGGTCTTTGTTCCCTCCCTGACCCCCATTTTGTGCGTGTGTGTGTGTGTGTGTGCTATAAACACCCCAAATTCTGTGGTGTCACCAATCAGCTTGGCTGCATCATTGCTCACCCTTAATTCCAGGCCATTTCTGACCAAGCCAGCCCCCAACCGCTGGTGCCTGGGGAACCTATGTTTGCCCCTCTGACTGAGTGAACGCTTTCCCTGACTGCTGTCTGTTCTTAGCCCTGTACCTGTTAATCCCGGGTCCTGCTCCATAAAGATACTCATCCAGGGCCATGATCCTAGGTGACCAAGTTTGTCCTGGAGGTTTTGCTGCTTAGCTTCAAAAGGTTGGTGACTGGGCCTCTAGATTCCCTGCCGGCTTTCTTGCTGACACTGGTAAGAACGTCAATGGAAAAACCATGTTGATTCTTCCTGATGATTTCATCTTCAATCATGCTTTCCGCCATTTACCCAGAACAAGTGTTAAGCTAAATAAATCCCCATTTCAGTTCATTAAGGTCTTTCAGTTGGGCACCATCTGGGGAAATCGAAGGGTTTGGCTTGCCTTCCTTTCCTCTGCCATTAATTTCAGTTCTAACTCGGAGCAGGCAGGCCGATGGCCGTGGCTGGCTTGTCTCAGGACGCGCTTCTGTCTGGCAGGCTGGAGAACCATCCTCCACACCCTGCTCGTTCTCCTTCCTCATGCCGGCTGCCCTGCAAGACCGACTTTTCTTTGTTTTCTTTACCCTGCTTAAATTTTTAAGACAAACAGCCGTGTAACACATCTCCTAATGAAACTGTTTTAGAGTAATTAATAATGTATCAGCCTTGTTTGCATGCCCGCTGCAGCTTTCTTTGCCTCAGTCGAGGCTTTGATCTGTCAGAGGCTAAATGGGAGATAAATAATGAAATTACAAAGCTGCCTGGGTGGAAGTAAATACATTCCGGGGGACGGTGAGCAGGGAATAGGTCACCTTTAGCAAGACCCATCCAGGCTTCCAACCCACGTTTCTGAGGGATCAGACCCATAAGCTGCTCCCCTTCTGGCTCCCACCTTCTCCTTGCAGCCTCTCTGGAAAGAGGCCGGTGAAAGTGCGTGGGGGTCCTGCTCTGGATGACCAGGTGGCAGCATCCTGAAGCCCCTGACCACAGCCACATGGCCTCCAAAGGAATCTGCTTCCATCAGCTGTGTCCTGTTTCACCTCTGCTGTGGCAGAGGACGCCAGGGTCAGCCTCCACCTGCTGTTGATGGACAGGAAAGGGGCTGCCGCCTGCCATGTGGACAGTGCCCTGCCTAAGAGGGCCTGGAGGATGGGAAAAGCTGCTGCGTCTCCTTCTGGGGCAGAAGGTCTCCTCTAGCACAGGAGGCCTCCTAGGGGATTTTTTTGTGGGGTGTGTGGATGGTGTGGCTGATCACTGTGCATGCAGTTTGGAGAGGTAGGTGCACACTAGTCGTGCACACTAGTCATGCAGAAGGTGATAATCTACATGTGGAGAAGGGAGAAGTATAGAGGAATGTGGAGAGAGGCTGTCGACCCACATAGGAGCAGGTTGGCATGTGTGGCACTTTCTTGCGAGGTTGCCAAAGACCCCTCTCTCAGAGGAGGGGTGCCTTAAGACCATTCCAGCCCCGCATTTGCTGCTGTTCTTCGGGCAGCAGATGCACCCTCTGGCCATGTCCATGGAAGGTGCAGTGGGGCAGGGGTGAGCCGCTTCAGGCTTCTGCTGCTGTCCTCTTGCTTGAGGCCCGTTCATGTACCCAAGGGGTGGAATTCAATAAAACTCATTAGCCTAATGCCAGGCAGATGAGTGCTGAGATGGTGCTGGCTCTGGCACACAAAGCTTCTCTGAGGCTGTGCCACAGCCAGACAGTTGCTTCAAAGCCAGCGCATGGTGCATGTTGGCAGATGCTGGGAAAGCCTTTAGCCCAGGAGAGGTCAAAAAAGTCACACACCAAGCATTTCTATAAAAATAATTTATTTACAGAAAGCAAAAACAAAAAACATTTAAAGGACTTAGCTCCCTTTGGAGCAAGCCTTGCTTGCCTACGTTGCCGGCAGAGAAAAAAGAGGAAGTGAGAACAAGTCCGGGCAGGTTTCCTCCCCCCAGGCTATTTTGCATGACGCACGTGAGAGGAGACAATCTAATACAACCCCTTCACCTGGCCAAAATGATTTGATACAATAGCAGTCTTAATCGTTAGTAGGAAAACCTCAACACTCCCCTTTTTACACTATAGATTAAGATGCAAACCAATCTTCTCTGACTTTATATGTCTTTCCATTCACATTACTTTACCATTATCTCCCCTTTGGTTTAACAGAAAGCTACCATTCTTCTTCCTGTGTTTTTCCAAACCTAGGTAATTGGTTACACCTCCAAGGCTTTTTAATATGAAATGGCTTTTCATGCAGGCTTCAAAATCAAGCCTTTGTTTTTCTGTTGATGTGAACAGCAGCAAATCATCAACATAAATGCACAGATACATACAGCCTTGTTTGTCCTTCATATATACACAGGGATCTGCTTTTCCTTTTTTCAAAACCAAAATTCTGCAATTTTTCATCTACTTTTTGGTTCCAGGATCTAGCAGCTTGTCTTAACCCATAGATTGACTTCTGCAGTTCACAGACTAGAGTCTCCCCTTTTTCATAGCCAGGGGGTTGCTGCATGTATAATCTGTGGTCTAAATCACCATAGAGAAATGCAGTTTGAATGTCATAGTGGTTAACTGACATTCCCTTGAGTGCAGCAACTTTTAAGAGTAATCTAATTGATTCACCTTTAGTAACTGGTGCAAAAGTCTTGTCAAAGTCTAAATCTTTCCTTTGAGTGAACCCTTTTGCAACCAACCTTGCTTTATATTTTTGGATTTTGCCATCAGCATCCCTTTTCAGTTTGAAAACCCACCTACAACCCAGACAGCGTTCATTGGGAGGTAGATTTACCAGTTTCCATGTTTTATTTTCTTTCAAGGATGCTAATTCCTGTTGCATGGCAGAATGCCAATTTTGTGCAATCTCAGGTGGTAAAGCATTCACTTGTTCTAAAGACTCAGGTTCTGTGAATATGTGAAAAGCCTTTACTGTTTCAGCCTGAAAATGTGATGGAGGAACGCCTTTATTACTCCTCTGAGATCTGCGAGGTAATACAGGGCTTAAATTTTGACTCCTATCACTTTCCTGAGAAGCATCTGTCTCATCAGACAGATCTTCAGTTTGCTTTTCTGGTTTAATGTCCTCATCAGGCAAAAGATCACCATCAGCAAGTCCTTGCTGTTCTCTTGTGGTGGTCAGTTCAACTGGAGAGCTAGAATTTAATCTCCCCCAGTTTTGTTCAGCAAAAGAAGCGCTTTTGCTAATTATTAATTTCTCTCCCATTATGAACCTGTAGCTCCTCTGGCTTTGTTCATAGCCAACAAAGATGGCTTTCTTTGTTGTGGGGCCTCCTTTCCTTCTCTGCTGTTTTGGAATGTGAACCCATGCAGTGCTACCAAACACTCTAAGATGGCTTACCTTTGGTTTCACACCATAAAACAAATGGAATGGAGTGTCCTGAATCATAGAGTTATACAACCTGTTCTGAACATAAGTGGCAGTCGATATTGCCTCTCCCCAGAACTTAAAACATAATCGTGAATCTTTTAACATGCATTCCATCGCATTTTGCAAGGTTCTGCCATTTCTTTCAGCAACACCATTTTGCTGAGGGGTGTACAGGTTAGAAAGAATTTGTTCTATCCCCTTTTCCACTAGGAACCTTCTGAATTTGTGAGAAAAGTATTCTCCTCCTCTATCACATTGGAGTGCAGATACAGGCCTAGGGAATTTTCCATTTGCCCATGTCACAAAACTTTTAAATTTCTCAAATGCCTCATCTTTATGTTTTAAGATGTAGATAAATGTGTATCTTGAGAAATCATCAATGATGGTCATTGCATACCTTGCTTGTCCAAGACTTGGAGCAAAAGGACCAATAATGTCAGAGTGTACAATTTCCAAAGGTCTAGTTGTAACTCTGTCACTGTGCTTACTCACAGGAGCTTTTAGTGTTTTGCATTCTTTGCAAACTACACAGTCTAAGTATTTATCACAGGGTTTTATCTTTAGGTCAGCACACAGCTGTGGCATTTGTGCTATATATTTGAAATTAGCATGACCAAATCTCCTGTGCATCTGGTGTACACATTGGTCATGATATGGAGTGTTGCCAACTGCAGCCTTGCAGCTTGGCTTCCTTGCCTTTTGCACAATGTACAAGGAGTCTTTTAACATACCAGTAGCACACAATTTCCCATGTTTACATATCTCACAACCATTTTTCTTAAATGTTATGATATACCCTGTTGCAGCCAATTGTGCCACAGATAAAAGGTTTGATTGTAAATTTGGCACATACAACACACCTTTTACAGTTTCTCCTAAGCAGGATAAATACAAGTCACCTTGTCCCATAATTTTGGTCACAGACCCATCAGCCAAAGATACACTTTGTCTTTCAGTTTTAGACAGTGACACAAAAGAGCTTTTACAATTACATAAATGACAACTGGCCCCAGAATCTAACACCCATACATCAGAATTACCCTTCTCAGCAACCTGTGCAATTTGGGTTGTCTGAAGAGCCGCCTTCTGTGTTGCCCTTGTGTTTTTCTTCTCTGTCTTTCTACTCTTGGGTCTCATGGCACAGTCTCTTTGCAAATGTCTAGCTGAACCACAAGTGAAGCATCGCTGGCTTGCTAGCGCTGTGGCCTCAGGTTCCTTTCCCTTCTTTTCCCTCATTTTCTGGTCTTGCAGCTTTCCAGAAAAGATGGGGGGGAATCTTTCCTCTCTCTTCTCCCATTCAGCGAGTAAGCGCTGTGTAACATACGATGGGGTGAGGTCTGCTTCAGGCATAGCCTCCAGGGTATAAATCAGCGTGTCCCACGTTTCATTCAGTGAGGACAGGAGGATATATGATTTTGTGAGAGGTGTAAATTCCATTCCTCTCTCCTGCAACTCAACAAACAGCTGCTGAATAAAATGCAGGTGCTCAGGAAGGCTATCTCCTTCTGCAAGGTAGGCTCTGTACAGCTTTTTCGTCAGAGTAACTTTACTCCCTGCTGTTGCCTTTACATATAAGTCTCTCAAAGCGTCCCAAAGTTGCTTTGCAGACTGCATGCCTCGCATGTGGACTAGCTGATTGTCCTCAACTCCCAAGATAATGGTGGCTCTAGCCCGCTCATCCTGTCTCAGCCATTCAGCACTGGGATTTTGGGGGGTTTGCTCACCAATTGGCAGCCAAAGATTCTCTCTGCGAAGATACATCTCCATCTTCAGGGCCCAATTCAAATAGTTGGTCTCTGATAGGCGCTCCAGAGGCATCGCTGAGGGCTGGGAGGTAGCCATGGCTTCTTCCTTCTTTTGCAAGTCACCTCAGCTAGCTTCTTTGTCCTGCAGACTGGCAGTTGCTGGAAAATCTCCAGGTGGCTCCAAAGAAAATTTTCACAGGTCTTTGCTACCTGCCTTTAAATTGTGCATGAGGTGTGGAGTTGATCTCTCTTTTCTCTCTGGGTTTTACTGGGTTGTTTACTGGGCACATAACCTGTTGGCAGATGCTAGGAAAGCCTTTAGCCCAGGAGAGGTCAAAAAAGACACACCAAGCATTTCTATAAAAATAATTTATTTACAGAAAGCAAAAACAAAACATTTAAAGGACTTAGCTCCCTTTGGAGCAAGCCTTGCTTGCCTACATTGCCGGCAGAGAGAAAAAAAAAAAAGAAGAACAAGTCCGGGCAGGTTTTCTCCCCCCCCAGGTGATTTGCATGAAGCACGTGAGAGGAGACAATCACTTGCAACCTTTTCACCCGGCCAAAATGACTAGGCACAATAGCAACTTAATCTATTAGTAGGAAAACCTCAACAGTGCATTCATGCATTGACAATGGAAGACCTAAGGTCCAGCAGGCCAGGGGAGGTGGAGGAAGGGGGCAGAGGGATGTTCCTTCTTCCCCTGTGATAGCTCATCCAGGTGAATGAAACCGGACTGGGGAGAGGGGAAAAGGGTGGGCTGGCCAGGTGGAGCTGACCAGGACCAACGCTTGGAAGCAAGATGGGTGACAAAGCCCATTTCTAAGTCAGTCTGCTTCTCATTAGAGATGTCTGCTTCTAATGACTGATAGAGCTCACTAAAGCTTCTTCTGGGCTGTTTTTTTCAGTGTAAACCGAATACAAGCAGCAGGAAATGCTTCTGAGCATCTGCAAGGTCTGTCCTTCATCTCAGTGGTCCTCCCACCCATTCTTCGAGGCTGCTCTGTGAATACAGAAGGCAAGGAGCTTTCCCCAGCTGGTCACCGCCTCCCTGTGCTTGAAATGTCCACTCGGGGAGGAGCTGAGCACACCTTTATTTTGCTGTGTCACTCTGGTTTGGGGGACTCGGCTCATCCCCCTGAATCTCTGGGTTACTTCAGAATTCATGTTGGTGTCTTCCAGAAATTGGTGCTGGGGCAGCAAAACTGCCCACAGAAAGTGGGAGAGGAGATCCCATGACCCTGTGGGAGGAATTCCAGTGCAGGAGCAAAGTGTGGATGTCTCTGCACTGAAGGTAGCACAGAAGGGAATCTGCAATGCTGGGAAGGCAGCTGCAAAGGAGCAATGATGTTTCCCCGGGTTCCCTTAGTATGCACGCTGGCTCCAGAGCTGGGGGTGCATGTTGAAAATGAGAGGGAGGGAAGGAGACCTGAGCAGCCTCATGATGGCTGGGAACATAAGGATAGTTCCCTGTCTACGTTCTAGGGTGACTGACTCTGGGGAGCAAGCTGTGATGTGCCAGAAAGCAGAAGCATTTTCCTCTTAACTGTGTCCACTTTTTCTTCCTGCACTTTGCAAGTGGCCTTTGAGGTCTACAGGTAGAGGAAAGACTCTTTTGTTACCTCCTACAGTGGCTCATATGGTGAGACTGATAAGGGGCTTCCTCCTTCAGTCTCCTGGTGCCAGGAACAAAGGGTGATGAGAAGAAGTATACCTAGGTCATAATGTTTCTCCTGGCTGATTTATTCTACATGCCATGACTGACTTGGCACATGGGAATAGGTGTCTGGCTTCATTGCAAAACCTCACGTGTGAGGTGCTAATGCAGATTCAACAGAGTAGCCCATTGACGCATCCTGGTTCTGTGTTTACAGCTCTCAGAAAAGGCCATGCACAAGCCCATGTCCAGAATCGTGATCGTGCCTCTACCCCTCTGATCCACTGCCATGCAGCCAAACAAAGCTGAGTCAGGTTTGTCTAGCCACTCTTTTGAATGTCCAGCCATCCTGACTGTGAAAGATCAACAGCAAGAAATTAACGAAATGGTGCTCCTCCAGAATGAATGTCATGGAACTTCAGGGAGGTTCTGAAACAGAATCATGAAATCTCTTTTGGTTGATGGTGAAAATCCACTCCTCCCTTGGGCTTTCTGCTCTTGCCTACCTCCTTGGACATCCCCACAGTTGGATGAGGATTCATCAGATTCTATCAATTAGCCACAACACTGGAAATCTTTAACCTGCCTGACAGATAAGCTTCATAGCTTCTGATCAAGGCTGGCTTTGTTTAACTTGAACTGGTGGGAGCGATGCCTGCTCTTCTTGCTGCACAGAAGCAGCTCGCCAAGGGACCAGCCACTCCTGTTTTTTGGAAGCCATTTTGGCTCAGGCTGTGGATGATGCTGAGCTTCCTGTGGGCACCTGATTGGAAGGTGGGCGTGGATCGGAGGAGAGCCAGCCAAGGTCAGGAGATGGCTGAAGTCAGTCAGTTGCCAGTGATGGTGGTCCAGGTCACATGACTAGTAAATAAACACAAAGACTCTTGATTTGGGTTATCAGGGTTCATTTTTTCTATTAATGGCTTTCTAAATCGGTGGCACTGGAGCGAAGAAGCCCAATCTGAACTTCAAGCAGGCCTGATTATGACTGTAATAACCTTGGCTAATAAGAATATGATGTGGGGTTAGGCTGGGAAAGAAAACACATTCCTCATTAGCTCTTTGATTAATTACTCTCTGCACTGTCCTAGCGGACCCATTCAAAACCGCCTTGTCTCGTAATGTGAAGAAGAGGCTTATCGTGCCTTAATCTTTTCCCTCAGAGAAGTTTCAATCAATTCACTGTCAGCCAGAGGCTTTAGTCCTCTTCCTGTAGCTGTCCTGGCTCTGAATGGGGGAGAAGGAAGGAAGGCTCCTCTGCCTGGGTCGGATGGCCCACCCCACAGAGGGGCAGTTCGAAGGTCACTGCCAGTCCATGTTCTGTGGCTCACAGGACAGGAAGAAGTGGTTTGCATGGCTGCTGACTGCTGCTTCTCAGTCGGTGGCAGGTGAGGCCTCCTGGGGTCAGGGTCAGGCCAGGTTGGAAGCAACTGTGCGGGGGTTTGGTCAGTTCCCCAGAACACTTCGCTACCAGGTCTGAGGAGCATTTGAGATGTGTCCAGGAATTGTCCAAGCATTCAAGTTCCTTCACCATTCCACTTAGTGCCACTGCAATTGCTTTGGTGCTTCCTGGAGCCTCTGTGCCTGTCTTTCCAAGTGCAAATATGATTATCACCCCAGTTCCACCAAGCAACTTCATTTCAGGATGGGGGATCTCCAGCTGTGGCAAAGATAAAATAGAGACCTGAGCTGGACCTCAGCAGGCTTCTTCAAAAGGTTTTGTCTGAAGCAGTATTATGGGCATTTCAGTCCTCTGGATGTTTTCCTTTCTGCTCGTGAAGCAAGACTGACACCTGATGGCCAGTGAAGGGAGCCCAACCCTGTGCTTTCGGGGGAACCAAGGAACAATTTTCCTATCTACTTTTGCATCATTAGGATAATTCTTTACCAGTGACTCTGGTTATCGTTTTCTTCCAGAAGCACAGCCCTCCACTGCCATCTCTGTTTAACTTCTGAATGCATCACTCATTCCTGCCCTGCCTGCAGCTCCTGTTCCACCTTTCTTGGCTGAATTAAAATGTCTTTGCCTGTAACCCTCCCAGCCTCTGAAGTGTGCATGTATGGTGGCTTGTCACCCTTGCATTGCTGTTCTTGATCTGGTGGTTGGTGTAGCAAAAGGGACTGAGAGGGAAGGAGAACAAGGGAGCCTGCAGCTGAAATGGATCAGTTCTTCTCAGCGCTTAACTCAAAAAACAGCCTTGACTCGGGGAGCCTAAGGGCCACCTGTGGAAGAGGCCAGGGCAAGGCTAACACCTTGCCCCAGTTACCTGTGCTGGGTGAAATGATTGTGTCCAAGAGTGATCTCCACTGTGCAAAGAGGGCGCTTTCCAATTTCCTGAAACTTTCTCTACAGCTCAGGAATGTTGAACTGGGCGTATGTGCAGCACTGGTGAGCCAGCATCCAGAAACACACATCTATGCTGTTGCTGAATGAAACATGGCAGCAGTTCTCCAGTTTAGCCCAGCCCCTCTTGACCCTTTTGTGGTGGTTCCTCGAGTGCCAAATTCATGGTGGCCTTGCTGTGCTCAGCGACTTCCCTTTGCAGTGCTGCCTGGGGGCTGCCTGTAAGCTCACCCTTGCCACGCAGAGCAGCCCACAGAAAGCCAGCCTTGGCAACTGTGGGTCTCCAAGTGAGCAAAGAGATCAGGGGTTGCCTCTGTACCCTCTCTGGAGCTGTTTGGCCTCTCTGCTACCTCCATCCTTCACCCGCCTCAAAATAATCCTCTCTAGTTTGTGCTGCTATGGTTCTGCCCTTTTGCTGAGTCCTCCCAGGTGCTGGTTTCTGCCTCTGCTTAAGATTTTCGATCCCTATTCAAGATCCCCTGATGTGGCCAATAATACCATGTGATGCTGCAGCAAAAGTCTCTTGTTAAATGGATCAATCAGGCTTCCTCGTGTGCTCCCCCACTGTTCCCTGCTATGCGTGGCACATGAGCCATCCACCGACTCGCAGAAGGAATGACGGGGGCGGGGGGGGGTCTGGGGGGAGGGAGAGAGGGAGGATTCTCCTCAATACAGGAGCAGGTGTGGGCCCACAAGTCCCCCAGAGCAGGAGGTGCAAGAAATTTGGCCGGTTTCATTGATGTCTTTTGGAGATTGCTTTTTTCAAGCGGCAAAACGTGCTCCCTACGGCTGCCTGGAGCTTGGGACGTCATTTGCCCCTTAAGAGCCCCCAGCACTTGAAAATTAGGAGCCCGTTTGCCTCCTTGCATTCAGGAACGAAGAAAAAGAGTTGCTTTTGAAGTCCCAGGAAAACATCTTTTTTTTTCTGGAGAGGACCACTACCCTGGCGAGCCCAGTGGACGGCCCCCTTGCCCTCCTTGAAAGAAAAATTTGGGCACAGGAGGAGGCCATTTGTGGGCGGGACTCCCCTGCCTGGCGGAGGAGGAGGGCTCTGGCCGTGGTGCTGAAAGAAGCAGCGATGGCGATGTTTATGCTCCCATCCAGCCGCCTGGATCAAAGCAGACACTTTAATCTATCCAGCAACAACTCAAGGATTAAAAAGTTGCTGGCAAATCAGAGTCCCAAATTGGTGTGAGAGAGCTGCTTGTCAGTTGACAAATCATCTTATAAAGGAGACACCGCGTGGCCTCTGTTGGCAGGGCTGCTTTTCTCGTGCATTCCAGGCAAGCTTTACCATCATTTCCCCCAATTGCACCCATTCATAAGCAATTTCATATTGAGCTGCTAAGATCCCCCAGCAGGGAGTCAGAGCAGGAGGTGGCCATGTGCAAGTGCTCTTTTCAGCCACCTCCATTTCTCTCTGTCTCTTGCAGTTTGTTCTCTCTTAAGCTGAAGTCTCCGCGATCGGCCTTCCAATCAGGGGCTTGCCAACTCTTCGGTTTTCTGGTTGTTTGTTTTTTTGCCATTTGTGATATACTCCATCTCTCCTTGCTTTGCAAAGGAAAGCTTTGTAACCCATTACGTTCCTGGGGGAAAGGAAAGAGGAATACTCTGTGAAGAAGAAAGAGGATGCCAGTGCTTCTTGCAGTGGAATCAACTGTGTGAAGACCAGTTGCATCATATGTTATGCAGAGGGGTGGCAGAACACATGGAGAAGAAGAGCCCATCAATGGCTGCTAAACAAGTCCACTTTTGGCCCTTATTGCATAATGGCTTAGAGGGCCCATCTGCTTGAGGTTGGGAAACAGGTTCTCAAGAGGAACAGGGATCCCCTTCCTGTTTCTATCCCAACTTGCCTTCAGGAGCTCAAGGCAGCACAGACTGTAGTGTTGCTTCCCATTTTGTCCCCGGAACAATAAGCCTTTGGGTTGAGTGATAGTAACTAGCTCAAAGTCATCTAGTGACTGAATTCACATAAAATACGTGATTAAGAATGTGTGGATGCAGCTACAGGACTTTATAATCTTAGTTCAATTTTGTTTATTTGTTTATTTATTTGATTAATATAGTCGCCCATCTCAGACCTGCCAATTTGGCCCATTTAGTTAGTTTATAATTCAGTGAGTTGTGTGAATTCAAAAAAGTCAGTGAGCTTCCATGGTTGAGAAGAATCCTGGACTTACTGAGGTCTCTCCACTTTTCTTCCACCTTTCTTACTTTTTTCAGCATTTAAGTAGAAAGAGGAAGCATATTTTTAATATCAGCACATTTGGTTTCAACTATCTCTAAATGCTAATGGCCATATTTTATTTTATGATTGCTATTTTAAGCTTGGCAATTTAATTGCTTGGTCCCATTGAACTTTGTAAACTGCCTGGCAGGACATAAATATTTGAATTAAATAAGTAGGATGTTCTCACAGAGCATGAGGCTGAAGCAGTGAAGGAGTCACAGAGCAGAGGGATTTTTCTGGCTGTGGATTGCTGGGAAGTGGATCACCATGTGCAGATGTGGTGGTGTTTTACACACCATACTTGGCTTCTCCAGAGAAAGTCTGCTGAGAAGAGAGATGGAAAGAGCCTCTGCCGAAGATCTCAAAAAGCCGCTTCTAGTGAAGACCAGCTTGGGAGATGCAGAGTGATATTCGTTCAGCTCCATGGATGTTAGTTGTCTTGGCCCGCACTGGCCCAGTCCCATTTCTCAGCCCACTTAATTTATAGCTGGAAGCTATTTGGAAAAAAAAAGTGGTTTAAGGTCACTCCCAGCCAGCAGTGAGGCTTGGTTGCTCCTAGTCACTTGAACCTGCTGCCCTCAGCCTGCTGAATCCAAAGCACTTGTTCTTGCCACTAAAGACACTGACTTTCATTTACCAGGATGTTTATTTTTCAAACGAATGAATCCTTAATTTATTGGCAAAGTACTGGATTTCTAATCCCTGTGCTGTTGGAAAGCAAATCTGCCCATGTTTTGGTGGTGCTGAGTCTGTGTGAGTCTGTGTGCACTCACCAGTGTATGTGAGCCTGACATTTTATGATTACACCATCTGGCTCTTAGAAAATAATTAGTGTGTGCCCAGGTAATTGCTGATGGGCAGTTTGCTACTTGGCTGCCAATGTCCCTGGATCTCGCGGAGATTCCAGTGCACGCACAGAACACGTTTTGTGTGTGGAGGAAGGACAGACTCCCAGAACGGGCTCTGGCCCCACCAGGTGGGGCAGAGCTGGAAAGGGGACCTGGCTTGGATTGGGGGTGCAGCCTTTCCATTTCCAGCAGGAGAGGCAGCATCCCCGTTTTTGCCCAGACTTGTTGGAGCCTCCCTGTCACTCTTTGGCCACTGCTTTCCAGCGCGTCCAGCCCTGGTCCCTTGTCATTTTCCACTCTGCTTTCTTGTGTGTCTCCATCTAGACTGGGCACGGAGTCTCCGAACAGCAACTTTGCCTTTGTCTTTTCAGAGCAGGTCTTGCAAAGAGCTGGCAGCCCAGAAGAGAAAGCTTCCGCCCCCTGGGAGTGATTGGCTTGAGGTGGGATCAAGGTCCATGCAGCCCCGTCAGGGGTGTGTGACCACTGCGTAGCAACCTTTGTGATCCCACAGTGTCTCTGGACATGCATCTGCCTGAACAATTTATAGAAAGGTTCCATCTAATGGGATAGATTAGTTGATTAAAATAAGTGCTCTTAATTAGACAGCAGCTTTTTCTTTGAAAATGCTGTGGAAAGTATTGGTAGCCAATCTCATTTCAGAAGAGGTTGGGCCTTTATTTTCTCACAGGGGCAGAAACCCTCTCTGAAGTGTCCCTAAGGGGGACTGGGAGTGTTTCCTTAAAAGTAAGGAAGTGTGTTTTCTGCTTCAGCTTGTTTCATTTGTGACCGAGATAACATGGGAAGTAAAAGTAATTCCACTAAGAAGCCTTTACTCAGGCAAAACTCCTCCAAGGCATACATCATCGCTGTGGGTTTGCAAATCCCTGCTGGCGTTTGGCTGCGAGGGAGCGGCTGCGCTGGGCTGGGCCATCCAATGGGCAGACTCATGCATCTGGGATGCCACGTGGGCGGAGAGAGGTTGGGGCCCCAAACGATAAGCATGTACTCTGCTTCCAGCATGGGCTAGAAATGTTTCCAATGGGTCCTGGGTAAGTGCCTGCCGTGGCTGCAACCCCCCTTTGCTCCTATAGACATCCCTGATTTGGGATAGAGGCCCTGCTTACCAAGTAGCAGCAGGGGTTGGGTTCAGGGAAGGACTGAAAGACCAAAAGCAGAGAAGAGGCCCCCCACTGGCAAAATCAGACTCTTGTCAGTTTCACAGGTCAGCAGTTTGATGCCTTTCTACAGAGAGGGGCTCCCTTGGGGCAGGGCCCTCTGCCTGCATTCTGTTCAGAGCAAACTCTACTGCCGGCGACTTATTTACACGAACTGCTTCTGCTCTGAAGCCTGTGTCCCCAAGCCTCCAGTTGCTAAGGAAACAAATGCTGGGGTGGCAGTTTCACAGCCCAGCTCCAATGGAAGCAGCAGGGCTGGCCTGGCATGGTTGGGCAAGGATGCAGGCAAGGTCTTGAGGGACCTACTTATCAGCAGGAAGAGGAGCAGGTGCCCCAGGGAGGAGACATGCTGCCAGCCAAGGGGAGCACTGGCTTCAGTCGCAGCTTATCAGCTGTCCTCTGCTGGGAGCCATGGAGGTCCTTCCTGGGAGAGGGGCTCCTCGGATGGAGTGCAGGCAATCCAGCTGAGGATAAATACAGTCCTCCAGAACAAGCAAGCTCTTCCCAGACACAGCCTCGCCTGAGAAATCCTCCATGTTGCTTGACTCTGAAGTCTTCTGCTCTACAGGCGGCAACCCATGATCCATTTCTACAAAGAGTTTCACTCAGGGCTCCTTCCTCATTCCAGGGCACTGCAGGCAGCCTGATCAGCCTCCCACTCCCACACCTCTGGTTTGTGCTTCATTCTCCAGCCTGTGGGTCCTCCTGCTCCATCATCTCCCCTCCTCAGTACCACAGTGCCAAGCAGGTTGATGAATTATTCCAATATATAGTCTGTTTGGAAAGAATACACACATCATATATATCTTTGACACGTTATTATTCTCCCTTATCAGAATGTGGGCCCATCCAGCCACCATGGAGCCTGCCACTGCTTTTGCAGCCATGCAAGGGGCAGCACTGTGGGTTCTCCTGCCTTCCCCAGGCAGGGAGTGTTTCCAGGAAATCTGGAGTTCTTTCCAATTACACCAAATAGGCGAGGTGAGGTGGGGTGTTAGGAACAAGAGTCTGTGCAGGCAGGGCCGCAAGTGGGGGGTGGGGGCAACTGGGGCATGTGCCCTGGGCGCCATGCTGGTGGGGCACCAAAATGAGCACTGGGGGAGGGGCAAAATGGGCACGGAATCCATGTTTGCCCCGGGTGACACAGACCCGAGTTGTGAGCCTGTGTGCAGGCCTGTGATGGCCTGGGGGAAGAGGCACCTGGACTAGAGTATGTGAAATTGGCCGAGTCCTGGGACCACCCCAGAAGAGCCTTGCTGGTGTCAGCCAGAAGCCATCAAGGACAACATGACAGTGGCCAATCTTTAGAAGCCTCAAGTAAGAGATGGTCACAAAGGCATTTCTGGTTTCCCAAGCATCCCTAACTATGCCCTGCTGTCCTCCTTCCTTTTGCCTGGAGTAAATCCTGAACCATTCAGAACCTTGGGTTGACTGATGGCCTTCACCTTTGCTTATCACGGGTGGATCATCCTTCAGTTTAGTGGAGGAAGTCCCTGACCCACTCTCACTGGACTTCCCATGAAGAGAAGGACAACCACCCAAGAGAGACCAAGACACCAAGATTCCTCAGGACCACCATGACCACTTGGGTCTCCTTGCAAAGCCTGGAGAAACATCTGCTGGGGGGCTGTCTCTTCTCTGTGCCAAGCAGGTCCAGGTAAGCCCTGCCTCTGCTGGGAGCCAAAACTATGTGGAATGTCTATTCTTCTCCACTGGCAGGTTAGACAAGGCAACAAGATGGGGAGGTTTTGATAAAAATTGGTGCACAGATCAGTGAGCAAAGAATTCTCTCCCCCTCCTTGTAATGACATCCCAGATTTTGAAATGAAACTCAGTGGGAGGCCAATTTTGCACTGACTCCAGACAAGTTGCTTTGTTCCAGGCCCAGGCTTCAGCAGCTCTCATCCTTCAAGTGAGAGCGATCCTGGGCCAACCAAAGCAGCAGAACTGATGCCTTTGGAAGATGCCTCCCCACCAGGCTTTGATGATAATCCCCAGTCCTTGCCCCCAATTTCATTTCTGCTTCCTGCTCTTCCAAATTCTAGGACACCTGCCCAGCCCTTCATATGAAACATTTCAGCCATGTCCTTCTGCTGTTTTTAAACAGGGAGCTCAGCGGTTAGCTGCAGAAGTGAAGGATAAACCCTTGTCTTTCAGCTCAGGAAGCTGGTGGGTTTTATGCAACAAATGGAAACAGAGGTTCTGGGTCTCAGTTATGATGGGATCATGCATCTCCCAGCATAAAGCACAAGTGTGTTTCCATGGACAGAGAATTTTGCTAGTGCTTCTCACCAACATGCACTTACACAAGAGGATGATACACCCCTCCGTTTTGGGGATGGTGCCCATGCTTTTGCACAGGAATTTGAAAAACAGGTGAAAATCGCAACAGTTTGGATTTTGGTGGTCTGCAGGGATACTTTGTAACTTGGGCCACACCTGTGGATTATCAGCTGCAGGAACCAAAGGGGCCTAGCCTTGGGGGAGCTGGATGGGCAGAGCTGCGAGGCAGAAGAAGGGCCAAAGACCTGAGCCTGGAAATGGTCCCAGTCTAAGGGGCTGCTTCAAACCAGCCTGGCAGATCCTGGGGCTGAAGGGCCTAACTATTTGGTGGTGGTCTTAGTTTTAGGAATGATTCAAGTGGAGCAAGATGGTATAGATTTCCGTTTAGGTGTGCAGAGATTATCTGCCACAATGGGGAAGTCTGAATGTTATCTGCCTGGGAATGTTATCACAGCCTGACTGTCTGGCTGAAAATTATCTGGCTGAAATTGTGTGACCTTTGGGGGTGGGCAAAATCTCAGGCTAGCAGAGGCCCAAAGCCAGGCATCCGTTCCTCCTCCTCGGATTGCACGTGGAAGTGTGTGTGTGAGAATGAGGGGAGAAACAAAGAGCAGCCCTGGGGTAGTTGTACATCATGTAAAGAATTTGCCAGTGGGGCTGACACCAGTGAAGAGAGCCACATGCTGCTTCTCTAATTGCCCAGCCTGAAACCTTGCGGGGGACCCAGAGGGTTGAACTGTGTTGGAGTTGCCAAACATCCATGCAACAAACAAAGCTGACAGACAATTGCTGTCCCTTTGGGTGGAGGCCGGTCAGAGGTGGATGGCTCCTCTCACTGTCAACTAATTTAGTTTGTAGTGTGAATGTTACACCGGTGAAAGGTGAGGCATTTACAGCCTCCAGCCTGGCTTCTGCCAGTGGCCGGGACAAGTGGACCTGCAGCCCCAGGGCTCGCTTCTGCCACTTGCCACAGCTGTGTGCCAGTGCCAGTCTTTGGGGCCAAGGCAGGCCAGGATGGGTCAAGGAGCTGATGCTGAGCTTGAAGCAACTAGCGAAGGGGACCTTCTGGAAGAGGAATCCAGATATGGCTTAGAGGAGGCGTCATGGGCAAACTGCCAGGGACCCCGGGGGCAGAAAACACAGAGATGCCTTCAGTAAATGATGCAATGATCAAGACCCAGTAAAGCTAGATGCACCAGAGAGATCAAAGCCAGCACTGGGCAGGCCCAGAGCTCTTGTGCCCGTTCCTCCTGCGCCTTTCAGAAGGGGAGGTGCTAACCGCAGCTGAGTTTTCAACTCAGCCGCAGCTCCTCCACTGGCCAGAGGTGCTCCGAAGGAAGGACGTGTCGGGAGGGGGGCATCACCACAACAGGGCACAGCCTTATGTCTGCTCTCCTTTCCAACTTTCTCTTGGATTTTAAGATGCAGACATGAATCCAGATAAAAGAAGCCATGTTTTCTGGCTGCAGCTCTTCTTTTCAGAATAGGGCTGAAAAGTGTTTTGGGCAGAACGACTTGCTCGAAGGCTGCTCTCCTGGCACTCAAAGGTGGTGATGTGTCTGCCAAGGGGGAGACTGCTTTCTCTGCAGCTCCTCTTAAGGGGACCCTGGCAGGAGAGGTGACTGCACTCCCCACTTTTGCTCCTAGATTTTAGCTGTGCCACTGATACTTGTGGAGTGACAAAGGTGGCTATTGATCGGATGAGGTTGGGCATTGCCCCTCCAGTTTGTCTGTCTCCTGGGCAACCTGTTCAGGAGGAAAGCCCATGGGCAGGGTGGGGCGGGGGCTCTCATGTGGCTTCACCAGGGCTGGTTGGTCTGCACAGCCTGTGGCTGAAATAAAGGGGGTCTCTTTGTATCCTCAAGGTCACCGCAGGAAGAGGATCTTCGTTGGCAGAGCACACCAAAGCACAGACCACTGCTGGACTGTGAAATCAGTGAACAGTAACGGACATAACCAAAGCCACATTTAGGTTGCACAGTAGAAGAAGCTGGAAGCCATCACAGTAGCAGACAAGTTGCATCAAACCAAGTCCTGGCAGGGAAGAGAACAAGTGGTAAGGTGCACAGGCTGCAACAGCATTAGGAACCAGCTCTCTTTGTCCAAGGTGCTGCTTTGTACAAATTCCAGAGGAAGAAGCAGGTTAGTATGGTAGAAGACAAGACTGTTCCTTTCCTAAACCAAGCACTGGTTACCTAATAAGGGATGCAGCAAAAGGTACAAACCTACATGATAAATTGCTTGCTTGACTGTAAACTTCTGTCTTCTCCCGTTGAGAACCCCCTATGATCACAGATTCATTGAAACGTTAATGCACCCCTTAGCTGTTTTGGTTTTCCTGCCTTAACTTGGGATTATGGGAAGTTTTTCCTGTGCTGCTTTTAGGTTCAAGCAAGGAGGTGGCTGGAAAGTGGCTAGTTCAGCCCATATTTATAACCCACCCACTTCAGATGATCAACTGGAGACTTTTATAAGGGGCTGATGAAGCAGGCCTTATTATTTAATGATGGATTATTTTCTAAATTGCTATGATCCTAAGACACGTGATGGCAGATAAAGAAAGACACCTTTATCCAAAGCCATCAGCTTTTGGGGTTCCAAGACAACCCAGCCCAGAAGCAGCACTGAGAATGGATAGTGGGCAGGGAAGGTTGCCTTGGTTTAGGTGGCCTCAGGTGCTGTCCTTGATCAGTTGTGGCAAAAGATGGCAGAGGCTGGGCCCTGGAGATGGACAGGACACTCATGGACACTCAAACGAGGCAAAGATCTTGTATATAGAGGCATCTATTTGGTGGAAGTCTGCAATCCTAGAAGAAACACTTCATGGATTGATGTTGGCAGAAACTGAGCAGAAGTGGAATTGCTTCCTCTGAGGAACTCAGAGGTTGCCAAGGCTTCCTTGAGGAGGAGCCCAAGTGTTTTCGGAGCAGGGCTCTTTTGCTGCATTTTCAATGTATGTTCATCAGAATGTGCTGATGTATTTCACTTCCTTAATATATTTATAAATGACTTGGGTGGTTAGCAATTATGGTGATCATGTCTGCAGAAAACACACACTTGGAGAGATAATAAACATCTTAGAGGATAGGATCAAGATTCAGGAGGAACACCACAAGCTGGAGCAATGGGCAAGAAGCAAGATGAATTTCAGTGGAAATGAAGTCCTACATTTGGTTAGGAAAAATCAAAGGGATGAGTATGGGATGGGGGAGATCATGCTGGGCAGCAGTATACGCAAAGGAATCTGGGTGTCTTAAACCACCAACTTGAGGATGAGCCAACAGTGAGAGGAGGAGGAGAAGGAGAAGGAGGAAGAGAGGGGGAAGGAGGAGGAGAAGGAGAAGGAGGAGAAGGAGAAGGAGAAGGAGAAGGAGAAGGAGAAGGAGAAGGAGAAGGAGAAGAAGGACGGTGCTAAAATCAAGAGCAGTCACCGATCCTCTTTAGGCTCTTGGTCAGACTGGGCTTAGAGTCCTGAGTCCAGCTCTGGGCATCGCATTTTCGGAAGGACATTGACAAACTGGCGTGGGTCCAGAGGAAAGCAACCAGGACGATAAGGGGCCAGGAAGGAAAAACCAACAAGGATGGATATGCTTAGCTGGAGAAGACCGCTGTCTTCAAACGCCTGAAGGGCCGTCATGAAGAAGAGGGGGCAGAGTAGTTCCGGAAGAGAGAACAAGAAAGAAGGGGTTCATGTAACCTGGGGGCCCATTTCCAAAAGGTCGCAGTGGCTCAACCATGGAACAAACAGCCCTGGGAGGTGGTGGGCTGTCCTTTGCCAGAGGCATCTGAACAGAGGCTGGATGCCTGTCTGTCAGGGAAGCTGTTGTAGTAGGCAAGGGGCTGGATTAGAGGTTCTCTGAGGTCCTTTCTGACCCTTCTGTGATTCTATCATTCCTCACCTTTGCTTTGTGAAACTCTTCTTTGCTTGGAGATGTTTATCTTGTTGAGGGACACTTCCTGTTAGGAACAAGTGATTCTGCAGGCACCACATGGACAAGTGTGCACTACGGAAAAGCTTGGAGCCACCTCTTTGCACGGCTCCTGCTGACTCGAGGGGCTGCTGCAAGGGCAGCTCCCCATAGGAGCTTATGGCAGTCTCAGCTGGAGCCCTCAAGCCCTCCACCTGCTCTCTAGATCACCTCCATTGTCTGGAAGGTACCTGGCTGGGCATCTGGTCTAGCACTTCCTTGCTGGAGAGCTACTTTTGGTTTCAAGTGCACAGTGTCTGCTTTACCGTCACGATGGCTATTAAAGCCCACACTGGGGAGGCCAGTCTGGAAGAATGTTGCTGGCTGGCTGGTTATGCTGGTTAGTCATACTGGGCGAGGAAGACAGAAGCAACCAAACCAGACCCTAGTTTTTCGTTCTCCCTCTTGCTCCAGAAGCCCAAAGAGCCATAAACTCAACAGCTGGCCTTATCACCACAACAACATCACAATAAACTAATGAACCCAGATCCCAGAAGGTAGGAACAGTGACAGAGGCATTGAAGAAGTGGGAGAGACTGGATCGTGAAGCATCTTGGTCAGAATCAACTGGCATTTCAAAGGCTCAGATTGATTTGAAGAAATTTACAGGCGGACTTTTGTGGCAGATAAAACAGTTTGCTTATTTCACACTTGTGTAGCCACCTGCTACTTTGTGTTTGTTCGGTTTCAAATTCTTTAATTAAAATCAACATAAAACAGATTGAAAACATCCCAAGAAGAGAACCGCTTGATTTGCTGGAGGATATTGCTGAAGATGTGCCAAAGTGGTTAAAGGAAAACCGTATGCTACTGTTTGCGACAGCGCACGCTGCATGCAGGGTTTATGGTAGCTGAGGGCACCCTCGCCCGCCCTGGGAATCTGCGGTGTTGGCCAGAGCGCCAAGCAGGCGCTGGGCTGACATACGGCTGATGACGCCCCTGATGTGACACCCTTGCCTCTCGAACACACAGTGGCACTTCTTCCCTCTGCGTGAGCACCCCATTTGCCGGCACGCAGCACATTTGCCCAATACTCAGTTGTGATGCTGGGCTTGCGAGATGGCTGCCCTAGAGGCACACCAGCGCTGCTGAAGCTTCTGGGAGCCCAGCGGAAAGCGAGTCCTTCACATCTTGTGAAGTTGTGTACTGCTGTTCAAGAACGCCTTTGGAAAGCATCCCAGTGTGGGTTGGAGTTGATTTCTTTTTTGGGAAGGCTTCTCTATTGTTTGTTCTATTGGATGGTGTTCTTACTGTGCTTTGCCTTGTGACTGAGTTCGTGGGATATATTTGGGCAAAGGGGATCCTCCCTCCCTCCCTCCCTCCCTCCCTCTGCCCATGCACTCTAGGCTTCTTGTGGGCACTGCTGTAGGGGGAACAGATGTCCTCCTGGGACAACTGCCCTGAGCAGCTCTTAGGCTCCAGCCTCCTGCCCATCTGCAGATAGCATGCCCGCTTGTGGCGGAGAAGGCCTGCCCACCTTCCCCGTATCCAGCATCCCGATTGCACCTTCCTCCTCTGCCCGCCCCTCCTGCTCTGAGGTTTGCCTTGAGCCAGTTCCTGGGGGTTTTCCAGCCAGCACCTGCTCCTGCTCTGGGTGCTTGGCTGCCTTTGTGGTGCTGATTAGAAGCCCCCTCCAACAAACACCGAAGCTTCAATTAACACGGCCCGCTTGCAACCCTCTTGCAGAACTCTGATAAGAATAGAATTTTTGCTTGGAAAATGGATTTTTATTTGGTTGTCTGTGCGTTTCAGTAAATGACCTACGTGGTACAGCAGCAGAGAGACTCCAGGGACAATTAGGGGCCTCGCTGGGAACTGGTTATCTGAAGGAAACAGGCACACACAGCTATTTAGCTGTCTAATATCCTGGTAGGGGGGTAAACCCAATTAAAAACAGCCCCTCTTTTCACCACCATTGGAATCTGAAGCAGGAGTCTCATCCTTCCCCCTCAAACTCTTTCTTTCCTTTGGGACAATTTTTCTACATGGTTTCTCCTCCTTGAAACCTTTTGGTCCGTCTCTGTGGACTGAAGAGAGAAGCAAATCTGAGGAAAGACTTGGAAATGGTCTGAGTATTTCTGGATGAGTCTCTGGTCCTGGGACATCCCAGAAGCTTCTGCTCTGGTACTACATAAAAACACATTAAGAGATGGGCTCATCAGTGGGCAGAGGCTGTGCATGAAAGCGTGGGGCTCCAGGCCAAGAAAGTTTTCTCCTCTGCTACTGGTCATGACATTTCCATCCTGCAACCCTGGACTTCCACACAACAAATGAAAGCCAGGTGCATCCTGGTTTCTAGGGCTTTGCAAGGCTCACCTTCCAACATCTGAGCAGGTAATGGGGGGCAGGGGCCCAGATCCTAGAAGGAAGAGATCTTTCGCTTCAGGTGAATTGGGTTTTGTAAACCTTTTATTTTAAAAATATGGTGGGACATGGATCTCCTGCTTTGCAAAACACTGTGCTCTTGGCAGGTAACATGGGGACCACCCCAGTCAGGCACTGCGCCACGCCCCCCTTCCATCCATGGGAATCCCTAGGCTGCCTGGAAGCCAACCCTTTGTGAACAGCAGCCCCTCCTAACAAGCTTGCAGGATTGAGGTGGTGGGCCTTGCAATTAGCTTTGGGCCACTTCATCTCCTGTGCCCATGTGTTCAGAAGAAAGTCCTGGATGTGATGTGAAGGGGCAATGTGTCCAGCCCAAACCTTTCTGAACACCCATGACCTTGTGCAAGATAGACTGATTTTGCCATGACTAGCAGGGCATGGGTGCAAGACAGGCAGAAATCAATACACACATGGGCCTCTGCCCTGCCAGGCCCTCCATCATCCAACAGTCCTGGCTATGGCGGGAATGCCTCTTGTCCAGCCCACAGCTTTCCGCAGGGGCCCAGTGCTGGTACCCGGGATGGGCAGGAGGGAGTGAGCAGCTGCACTGCTTGAGGAAAGAGGTGCTGACCGCAGTCCGGCCCCGAAGGGAGCGACTGCTTGGGCATTGGTAGGGTCCTTTGTTTTCCAGGGACTGCAGATGCCACAGCATTGCAAGCCTATACACAACGCTTTCTTGCAGCACACACCTTCCCCAACAACACAGTATTGCTAGGACTTGCAAGTTGCTGTTGCCATGTAACTGTATCTTTCCTACACAGTCCTTTATACTCAGTCTGTTAATACTCAGTTCAAACAACAGTTTCAAAGTCTGAAAAGTACAACTTTTGCCTGGTTCCAAAAGTTCTTGCACTGGTTGGGTTGGGTTGGATTGAGGTGCAGTCTCCGTGTGGTTGCTACTCAGCTCCCATCAAAGCTCCAAGCCCCAGGCAGGACTCCCACCAGAATATGCTGCTCACCACAGCCCATGGTCCCAGCAGTTGAATGAGAGTCTTCTTGCCTGCTCGGAATAGCTGCCAGTCTCTAGACACCGCTTCACGCTTCCTCGTCTGTGTGTTGTTTGCTATCAGCTTGCCCCCTATACGTCCCCCCTTCCCACGCTGCCTTAATGTTTGTTTTTATAAGATGAGGGCCTGGGTGGGGTGAGGCTGCCTCTGGGTGCTGGCAGGTCCTTGAAATTGCCAGGGTGTGGCTTATATACCACAGGCAGCTGGAATGCCAGTCTGGATGCTGGTTAGTAACATTGTGGGTTAGTGAATGCATGTATGAGGGAAATGGACTGGGAGGTGTTTCTGCTGCCTTTCCCAACTTCACTCCCTCACAGGAACCATAGGGGCAGTTCTGCAGCGGAGGACCGAGAGAAGACTCTCTAAGCCCAGGGAAACAACAACAACAAACATGCGCTGCCGAAAGTTAATATGGAGCCAGACAAGTGTTTCAATAATGGAAAAGGCTAGAAAAAACCCCTCTCCAAGCTCCAGCCCAACCTCTCACCAGCTGTTTGGGAGACCCAGAGTACCATGGCTGTCTATTGATTCAATTATTCTCTACAATGTAATTCTCTGCATTTGTGTGATAGCAACAAACAGAGTTGAAAGACATACAAAAATAAATGATCTGAAAGTTAACACGGCTGAATGAGCAGCGCTGAATGAGAGGCCGCGCAGCTTGGTTTTGCATTGTGCAATCAATGGTGTGCAGAACAATGTCCTAACTTTCTCCAGGGAGCCTGGAGAAGACCTGAATGAATTGATCACTATGGAAATTAATTGAATTCATGGAATTCACATCATTGGGTAATTGATGCTTCTTATAATGACCTCCAGGTTATGCACTTTTAAGGGACTTGCACTGATTCCAACAAGCAGAGAATGAGAAAGAGGGGCGGGGCTCTTCCTGGAACTGCGCGGTATGGCTGGGCTGGTCCTTGGAAGGCTTCACAGAAGCAGTGGGGATCTGAATCCCTGTCCTTGCCTCATCCCCTTTCACCCCACAGAGGACCTGTGTTGGACTCTAGTTGGAAGACAGAAAGAACCGCTCTGTGGAAGAGCCAGCTTTTCCCGTAGCATGCAAAGGGACCTTGTTCCCCTTCCCGCAATCTTAAGAGAACAGTCTGGAGGAAACCTCTGCATTGGCAGCTGGAGCAGAGGACCCCAAGGCATGCCAGGTGGTTCAAAAGGAAGCCCCTTCCTCCACAGCCCCACCTCTATCTAGCAGCAGTGGCTGGCCACGACATACTGTGTGCGCCCATGGAAGAGTTTTGGCACACAAACCAACAGTTATTGAACTGTCCAGAAGGGGGAGACAGAGAGACCCAGTAGACCATCCCATAATAGTTAATATAGATCAGGGGTTCTTAAACTGGGGGGGAATGGACCAATTTCCAATCGCCTTTTTCTGAGTTGATGATCCAGTTTGGGACTGCTGCTGCTAAGATGCTTGTGTGAAACAACAGCGTCTGGGTTTTTTTGTGGGGGTAATGATGTTATTGGAGAGGGGGTAAAAGGGGTAATTGGGTTAAACAGCTTAAGAACCACTGGTCTAGAGGAAGCCTAACGGAGTTGTTTTGCTCCTTCCTGATTGACTAATTAGACTGCTATCCAGTGTCTCATTCAGGAGCACAGGAGGGTGTTCATAGCACTTCTGTCTCCAACAGCAACAACAAAGATGTTTGCCAAACGTTGGCATTCGCTACTGAATTTCAGTGATCTGGTAAGAGGCTGGTGGGCTGATTCCCCTGGCTTAGCAGATACAGTATATCGCTCTGGACACGCGTGGTCTGTCCCTAAGGAGGACAGGAGTTCTGGACTCTGCTAGGGGTCACTGACTTCAGTGCCACAGAGTGAAGAAACTGACGAGGCCTCTGTTCCACCCAGGCACCAATTTCAGGTCCTGTCTCTTGGTCCATCCCAGAACCCTCTGGAATCAGTTGTGCCTTTGCACAACCAGCTTTGCCTCCGGAATTTTATCACAAAGTTGTGCATTTTTGCAACAGAAGCATTATTTTTTTCCTCCTTTAGAACTGAAATGAGTACATCTGGATCGAGGCATGTGGGATTCAGTTCATATGGGTGCCCAGTTCTGCCTGGTTGCATTGTGGTTTAAAAGGGGAACTTGCAGGATGAAGAACAGAAGATCCCACTTTGCTGCCCAGAGCTTCAGAACATGAGAAGGTCCTTGGCATCTGCAAAGCGCTTTTGAGAAGTCCATGCGTGTGGCTTTTAGCCTTATTGCATTTTAGTCATGCACTAAGCACACATGTTAGAGTGATCGTCTTTCTTCAGCCAGAAAAAAATCTAGAACTGAAGTAGCAGTAAGGGAAGACCTTGTGGTTATTTTAGAATTTGTTTCTTTTGACTAGGCTGTTGGCTGTTTCCCAGACCATAGTAGGACAAATGGGCAGTGCTCTCACCTCTTCGCATACAAGACATTTTTTTGCACATTCTTGCTCCCTTGCTGGCCAGAAACTTTCTGAAGCATGTTTTGGAGTTCACTGTGGACTCTTCATGTATCCACAATCTTCATGTATGAGTGGACTCTTCACGTATCTATCCCAGGCCAGCAAGAACCCCCCTGTCCTTTCTCCCGAGGATGGTGGGATTGTCCCCACCCCCCCAACAGTGTTTCCTACTGTCAGAGGACATAGTTTGCTTTGTGACCACAGGAAGGTGGGCTTTGCCTTGACCAGGTAGGAGCAGGAGGACTTTAGGGGAGGCCTTGTATTTCCTGGCCTCTAGTAGGTATTGTGGGATAGCTGTGACCACCAGGCTTTCATTGCTTTAAGTCTTGGTGCATCCTGATTTCTGAGTTATGATGGGACACATGAGAGTCTCCTCTTTGTTTAAGAGTATCCTCTTGGCTTTAGGCAGGGAAGCCTCACATTTTACATATCCTGCTTCACAAGGCTGCAAAGCACTTTGTGGGCATTATGTACATCCTAAAACAAGAAGGAAAAGAAGGAAGTTGTCTCCTCTTGCTGGTCCTCAGGGTTGCTTTTACCCCTTCCTCATTTTGTCCATTTTGGGGCCTCTAAAATTTCTTGGCAAGTCACGTCAAGGTTAGAGACTTCTGATTTCTTTCATTTAGCATAGGGAGTGATTGCCTCATATTGCATGTTATTTGAGGAAAAGGGGTTGGTGAAGGCACCCGAGAGGACTGTTGAGGAGCTTGATGATGCTCCTTGTAATGTGAGCAGCTGCACTCAAGAGCTGACTGTGGAGGGTGTGGTGCCTTGCATTCACTCCGTGGGCTCTTCCCCAAAGAGCTGGCTTGGCCAGGCCTGGGAGGAAGGCAGTGGATGGGTGCAGGCTGCAACACCTCTTCAGCATCAAAAGGGGGTAGCCTGGGTTTGTAAAAGTGCTCTGTGGAGAAATCCTGGGGTTGCAGCTCAGCTAGCGCCTCAGGGGTCCATGAGGCAAATCCCCAATGCGCTTGGGGTTCCTGGGCCAGGGAGGGCTGTGGCTGCATTTCCTCACCTGCTGGGCATCCTTGGCACTGCCCCTCCCAGAACCTGAGGGGCACCTGCCTATCTGCACCTGGTGGCCAGTGGGAACCCTCCTTTTGAGAAGGAGCTTGCTGATCGCGTCACCCAGGGGCTGCCTGAGCTTCTGGCCTTGGGAGCATGGCTCTCCAGGTCCTCAAGCAGGGCTCAGGCCCCCCAGCCTGGAGCAGCTGCAGGTGGAACTCAGGGATGATCTGGACCTGTCCCGCAAGGGTTCATCCTCCGAGTGCAGAGCACAGAGCTGCGGGTGGTGCCAGGGGAAGCTGGTGCCCTGGCATTTCTGGTCCCCTCCAATTCCTGCATTAACGCCTCTCCCACTCCTTTCGCAGCCTGTCTCTTCAGCTCTGCTGAGTGGCCCCACCGGGCTCCTCTTCCATTCCCCCCCCCCAAGTTTACTCTGCCCCTTTCCTGATCATTAAGGACTGCCCTGCCTTTGTCTTACCGACTTTCTGCCTCCGCCCACCCCCGTCTCCCTTTTGGCCTCCCAGTTGGTTGTTCCTTGCCTGTCAATGCTTCCATCTGCTGCAATTGCCGGCACTGGATTTTCTCGCTGTCTCCAAGGTTACCCAAGGAGTCTGTTTCCCAGCTTATTCCTCCAGGGAGCACCCTGCCTCCCTTCTTTGACCATCCCCTTGGCCCTCAGGAGTGGGCTCACCTGCTGGGGTGCCAGGGGTGGGGGGAGGGCAGCAGCCCTCCCACCTTAAATGAGGAAAGGGGCTGCCTGTTGGGAGGGTGGAGACGAGGGCCCTTCAGGGAGGACCTCCTGCAGGCTGGGGCAGGGGCCTGAGCACTGCCTTCCAAGGAGAGCTTGGAATAACTTCAAAGCATGACGTAAAGTAGAAGGTGGGGGGTTGTGTGTTGGGGGAAAGGGATACCTGGTTAAAAGGTTTGTGAGTGTGAACATGCTGCCAGCTATTGCGTCCAGCTCCCAGGAGTGAAATGCAAGCGTGTGGACTCTCCTGTATCCCCACCTCCTTTCTCAGGCTGCAGCTGTAAAAGGCTGACTCAATCCAGGAGGGCAGGATCCCAGGCAATTGTGGCTTTCCAAGGCTTCTTAACCAGCACTGCCCTGTCTTTCAAGCCCACGGCAGGTGGGAATAATAGGTGTCTGCCTGTGTGTGTGGGAACCCTTGCTGAGAGAAGAAAAGGATTTTGAACCTGAGGAGGGCTGGAGGGGCTCTTTTAGTGGCAGGTTGATCTTCAAGCCAGCCTGCCTTCTGTAGGGGTTGAGATTCCTGTTTGTTTATAGATAGGAAAGAGTTATATGGCTGCCCATCTTGTGGCACACAACTCTGGGCAGCTAACTGTGTTGCTCCTGGGTTGGGTGATAACTGACAGGTTTTGGCTCACAAACAGTGTTGCAAGACAGGCAGATTTGGGCTCCACCAGATGGGGGTATCTATCACTCAAATGATGGATATGTCTTCAGACTGCTCTGCAGTCCTCAAGAGACCCTCATCAGCTGGTACGTGCATTTACATTTTATTCAAGTCAGTGAACTCCACAAGTTCTTGCTTTGTTATAGTTCACTGATGACAGTGCTTAATCAATGGGGCTGAGAGTGAAGGACCCACCTGGCTGAGTTTCCAGGGCTGGCCCTGGATGCCTTCACAGCTGAGGACAACAGGATCACAAGGCGCCCTGTGGAAAGGGCCATCCTGCCCTCTGTCCCCCACTGGACCTGCTCACTGCCTCCCCAGTTCCTCTTGCTTCCTTCTGCTGGGTGGAAAGGCTGGGCCTTGTGTCGGGGGCTGCCGTGTCCCTGAATATCGGTGCCCCTTTCTTTCTAATGTAGGGACTGCCAAGGGATCCTTGTGCAGAGGATGCACACTGAAAATGTGGGCACAAGCCACAGTCCTATTTGAGGCAGGGGATTCATAGTTCATGTGCTGCCCCTTGACTGCTGAGGCACATTTGTCAGGCTGTCAAAAGATGGCAGTGCAGCATTGCTCAGTGCCAGGGAAAGAAAGGCAGGCTGCAAGTGCCCAGGGACATGACAGGAAGGAGGGAAGAAGGGCACAAGCAGGGAATGGCTTTTCTGACTGCACCCTCCGAGTGCCTTTGGGAAAACAAGAGGGGCATCTGGCCTGGGGCCACTCCCTGGGCATCTATTGCATCTGCCCTCTTTTAAAAAAGTATCCGAAGAAGCTGGGGAAGGTAAAGCACAAACAAATCTGACCAGCCTCAGTTATTTGCACGAGATGGCTGTGTAAATAATATACATACATACATACATACATACATACATACATACATACCAGTGATCTTCCATTCTTTCTGAAACTTTGCTAGCAGACACCATCCTGCATTGACTTACCCACAACAAGTGGGCATGCCTGAACAGCTGCTTCCCACCAACCAGAGGCTCCGGGGTGTCTGTGGCCTGAGCTGTCCTACCTTCTTAGCACAGGAAGCAATTCAGGCTGAAGAAGGTGCCCCATAACTTGAACTAATGTTTGCTTGAGCATTTCTCCCATGACATCAAATGTTTTAGGCACCCCTGTCAGAGGAAAAATCCAAGTGCCCTGAATTGTAGAACTACTGGTTGCGATGGGCATCGCCCAGTAATCCACGGTCTCATAATTTCTCTGCCTAGAAACAGGCAGACGACTAGAACTATGGATCCCTTTTCAGTGTTCTTGGCCCACTGGATTTACTAATTGACTAAACTGAACTAAGTCCCTGCAGAGCAGGGCAAATCTCTTTGTAGGCATTTGCTCTGTGTGCAGGTAAGTGAATTTCACCGAGGTTGCTTCTTTCTTTGAGAAAAGGTCACTGGATAGCAGTTTCATCAAGGAAAGGGGGGTCCACTCCATGAAATAAGGTGCGGGTGAGCAATGCAAAGGGATGGTGGTGGTGGTTTCGCTCTTCCTCTCCTGCTCAGGCTGGCAGCACCTCCTTTTGCCACGGCTAGGGAGGCAGGGGGACCTGGTTGTCATGGCAATGGGTGATCCTGGAGCGAAAGCTGCTGGTGTCCAGTCGTCCTTGTGTGTGCTCCAGGCAGATGGACGGACGGCAGGTGTGCACCAGGATGACCTGTCACCATTGCTTTACTTCCCCCCCCCCCCCATTGCTCTAACTTGTTAGGCCGGGAGAGCTGACTCTAGCTGTGCCTGACAAACTTTGAGAGTTGGTGATCTGGAAACTGGTGATTAAGTACCACATAATAGTGGTGGTTGGATTTTAATAGTCCTGTTGGGAAGAGCTGGAGCGATTGAGACACCGGTGCCAGGCCAGGCGGCTGCAGCTTGAGTGCCCTGCCTCACTGGGGCTCAGGCACCCTGCTTCCTGCAGGTGGTTTCCGCAGGCAGGGGCCAAACAGCTGCAGCAAGGAGCCTTCAGACAGATGGGCAGCTCGGAAACAACAGCTGCTTCCCTTGGAGGGGAAAAGCTGCAAAATACCTGAAAGAAGGAATTGGCAGGAATCCAGGTCTTTTCCACATGACAGAGATTTGCTTGTGTGTGAAATATCGGGAGCTGTCCTTTTGTCCAAGACTGGGTTAACAGCACAGAGCAGACTATACCACAGGCAAGCAACTGAGTGGCCTAAAGCCATCCATGCCCCACAGGAGACGTGGTCCATCCGGTGCCACTTCAAGCCCAGAGGTTAAAGTGGCCAAGCAGGGCTCAGCTCTTACTCAGGGCTGACCAACTCTGTGTCCAGGGACTGGCGAAGAGAGGAAGAGGCGTAATGCCTGAGCAAGGTGCAAGGCTGGCCATTCCAGCTACTACTAAGACTGCAGGCATGCAGTGGGGAGGGCGCTGCTTAGAGGCACCATGTAATGGAGACTGGAGCAACCCTGTGGTGCCACATGGGGCAAGGAGCACAGAGAAGTGGGAAAAGAAGGGGGCAGCTGTTTCCAGTCTGAGGACCGCAAATGGCCTTTGAGGGGTACCAGGAGCTGAACTCCAAAAAGAGTCAAGGAAAAAGATCCATGTTGATTTAAGTTGGGAGTTCAAGTTGCATGCCCCTAACTCATTGTTATGTGTGATATGAAGGAATGGAGCTGCACAACGTGGCCAGCGCATGTTGCTTTTCCACACAGGCATCTGTCATGCTCTCTGCTGTCTCTCAAAAGTTGTTGCCTGCTGGCAACCATGGGGAATGATGTGGGAGTGAGCTTCTCCACACCCCGTCTCTGCCCCAGCCAGGCACCGTTTCCAGGCACTAAATGGCCTCCCCTGTAGAAAACTGTCCACATGTCTGGAGCCCTGCTTGGCATCTGGTCACATTTGCACATGAAGCCAAAGTGGCTGTTTTGCTCTGTTTGTTTGGGATCTCTTTCTTGGCCAGGAGAAACATATGATGGGCACACGTTGATCTCAAGAGTCTGTTTTTGCTCCACTGCGTGCAGAAATGCTCTTTCGGTGGGGCTGCATCATGACCAGGAATGAGGCACTTTTGTCTTGTTAAATTCAGGCCTTTGATCCCTGGCCAAGCCCTTGTCAGGATGAGAAATGCAGCTGTGGCACCCCAGCAACAGCTTATCTTCTGCATCCTGCCACCCACTTTTTTTTTTAAAGAAGCATTTAGAATAAGCAGAAGTTATCCCACCCCACTAGATCTGATTTCCTCTATCTTCAGCAAACACACTTCTCTTCTCCCCACTGAGCCCCAGGATGGTTTCCCAAGAAAAATCACCACCCAAGGCTTGTGCCATTTTTGGTGGCATTTCAGAAAGCAGAACTTAAAAGGGTGGGTTTGCTTTCCTTCATTTTCAACCACTCTGTGGGAAGGGAAATGAGAACCTACATTACTGCATGGAAAAGTCCTGCAACTGGGCTGGATGGGAGGGTGGCTGTGGCAGGGTCCTGCTCCAGACTCACAGATGCTTTTCAGTGCTCCAGAAAAAAAGAGAACAGGGGGCTCTTCTCTGAAGGGATTGTGCCTGTCCTCCCGTCACCCTGCCTGGAAGGGGAAGAGCCATGGCTGCAAGTGGAACGACATTCCCAAGAAGTCTGCAGAAGATGCAGAGTGTTAGTGACCTCCTTGCCCATTGCAAATCTCACCTGTTAGCACCGAGCTCCTTTGAAGCAGCTGCAGATTTTGGACTTCAGCAGACTCTCCTCAGCTGCACGTCCCTCTCATTACTTGTGCTGCTACAAAGAAGGGCCAGAAAGCTCTGCGTCTGCGGGGTCGAAGCAGCCTCTCAGGCCAGCAGATGATTCTGAGCGTTTCTACGGGGCTGAGTAGCCGGCCAACCCCGCTCCCGCTAGCGAAACTCAGTTCCAGGAGGCCTGGAAACTTTTTGCTCGTAGCCCGTTCGGCTGCTATTAATCTCAGGACCCTGGACAGCGCACCAAACCCAAATCGCTTTCCAGCCAGCTTGATTCGTCCCAGAAGAGCCTTCATGGACCAACAGCACCTTAAAAAACGTGTCCTGCTACCTCTTCAGGCGCACATCCCTTGTTTCCAACCCTGGACACCAGCTGAATTCTGCACAGCTCTCCCCCGCTCTGCCACAGCGGCCTCAGTGCCCCACGTGCTGTGCAACAACCTTCCTCAAGCTGGTGCCTCATACCTGTCTCATCACTTGTGGATAGCACAGTGCAGAAAGGGATAGATGATGATCCCCCCCAACATTAAGCTCCGGAGAAACTGCTTACTCTCAAGAAGGCATGTTGAGGATTGCAGCGATCAGTGTATTCCAGGGCAAGCTTATGCATCTTTCCTGGAATCAGTGCAAGCCTGCCTTGCGTGTGGCAGAGAGTAATCCCAGAGGACCCCGCACTGATGATTTGTAGTGCTACTCAACTGTCACCTGGAGATAACGTGCCTATCAATAGCAGTGGCACTACTGAGCGATGGCCAGATGACCATTAGTGCAGAAACTCTCCTTGAGGTCAGGCATCTGTTCTTGGACACAATGGCTTTCAAGACTCATCTGGTACCTGATTCCCCCATCAGACCTGTTTCCCACCGAATCGTTTTTGCCATGGGGGTGGGGAGAGAGCTAAGCACATCACCCCCTTTGAAATCCCAGGCCCTATCCAACAGAGAGACCCCCTAAGGGATCCTCAGCACCCCTCCCTCCTGAGGTGGCTCAGTCCACTTTCCCTCCCCTTGCCTGCCAGGAGCTCACCTTGCAGTGGTGGCTGGAGGTCTGGGGGGCTGTGCAAGGGGAGGAAGAGGCCTGTGGGGGCTGGCCTGTTCATGGTGCAGTGGACCAAGAAGGTGAGCACTCCCTGACTTCGGAGTCCTGGTGCATCTTCTCCTGGTTGTTCTGAAGCAAGCTTTAGAGGGCAAAATACAATAATTTTCATTATAAAACTGTGCAGGGGTGTTAGTGATGGAGAAAGGAACACAGTGGTGGTTGGGCAACAGACTTGGCTCCTGGCCTTCTTGCTTCAAAGGTGTAGACAGAGTTCCACACCCTCAGCTTTCCAGTGGGCATGCGGGGGTGGGGGTGGGGGCTTCATAAACACCTTGGGTTGTGACCCAGACAGCCAGATGGTCACTAGACCTCGTACACGGCCAGCAGGATCCTGACCACAGCAGGTTCTACATAAACCTACAAGCTTCCTGGGAAGCTCAGAAGAGGGCTGGAGGAGGTCCCAGCATTTCCTAGCTGTTGGTTATGTGGTGGGTGGAGGAGGCCCTGAGGAAGAGCTGACCTCGCAGTGGCAGATGGTGGCTTCTTAGCAGGTGAGGGTTGTGAGTCACATTGCGTCTTGCACGAAGGACAGATTTGGGAACTCCTGAACTGGGGTCCAAAGGGAGCCCAAAGGCAGGAACTGACACATACACAGGGGTGGATGCTCAGTGGTGTGGTGGGTGTGTCTGTGTCATGGGCCACAGAGTCCAAACTTGGATGTGCAGGCAGGGCCACCAGCTTGGAGGGAGGCCCTCTACAGAACCCCTCACAGCCTCTTTTAACTCCTGCAGGAAATAGGAAACTAGGATGGGGTATTCAAATGAACATTCAGATTCTGGATGCCCCCAGATCTTACAAGGGATCTGGAAAATCAGTGGCTGCTTCTCACTGGAAGCAAATCAGGATGTGCTTTTTATGTTCAACAACACCAGAACTGCCTTCCCTGATCAAGTCCAAGGGAGAAGGCTGCCTCACTTGTTTTCTCCGAGGGTGCTTGGTCTCTGGAAACTCTCAAGCATGGTAACCTGCGCTCAGCCACCTTAACTATGGTTGTTTCCAGTGTTCAAAGATATACTGCTGCTGAAAGTGGAGGTTTCATTTACCTATAATGGAAAAGCGCTGCTGCTTTGAGCCCCAGCCTCAGAAGGGGAGCTTCCGGTCAGCAGCAGTGCCTGGACTCTCCCAAGGAGAGAGGGTGGGAGGCTCTGGTGGGGAAGAGGCTGATCCCCACAGAGCAGCTGTGGGAACTGATTGAATAAGGGGAGCCCCAAAATTATATCATTCCCAAGTAATATAATAAACCCTCAAATACTCCCATTTATCTCCTGGAGCTTTTTTCCCCGAGAGCTGTAATCTTGCATCTTCTACAGTGATGGATTAGCAAGAGGGAGACTCCGCTGGGGAATAAAAATCCACAACATGTAGTTTTTGACGTGTTATTATTCAGTTTTATCTTGAGCTGCGCTGTCCCAGCCCATTACTGATGTCCACAGGGGAAAAGGGGAAGGGGCTCTCCCCCAGCAGCCTCCCCTCTTCATGAAGCAACCAGAGAAGGTCGGTCGTGTTTGGAGCTGGGGGGGAGGGGGAGCCTCCCCGGGGATGGGGATGGGCGTGTCTCTTGGTCGGTCAGGATCACTCCGATCTCCTGGGAGGACATCCCTCGTTTCATGGCCCTCCCATAAACATTGCAGCAGCAGCTGGAATGCAGCTGTTTTTCATGGGCTGACTCAGGAGAGTTCAGATTCCTACATGCCCCCCTCCCCCTCCCCCCATGCATGCATTTCTTTTAAGTAACATCCTTCCCATTTTCTTCCATCAAGGGAACTTGTGGCTCCAGAGAGGCTAACGGGATGGGATGGGGGTGGGGGGCAACAGGTAGATGGGCTCGCCCTTCCGCCACGACGCTTCGGAGAGCCCACACTGGGCATGCCCAGACCCTAGCGCCAGTCCTGCGAAGAGCCTGCCCCATATGCAGGAGCGCCCCAGGAGCTGGGCTGAGTGGCTGGGAGGGAGGAAGACGCTGGGGTGGGGGGCGCACGGGAAAGACGTTTTAGTGGCGAGAAGCCCAGACGCGGCCGGGGTGAGGACAGGGGCCACGAGCCCCTCTTGGTCTGGAGAAGAGGGCCAGGTCAGAAGCTACTCCAGGGCTCCCTGGGCTGCTCTCCGCTGCACGGTGCAGAAAGCGGGGGCCCGGCTACCCTGTCCCCATGGCCTCCGGGAAGCTGGTACCCCTCTCAGGGCTCCACTGATTTGCAGAGGGAGAGCAGCTCCCTTCTCTGTCCCAACGCCACCTTTTCCAGCCCGGGGCACATCTAGCGATCTCCTCCAGATGGTGAGGCTCTCTGCAGGTCCCCCATCACATGCTCACGAGCCAAGCGGTTTGGAATTGCCAGCAAGTTCTTGGATGAGCTGGATGAGAAGGCCAAATCCAGGGCACCACCCCAGCAGCTATCATTTCCTGGAGCAAGTCCCCAGGCATGGAGCACATGGGGGACAGGAGCCTGCCCCCAGGAAACCACGGATGAGAATGGGGCTCAGGGGAAAGGGGTGGAGGTGGAGGGGAACCTCTGCTCTGTTGTGGGACATAGGTTGGTGCTCCAGATGGGACTGAGGTCAGTGCTGGCCTGGCTGCTACTGCTATGTCCAAGTGAAACACACCAACCCATGTCCATGGACAAAAGCTGTTTTAGAACCCCAAAGACAAGAGCTGCATTTCCATTCTGGACCAGCAGCAAGTCTTTGTCCTCCCTCCACCCCCTTCTCCAAGCAGCTAAAAAATGAAATAGAATTGGGACAGCAGGGAATTTGGAGTTCCCCGGAGGTTCCTTTCATTATTGCTAACCAACCTCCTGTTTTGATGCCCGATGACCAATTCTGCATTGCGGCCGAGTGCAGGAAGCAGGGCCTGCTCAGAGCCTCAAGAGGCGATCCAACGACTGCACATTGCATTGGGGCAGCTGGGTGTGGTCGTGCCCGGGGCCGTTATCACACTTTGCTTTACCTCTTTACTTTTAAAGACTCTGCTTTTTTAGAAAATTGAGGCGGCAAAAAACAAAACAAAAAATCCTGTTATTCATGTGATGGAGAAAGAGGACAATTTGGCTGGAGGGCCAGAAGGTGCCCATCAGGCTGGAGCTGCTGCTTGGGATGTTCTGCCCTTTGGCAAGCAGCAGATGCGTCGATGCTTTTCAGTTGAGATTAGCAGAAAACTCAAACGCTGGATCCCAACAGGCAACCCCAGAAAAGAGAGAAGCTCAAGCTAGAAGTGGAAAAGGGGGACAAAGGGAAGGGAGACTTGCTCACCGACCAGGAAAACCATCCAACGTTCTGGCTTCCTTTTAGTGTGCAGAAATGGGTTTCCACGGAATGGTGGAAAAAGACGTCAAGGGGCTGTGCTGGAGTGCAAGAGCAAGGCATACCACAAAACGGGGAGAAGGGGGGACCTTCCATGGCCAGGAAAGCTGTTACTCAAGATGCAAATTCTGGTCCAGCCCAAACAGAGGCCACCAAGTGCCCCAAGACCTCATGTGCTTAGGGCTGCCATTTGCTTGACTGCGACCCAAGCACCTGCCCTGGGCCATAAATCCTCTGTCATCTGGTGGGGCTTGCTTCCAGGCAAAACTCTCTTGGATCGGCCTGCGTGGGGAGGTTACGCAGGCGTGTCCTCTGCAGCTGCCCTCCTCTTTCCCTGTTCATCTTCCCCTGATGAGCTGCTGCTGTCCCCCCAGAGACAGGCAGGCACCTTCCAGCTCTCTCCACACCTGCAGCTTCACAGGACATGCAAGTATTTTGTTCCGTAACATTGAAGGTGGATTTCTATAGAAGTGTTTTGAAATTGGCAGTTTCATTTTCAATTCCTTTCCTAATGATCCCCAAGAAGGCTTGGGCCTTTTTTGCAGCTGCTGCACATGCAATCAATCTTTTCATGGCGTCATCGTCTGTCCCCCCACTCCCTCCTGCCCCCCAGCCCCTTTCCTGGTTAGGCTCCCGCAGGTTGAAGTCCGTCAAAGTGCAGCTGCTGCTGCTGGGTTTTTGCCTCAGCATATCTTGCTTTGTGTTGGCTTGCACAGAGCTGCATTTCTCCCTTTAATGCTCCCAATTTTTATTTTAACCCACTAATAATCTGGTGTTCTGAGCAAACAAGGCCATCTCGCTGCTTGCCCAAACTTCAGATAATTTATGAGGAACAAACAGGGGTCCCAATATGGATCCTTGGGAGCCTGCTGTTTACTTCTCCCCATGGCAAATTTCTTTCTGTTCTCTGCTTTCCGTTCTTTAAGCACATCCTGATGCACAAGAGGGCGCGTGTTCCCATGGGGATGCTCAGTTTTGCTCACAAGTCTTTGGTGGGGAGTCTGCCAACAAGCTTTTGAAAGCCCATGTTCTCTGAGCCAGAGCACGGGCATGCTCAGGGAGCTTTTGGGACCCGCGGCAGGACTGCCTGGAATCCCAAGGATTTCGTTGGCGCCTACGGATAGCAGACCTCCAGGTGATACTGCTCCTAACCCTGGGCCTGCCTGTCAGGACCCCTGACCCCCATTGGCCCCCTTCCAGCTGCTCCTGCCTGCGCTTCTGCTAAACTTTACATGGTGTCTGCAATTAGCCAAACAGCAAAGCCTCTGTTTGACTACCTCTGTCCAAATTTGCTTAGATCCAGCTGGAATTGGTGCTGGGCAAATGGCTTTCTGTTTATACTCCACACTAATGAAGAGCTAACTGATGCTGCTGCCCGTTAATAATGGGAGGAATGATGGTGTTTGCACAAGGACTGTATACCGCATGTTCTCCTGGGTCCCCTCAGGCGTGGGCAGGACTCCCTCCCTGCAAGGGGCTGTTTCCCATCCTTCTCTCCGCTCCTAGAGAGACACAAACTGCCTGAATCACTTTTATGGGAGCAGTGTGTACAAGTCTGCTTCATTTCGCTGGCAGGAGAACTTCCTGCTGGGATGCATCCTGCAGGAATGAAGTTTTCAGACACAAACTGCTGGTCAAACTAATAGAACATTTAATTATGCAGCCAAATTAGCCAAGCTTTAGGGTTGTTTCCGCCCCCACCCCCGACGAATGCTCTTTATGAGAAGAAGTTAGGCATGTGTATCTCAAACAGGGGCGCCAGCAGCCAGATGCTCACCCTGCCAGGCTCTGGGGACCCTCTCAGAAAACTTAACCCACAACAGGAGATTGTTGTGAGAACACTCTTGGTCCTGCTGCTGACCAGGCCCTGAAGAACGTTATTTCCAGTTCAGCTGGTCTGAGCTGGTCATTTGGCCATTGCTTGCTTCCCCCTCCTTGGTGAAGACAGTCTAATTACAGAACATAGCAGTAGCACTTCTCTGTTTTTCTATTTCAGTTTCTATTTTCTGAAAATTATGGGAACCTGGAGAATATCAGAAGAGTCCTGGGGCTGGATTGGGCCAAGAGACATGCCTAGTCCAGGGTCCTGTGGCACAGGGGCTGATCAGATGTGTTTGGGGGCTCCTAAGCCTGGACGGGGGGTGGCTGCCCCCTTCCCCTGTTATTTCCATGTGTTGGCTTTTAAGGGCTGATGCCATCATCCCAGAGGTCGTAAACAGCACCATGGTAGCAGGGGATCCCCCAGTTTAATTTCCCGGAGGCTGTTCTACCACCTGCCATCTGAGCTGGTGAAGCTGTCCCGGCATTCTAGACTTTGCAATGGCCACAGATAGAGGACTGGCTGGGGAAGGCTATTTTGTTGCAAGGTCAACGTGACTTCAGAAGCGTTTCTTCTGAACTCCTCCTCCAGAAGAAGCCTCATTTCCCAGGCTCTACTAACGGGTGGTGGGCAAAGGAGGGGTGTCTTTACCTTGTCAGTTGTTTCCAGCGATGGGTTGCAGAATTGCCAGAAGCTGCTAAGATTTCTAATTAAGATGGAAGAAAACAACACACACTATTTCCAAACTGTTCCTGCTGAAGTTTAATTTGATTTCCCTCTTTTTGTCTCAGGGCTGTTTAATTTCTAGATTAGCCAACGTGGCCTTTGAGCACAGGTGGCCCCACTGCGTGGGTCCTGCAGCGAGGCTCTGGCCTTCTCTCCAAGTTCCAAGGAGGCAGGCTGGGCCAGCGGCGGAGGAAAGCCTCCTCAGAAGACGCAAAGCCTAACCTTGCCTTGAATCTTAACGAAGAGGCCCCGTCTGTGACTTTTGTTTACAGTTATATTGGAAAAATAGCCTGGGGGTGGGGAGTCAGTTCAGCTGCTCAGGGCCAGAGATACAATGTTCTTGTCCTTTTCAGATGGTCTTTGGCATTATTGCAGATGTTATGGTCACTGAGATACAGGAATCCAAGCCGTGTTTATAGAGTTCCTAGACTGGCATCCTGACTTCTAAGATGTTCTTCCAGAATGATTGTATTGCTTTATTGCATTTGTTTCATCTCATTTATTAATTAGTTAGATTTTTGTGCTGCCTTTCCTCCAGGAACCCAAGATGTTCCCTTCAAGAACCTCTAACATGGACGGTCCCTACGTCTGAAGAGTCCCAATCAGGATGAAACCGGTTGTGTGGTGCCTCCTCTTGGTCAGTGGTTGATATAACATCTACAGCTACGTAAGTCCCCCCTTAAGGGGAGGCAGCCTCAAGGCCTGTAGCATCTGGCCCAGACCAGTAAAAACCACAACTCTCTCTAGCATGAGAGCATATTGGGAAAAAAGGACTGCATACTATACGGCTTCTTTTATCAGAACAATTTTGGGGGGTGGGCTGGGCCAAGAGTGAGAGCCTAAATGGCTCTTCAGTTGCTCTCCTCCCATGTCAGCATTCTTTAATGCTGAATTGCTCAGGGAAGAGGTATTAGGGTCCCCCACCCAGGGGAGTATTACAAGCATGAAGTCTTCTCCCAGGCAAAGGGGTGTGGAGTGAGATGATCCCCTTTACCCACTATAAACAAGAGAGAGGGAGGGAGGGAGGCTCCCCCTTCTCCAGTACTGGAGCGTGGCCCGGCCATCTGCTTCCAAGTGTGCCTGCAGAAGTGGGTGAGCGGGAATCCTCCACTTGCTTGTTGCCTCCCCACCTCTGCACACCCTAGTTAGAGAGAGAAACGGGGGATGATTTATGGCCTCATCCCGCTTCTTCATCCCACCTGAAGGGAGTGAGTCACACTGATGGATCTTCTTCATCATCAGAATCTGCTGGCAGGGCCAGGCAGCACATCTGCCAAGCCATTTGGGGCTCCCAAGGGGGCCGTTTGCTCAGGAGGAGCTGGGAAGAGGCAAGGCCAGAGGCACCCGGTCTGGTGGAAAGGGGGTTCAACCGGATGCAGCCAGAGCCCCAGCTCTGGAGAGGGACAGTGGAGGCTCCAGCTGGCAGCAAGAGCATGGAAGCCAAGAGCCACGCCACGCCTGGGCACACCACGCCCTGTTTAAAAGCCAAGCGCACACCTTTATGGAGGGCAAACTTTGGAGAATTGTGGAGAGCCATAGGGAAAAACAAGAGCCAAACTGGAGTAAAAAAAAAAGTTCCAAGTTCCAATTCTGATTCCAGGCTTTCTAGAAGGGGTGGAAGGTGGTGGGAAGATGCTATCTTCTTCCTCCTAGGGAGTGAAGTTTCTTGTGCTGCCCCTGGAGAGGGAGAATGCCTCTGGGTGATGCCACCTCTAATCTGGAAATTTGGGAAGAGGGGGGTTGGGGGGAAGAATAATTGTAAACAGGTGTTTCTGTGTTATAGTCCAGAAAACTGTCCAGATGTGGCATCACCCAAGTTGATTTCAACTTGTGGGAGGTTTCTCCATGCGGTTTTCTTAGCAGCAATTCCAAAGAAGTTTTCTCTTGCTTTCTTCCAGGATATTTTTCAAATTCCTGTGGTTTTTCCCTGTGCTGTCCCATCCAAGTTCTCACCAGACTCAAACCTGCTTAGCTTCCTCAAGATCAGCCAATGTCTATCAGGTGCTGCCACCTGTATCTTCACCAAACAACCCTCCCCCCCATGTCTTCCACTCTGGCCCTCTGCCAGGCTTTGAAAATGCGCACTTGGTAAGAGCGAGATCCAAGGCTGTGTCCGGCGTTCCTCAGCCAGGATTGTGGGAAAGGCTGCTGGGAAGAAGGGCCACTGTTGCTTCTCTGCTGGAGCAGCAAAGGCTCTTTGAAAATCCAGCCCTGGAGGAGGCTGCTTCCAGACACCCTCTCCTTCTCTCCACATTTATCTCTCTATGATATCAGGCCTCATACAACAGTCTTCCTTCCTCCTTTTAATTAAGTGCTAAATATAGATCTTAATTAAGGCGCTGATGAATTTAATTTAGAGCAGCGGTACTGCTTTAACACACAGAGCCTGGTGCCTTGTTTGGATAATGTTGAATACCAGCTAAATGTGCGCTTTCTGCATTGCCCCCGTAAATAATTCCCTTGCAAATCCTCTCCGATACGTCGCCAACACTAATCCGTTTCCTCCTACAGAATATTCATGAATGCCAGTCGGCCTTCTTCCTACTGAGCAGTTTTTAATGCCAGCCTCGAAGCAGCTTGCGAGTTTTCCACTACCAGAAAGAGCAAACGAGCAAGCCTCTCGTTGCTGGGATGGCTCAGCGGCCCTCCTTTGCTGGGGAGCTGAGGGGACTGTGGGGGGTGTGCAGGGCTCTTGATGAGAGGGTCATCCCACTGGGTCTCGGGCAGGAGGAAGAGGCAGAAGGGGCTGCTGAGCCCTGGCACCGGATGACGATACAGACTCTTATGTTCAGCAGAGGCGCTGGGGAGAAGAAAGCCATTTAGAGCGGTGAAGTCCTGGGACCCTGGTCAAGCTTGTCACATGCATCTCCCACCTATAAGTCCCCCGTATGAGGGAGATGGGTGGCGATATAAATAAAATAAAATAAAATAAAATAAAATAAAATAAAATAAAATAAAATAAAATAAAATAAAATAAAATAAAATAAAATAATAAAATAAAATAAAATAAAATAAAATAAAATAGCCAGCCAGCCAGCCAGCCAGCCAGCCAGCCAGCCAGCCAGCCAGTAGGAATAGCATCAAGTCAGTGATGACACTGTTTTTTTTCCTTCCCTTTCGCAACTTCCACTCCCAGGGTGGAAGAGACTTTGCATGGTGAGACTAAACCAGGATCCTTGTGTCTTCCTGAACCTGGTGCCCCTTCCATCAAGTCATTTTCTTCTTGGCTAGCACAGTCGGGCCTCATTGTTCTCAATATTGCCAAGCAGTTTCCGAGCTAAAGCGGTGTTGAATTGCGGTGCAGACAGACGGGCGGAGGAGCCAGGTCAGCGGTCCAGCTGGGGCCGGCTGGGCAGGCAGGAGAAAGTCAGCTGCCTACAGGACAACCCCCCACCCACCCCCCTCATTTTCAAGGGAGAAAGGGTGATAGACAGGGTGCTGCTCTTTGACTGCTGCCTTCCAGGGTTTGGATCTTAGCCCCCTCTTAGCCAGCGCCAGGGTGGAGAAAGCGGAAGGTCCTTTGCTTGTCCCTAAAGGCTCGACACCGCTCCCACCTGATGCAGCTGGATGCTGCAGGAATCGGAGGGGGACAGGAACAGCTTCTCCTCCTGCAGAACGTTAACCTGTGGAATTGGCTGCCACCAGTTAGAGCAGTGTTTCTCACCCTTGGCCACTTTAGGATGTGTGGACTTCAACTCCCAGAATTCCCCAGCCAGCCTGGCTGGCTTGGGAATTCTGGGAGTTAAAGTCCACACATCTTAAAGTGGCCAAGGGTGAGAAACACTGAGTTGGAGTAGTGGCCTCTTCATCCAGCTACTAGTCAAAGTGCAGATACGTGTCTTCCTCTCCAATATTCTGAGGCAAAAGTTGGCTTTGTTGGCACTTCCTTCTGTGTGCCTGATCTTAAAGGATTAGCCGGTTCTGATTTTTTTAAAAGCAATTTTTAAAAAACTGGAACTCTGGCGGGGTGCTGTGGGGCACCAGTGCTCCATGTGGGCAGAGCACATTTCCGCTGAGTGTGCTCCTCAGGACACGTGTGCGAGAGAGAACTTGTGGCAGGTCCAGGGCCAAAGGAGATAGAAGGCCATTACAGTCAGTATCCTGCTGGGTCTGGTCTCCCAAGGTTGGATGGACTGGGCTTTGGTTAAAGGGCCGCTTCCAGGATGTAGGACGACAAGGGTCTGTTTGTAACTCACGCCCGAAAGGGGTGGAGAGCCCAGGGTACAGCAAGGGCTGTGGGGTGGAGGAGGGCCCCCATAGCTCCCACCCACCCATTCTGGCTGAGTTCTGGGCTGGAAGGTCAGTGGAAGAGAGCAGGAGGGTGGCCTTTGAGGCTCCTCTTGCGGGGATCCCTTTCTGCTGGAGCGCAGGCTGAGTCCCAGGGACAGAAGGTATCTGCCTGGGCCTGGAGCCCTGAGTGTGTGCAGGGACCTGTTTCTTGGTTGTGCTGGTGATTATGGGGTATGATATTTTCTCAGCTGCTCTGTATTTTCATTTTTGGATGTTTTTATTTTATTTTACTTTTGTTCACCACCCCAAGTCATGTTGAGATGGGCGGCTGTATAAACTGAATGAATGAATGAATGGTCTCATTGCCCATCCCTGTCTTTACAAGGACTAAGTCTCAATGGGGGTTGGGAGGGGAGCTCTTCAGGCCTCAGTGCAATCTTTCCCCACCCCCCAAGCCCCAAACATTTTGTTTCCTTGATTTAATGGGAGAGCAGGGCCTCCGCAGACCAGGATGAGGTGGGCGGCTCTCCATTCTTCCCGCTGGCGCAGGCGGGCCCTTCCGCAGGAGCCTGCCAGGCAGAGGTCAGGCTTCCTCCTTGGACGAGGCGGGGCGGGGCGGGGAAAGAGGGCCGGAAGCTGGATGGCGGCACTGCGGGCCCAGCTCCGCACCCGGCTCGGAGCCACAACCTTTGTCTGCGGCACTCAGAAGATTCTTTTTAAGCTGGGCTTTCATTCCTTAAGCAGACAGCTAAGCAATCAATCGATTCCTTGGTGTGATAGAGCTGGAGCTCCAGAAACCTTTTAGAAAAAGAACAGTAAAAAAGCAAAACAAAACCCCTACCCAAAACCCAGAAAGCAACACAGGACTGCAAACTTCCACATGCTCTCTGGCAAAGCTGCGGCATGGAAGCCCCCCTTCTTCCATTCAGAGCCTGGCTTGGAGTCCAGCTGGGGATCTCTGTGGCCTGGCAACCTCCCGCTGGCATCTCCTCCGGGTCCCCCCTGGAGGGCCAAGCAGCTGACCCCCTAGAAGGGCCCAAAAGCTGCACTTGTGGGGGGCAGCCCCACCCACCTCTCCTGCCATGGGAGGGTCAGGGGGCAAAGTGCTTGCATGGCACGTGGGGCGCATCTGGGCATCTCCAGTGGACCGAGGCCCACTTCCCAAAGGAGAGGCTGCAGCGGAGGGGGGAGGGGGCCACGGCCAGCCACTGAGGAGTCAGCAGGACTGTCAGTGCCACTCCCATTCTCTTCTCACCCCATTCCACCAACCGCCCCCGCATCGATGGACGGAATGCTCCCCTTGCTCTGCAAAGTGGGATGCAGATGCAGCAAGCTCAGCTTCTCCCCCCCACTCCCGCTCCCCCCATTCGGATGGCCCATGCGTGGCTAACTTGCCACGGCTGCCACCTACTTTATCCTGTCAGGGCTAGAGTGAGGGCGGGCCCAAAACAAAGGGGCCTCCAGGGACTGAGCATGTGTGTGTTTTAAAAAACGCTGGGTATTTTTTTGTCCTTAAAAAGCAGATCAAGGGGAAATCAAACCCAACTGCCAGTCCATCAGCTTTTGCAACGTACCTTTCGCTCAGTCCCGCAACCAGCTAACCACAGATCAAGGAGAGCGCGGATGAGCTCTGCATGCAGGCTCTGTTCCCGACACGTCTGTCGGTAGTTTTCTTTCTTCTCTGCTTGTCTCATCTTCAGGGGAAAACCCTGCCAGTTCTGACAACGCGTCCCCGTCCACATCGCGTGGGAGGAGGAGCCCGGCGGCTTTCCTGCAAGGCGCCCTCCGCCGCTCCCTTCCGAGGTGCCTGGCTTCCCGGTGCGAAGGGGAAGGGCCCCTCCCCACTCCCCGTGTGGCAGCCGTCAGCAAGAGGCGCCTGAGTTTCCGCTCTGAGGGCAGAGAGGGTCGAAGTGGCACAAGGCTCCTCTGCCCTAGGCGGCGACTCTCTCTTTGGATGGGAGGTCCCGGGCTTCCCTCTCCGGCGCCTCTGGGCTGCAGCAGCAGCAGCAGCAGCAGCAGCAGCAGAAACGCTTCCCGGCTGCCTGGGACCCGCCTCTCCCGTTCTCCGCTTACTTCGTACCCGGCCGTCTGAGGACTGGGGACGGGCGTGCTGGGGAATGGGTGGGCGCCGGGATGGGGGAGGGTTTCAGGGGAGCGCAGAGGGGATCCAGGATGCTCGGCAAGCGCCGAGGCAAAGATGGGAGGCCGCGGCCTTTCCCCGTGGCAGGAGGCGACGTGGCCTCTCGCTCGCGCCCTGCCTCCTGGCTGGTGTCCAGGCTCCCTGTAAAGGGCCGGTTCCGAGCATCTCAGAGGACCTCAGCCGGCGCTTGCCGGGCTGTGAATTGGCGCCTGCGGGCCGAGCTCGGCGTCCCTCCCGCGAAGGGCGGCCCCTCTCTCTGGTGAGTGTGGGGGCTCTCCTGGCCATGCTTCCCACCCACCCAAACATTTTAAAAGTTTGGTTCTCTCATTTTCCACCCCCAATTTAATGTCAGTAGAATTTTTTAAGATCACAGAGATGCAGAGCTGTGGCCATATCCAGCAAATCAGCAAAGAATTTTGTGGCACCTGATAATTTAATATTTGCAAAGATTCAGTTCTGTTGTTTCTACGGTTGGCTGGTTTGGTGCTTGGAGATAGTTTTAGCTTTCAGTGCATGAAATGGTCTGTCGCATTCAATATTTTTTGGCGTGTCATTTGAAATTTCCATGCTGATTTTGATTGTGCTTTTTATTATATTTTAATCTCAGTGCTGCGTTGCCTTGAGAATTTATTTTAGAAGGCGACTAATATGTATAAATAATAAAATAATAAATTAGCACGTACAATGGTCTTCCTTTACCTGGGGCAGAAGACCTAATTGCTCCAATTCTAGGCCTGTTTACTCAAAAGTAAGTCCTACTGTATTCAGTTAGTGTGCCCAGAACTGAAGGTTTGTGGAATGCCTCTTGTATGTTTCAGTGCTATGGCATTGTATTTTTAAAGTTAGTTTTTTGTGACTTTTTGTCTGAATATTGTGAATAGCTTAAAAGCAAGAGCGTATATCTAACCTAGGCACCAACAAAATACTATTTTCAAAAATCACACAAACAAGCAATATATAAACAAGACCAGTTAGAGAAAAGTCATCCACACATACAGCTCAATGTTTTGTCACATCTGTGCATTCTCAAAACTGATAGCTGCCTCTCTTTGCAAACCAAAGAGGAGTGAACCTAACCTTGTTGGTTTTAATCTGGAGTAAGGAGCCTGAAGTGCTGGGATGAGAACAGCTGCCAGGGTGGCCTGTTGAACACGTCGCCCGAGTGACCCACACCAGAGTGAACTCCCAAGGCCAGCCCTTGTGGGAGCAACACGGCAATCTGGATTTTACGACTCTTCTCCAAAGCGGGGGGGGGGGGGGGGGAGGGGGGGAGGGGCTTCATTTCAGGCTTAGTTTCTTCAGCCGAAACACCCTCTGCTTGTGCTCCCAGAATTGAGTGTAAACATGTTGTGAACAAAAGTACTAGATTTATTTGCTTGGAACATCCAGGGGGTGATCAGATTATACCTGCCTGGAAGTGTCCTTAACTAGCCTGTTAAAGTCCGTCCGTGGGCTTAACACAACGGCCTGGGAATGCGTCCTGTTCATATCCAGAATGTCCGATCACCCGTAGTCACAGGCAGGGAGCCGGGGTGCAGGCATCTGGCTCTCCGGCTGCCCTGGCTTTTGTGCAAGCTTTGAAGGCTGCAGTAGGTTCAATTATTCTTGCAACGATAGCAATTTATTCGGCTCTTTGGATTCGTGGCTTAGCTATGTTATTTCTCCACTCTGGGACACAGCAAGAGGCTCCAGATGAATCCAAGCCACAGCTCCAGGGTGGTGGACGGTGGCGTGAAATTTCCCTGCCTCTCCAACACGCCCAGGTTTCTTTTCAACCTTAACAACATGTGTCACCACATTTCACAATGAATTTAGCTGTCATTCATGTTTCATTAGGGTAAGTGCCTTAAAAACAGATTAGAGACTCAGCTAATTTACTCATTAGTAAAAGGAAATCAGCCATTTGAGATCTACTCTAATAAAATTAGCCGGGTGACAAATGCTTTGTTGCTGTGTTTATTAGATTACCATGCCTGCTGCATTTTAAAGGCATCACTAAGCCGTCGGCAGCCATTTCCAGCCTCATTCTCCCACTTTTGATATTTACTTCTGCATTTCTGAAGGTGTACCCAGACATTGATCGCAGGAAACTCTGTTGAGTGAGAAACAGCCACTGGGCTTTCACAACGTTGCTTCTTGGGCACCCTTGAGGCCTGGTGGCTGGTGTGATCCTGCTGTGACTTGAATCGGGTGGTTCCTGCAGCCAAGAATTCACTTGCTACCTCTCTGATACCATTAAGTGGCCAGCAGCCTTCCTGCCATGGTCATTTTGCTTGTCTGGAGTGGGAACACTGAAGCCTGCAATTGGGGTATGACAGCAGCCGAGTCAGAAGAAGGTGTGGAGGGCATCCGGGTATCACAGAGCTCGGGAGTAGCCAGCTTCCTCCCCCTTGGCATCTTAGGAAGGGCAGGGAGCAACCCACCCATGAGCACTAGGCAAGGCATTTAGCCCCACAGCCGGCCTGCCCTTCTCCCCTCCTGTGTCTGCAAGCAGAAGAAACGGAAAGTCCTCCATGTGCCAGGAGCAATGCAATGAACCTGCCAGGTCCAAAAAGGGTTTGCAAGAAGCTTTGCTGCTGGCTGCAGCATATGAAAACAGATGCTGCTCCTGCTTCAGGGACTTGGATCAGAGGGGCTCATCTGGTTCTAGCAGGCCTTACCTCTTCAAAACACCTCTAGAGCCACGGCAGAGCCAAGCCCTGCTTTATTTGTGGGTCTCTTGCGTCCCCCCCACCTAGGCTGACCATATTTCCTTGAGACAAAAATGGGACATTGGGATGGCAAAACGGGGCAGGGCTGGGTGATGGGCTGGATTGGTAGGCAGGAACTTCTCTGGTTTTCTTGGGCTGGGAATGTTCGGATTCCTTTGTTTGCAAGAGGCGAGGCTGGGCAGGAGAGTCTAGTGAACGGTTGTCCCCGACAAGCCATTCCTCCTCTAGCTGTGCTTTTACGTTCTTTTCTTCCCCAGGAGCCAATCGGCTTACCCTTTGATCACCGCCTATCAGCTGATCCTGTTTTTTTCCTTTTTAGGTTTCCCGCCGGGTTGAGCTCTGCGGCTTTTTCCCCGCTGTTTCTGCTGAGCTTCCCCTCCTTCCACTCAAAGTCAGACTGCATTCTGACAGGTTCACGGGAACTTTCAAATTTTTAAGTAAGGTTTTTAAGAAAACGGGACGAAATGGACATTTATATTAAAATGACGGGACAGTCTGGAAATGTTAAAAAAACCGGACTGTCCCATTCAAAACAGGACGTATGGTCAGCCTATTCCCATCTCTCTGTTGCAGCTGCCTCTGACGTGGCCTGAGATGAAACCAGGAATTGCCCAACTGGACAGAACCGATTTGTGCTCCAACAGATGAATAGAAAAATACATCTGTTTTTAAAGAGTCTTGCAATATGTTGTTGTTGATTGGATTCTTTAAAAGCCATTTAAACATGGATTATTTTCCTTGGGCCCAATCCATCTAACAAGCTTCTCAGTAGATTGCACAAGAGATGAAGCTGTGTGCATGACAAGGTTTTTCTGGGTGTGGCCCAAGTCATACCTGAGCCAGAATGTTCTGAGTGGGTCAGAGAGAAATTGCCACTGCTCTGTCCATGGCAGGACCTTTGGGCATCTGTGTCCCATGGTCTAAGCAGAAGCTTCATAGCCCGGCCCTCCCTCTGAGTTGCTCTCAGCTCAGCCAGGCCGCAGGGTGGGGTGGCGGGGGGCAAGGAACCCTCCTGTTTCCTGCAGGTCTTTCCAAAGGCCGGGGGGGGGGGCAGAAGTGGAGGTGATAATGTTGATTACTACATTAAGTACTATGTTATTGAATTATCAGATGGATCAGCTGTTTTCATTCCAGGCAGCAAAATTAGCCTGCTCAAATCTAGTGGGAGATGATCCTTCTATATTTTCGTTTTCCCTACACCCCGGATTCCTGGTTTTTGACTTTAGTGGAGGAATAGCGATGACATTGACAAAGGATGTGGTGAGCAGGAAGGGGGTGGGAGCTGGAATGGTGATCATGGATATAATCAGGTGACCAGCTTTGATGCTAGGGAGTCCTTCCCTGGCAAAGAGGGAAGCTCTGCTGGCAGCCTCAGGGGCCACAGAGCTGCTGTTTGGGGGATGAGGTTGAACAGCCCTTGAGAGGGCAATGGATCTGGCTGGGCAGGTGGCATTTCATTTGCTTTTCTGCCACCCTTGTGTTGGTGTGGCCAAGCAGGTTCACCGTGGGCAGTGTCAGCTCCATTTTCTGGCTCCATTTTGTCCGGGAACAAATCACCGTCTTGGATAACAGCCGATGTGTTTATCCCAAGGGATATGACTCTGAATATTAGGATGTCAAAACCATGCACATTTGCAATACGTTACTGTCAAAGAGGAAATAAAAAGGGAGTTTGGCTTATTTAATTTAGTGCAAGAGTCTGTTCTAGAGAGAGCCAAAAAAAAAAAAAAGGAATGACAGAGTAGAAAAACAACAACCCCAAATGGGAGCAAAAAAGAGACAGATGGGCCCTCTGCTGTTTTCCTGGCAGCCCACGGTAGCAATTGGGACGTAAAGTTGGGAGCCAAGGGGAGGCTGATGATTTCTGGGGCTCCTTCCTCTCCATTCCCACAGCGCGTGGACAATGTCGGAGGGCGCCGGGTGTGTGGCCTTGCCTGGTGGGTCTGGTGGTCTCAGAGAGCCAGCTGGGACGGTGAGCGCCAGCGGAGGACCTTTGCCTCCCTGCAAAGGGGTTCCAGGAATGTATGCTTGTCCAGGAGGACCAGCCTAGACTGGGGTGGCTTCATCCACAGCAGATCCCTCTGCCAACAGGTGGTGTGCTTCTTCTGAGTTTCTGCCTGCTGGGGGGAGGGAAGGTGTCTGGAAGCCCTTGTGAAGCAGGCTTCTCCAGTTGCTTGGCAGGCTGCTGGGTGGGGGGGAATCAGGGGGTCTTCTGGGTAGTGGTCATGGGGGGTGAGTAGAGAGAGAGGGCTGCTTCTGCATCCAGCTCTTTTCCTGTGGAAGGAGTGATGGTCCACCGAGCGCTTCATGCCAAAGAACCTTCCTTCCTTCCTAGCTTCCAGGCCCCTTCAGTTGCAAACCTCCCGCTGAAAGTGCTACTCAGCCTTCTTGCCTGCAGGAAACAAAGGGGGTCTGGAAGGGGTTTTTCCTTGCTGCTTTCAAGCACCAAGCTATTTTGTTGGGCAGGGAGCCAACCTCGGAGCACTCACTCCCCGAAGAGAGCAGTCTTGGGAGGGGGGGCAGAGGCCATGCTGAGCAGGGGAGGCAACAGCTGGTTTGGCTGTGGTGGTTCCAGGACCTGGAGCTTCTGGACTTCCCAAATTAGTGTACGGATTGGAATAGATTTGCCCCTTAGACTTCTCGGGTTAACCGCGTCAAGATGCAGTTGTCTTGACTCTGACATTATGCCAACCAAACAGTGTTTTAAAGACATGTCTTAGGATGTATTCTGCAGTGAAATAAAGTATACAGTAGTTAATGTAAAATGCATCCAAAATTACACAGTTAAATACCAGCATGGATATCTCAGGAAGGGAAATGGAACAAGCACAGCGGTTAACCTGAAGAACAATGGTGCTAATCGATAGAGGCCTTCGTTTTCGTCTGCTGGATAATGCCAGGACACTGAGTGCTTTGCTCTTTGTTGGAACACGACTCTCTTTTAATGGCTTTTGCACAAACAGGTCAAATGTGGCAGGATTACTTTTTTTCTCATTGCTGTTTTTCACAAATACTGTTCTGTGCTCCTGTGTGAGAGAAGATACAGTAATAGCAGAAATCCTTGGTGATGAGATCTGAAGCAGATATGGCTGCAGAGAATGGCGGAAGCAGGGAATGGACCCATTCTGCCCGGTGTGCGAGGGGACTGGGGGCCAGGCAGCAGAGGGGCTCTGGGATAGGGCTGGGCCTTCTTCTTCCCAAAGAGCCCCACTGAGAGGGCAGAGTTTGGCAGTCTGGAGAGGAGGGTGGGGTTTGCTGTTTGAAGAAAGCTCCAGTAAGCCCTGCTCTCATGAGGCCACAGCCAAAGTGGGCAGATGGGGAGACAGCCCCTCTGGGACACGATGGAGAGATGGGACAAACCACAGCTGGACCTGCTTCATTTCCTGAAGGACAAATTAGGCTTCTAGACACTCCTGTCCTCTGCACTGCCTTCGAAGCAACCAGCCAGGTGCCATTTCAACACCTTTCTAGGAAAGCCTGGCCACAGCCTTGGGTGCTGTCCTGCCGCTGAGTTGGCAGGCGCGTCTCCACCTGGTTGCATCAGCTCTGATTTAGGATGGATGTTTCTATCACCTTTCTGGGCCCAACTCTGTAGCTGTTAGCCCTCCCAGGAAAACACGACTAGATGAGCTAATTCTACTTTATTGTAATGATTTAACAGACTGTTGCAAGTCTGAAAGCGCCAATCTCCCGCCCTCCCCAGTTACCGCCTGATCAGTCAGGGCGGGTCCTTCCTAAGTTTCTTTCTCTGGCCCTTACTCTGCTGCGGGCTCATTTCTCTTTTATCTGATCGTTCCCCAGGCGGCATCTCTCCCACCCACCCACCTGTCTTCCAAGGTCACCCTCGCGTTCCATCACAGTAGTAAAGTTTGACCAAGATGAGATATAGGTTCCTTCTCTCTTATGGAAGTGGAAAAGGCGGGCAGGGCAGGAAGCTCTTGCAGGAGGTGATACCCTTGAAATCATTGGTGAGTTTCCCTCATTTGTCCTGAACCCAAGAGAGATGCTGCCTAAGTTTTTGACAGGGCTGTGGATCCATTGAGTGGTGGGGCATCACTCAAGGGGAAAGGGGGTGGGCAATGTAATGCAATTCACAGCTTTTTTGTAGAGCACCACAATGGACATTTATTTATTTATTTATTTATTTAAAGCATTTGTAAAGCCACCCATCTTAAAATAACTCTGGGTGGTTTACAACCAATAAAACAATATAAATCCAACAGTGATAAAATCTAAAAACAGAAAAATCTGGTGCCACCAGCATCCTTCCCTGATGCGACCCACATTCTTATCCCACTGTGATATCTCACTTCCTAGCCACTTCCCAAGGCCTGATTTTAGGTGCCTGTTAGTATTTTTAACAGGTTACTTTTGCAGAGGAATAAAGTAATCCAGAGGAGAGGTCAGCCAAACGTACTTCAAAGATGGAAAATGATGCCTGTTTTGCATCAGCTGGGCAAGTGGGGAGGAGGCCCTTCTTCTAAGATGGAAGCTGCTGCCCCTCTGCCATTTCAGGAGGGCACCACATTACGGGGAGGGGGGCCTGGCACTGTTTTAATCAGCCCAAGAGATTGCTTTAGAATAGTCGCCCAATGGGGGTGGCTCAGGAACGGCTGGGGTTTATCTGTGGCTGGAAAGACGCATGGAGAAACCATGACTTTTGATGCAGGGCCTGAAACTGCTGAGACTAGCATTGCCAGGGAATTTTCATGACACCCTTTTTGGGAAAAGGTGCTGCATTATCAGCGGAAGGGTTCCAAGGATGCTGTGGGCATCGGATGTTCCTCCGGCCAGAGACCTGCTGCCTTGTTCTGCAAAGGGAAGTGGTGATGTGGGAGGCAAAGATCTGCTTCTCCCACCCAGGCAAGCCTCTGCTGCAGTTTGAAAAGCACCACCATTCAGGCCCTGCAACCAGCCTGAGTTGACAGAAAGGAAGAAAAAAAAAAATCAGTCAGGCAGCACTGCTGGAATTATCGACAACGAAAGAAGGGCTATTTTAACACCATGGCAACCATGCCAGGCCTGTGTGTTCAGTGGCGTCCCAGCCTCCCGGTGGCTCTTGGTCTCCAGGGGGGCTCTGGGCAGATTCCTGCTGGGCAGCAGAAGCCTTGGGCCTGGGGGTCCGATTCGCTCCTTGAAGAGCTGGGCCTGGGCGGCTAGAAGGCCAGCCCTCTGTGTGGGGAGCGATTTGCCCCAAGCCTTCCAAGAGCTGCAGCAGCCCAAGAGGTCCTCCTGGTGGAGACTCCCTTGGGTCTTCTGCTGGAGCTGCTGCTGGCTAGAGAGGGAGGGGCCTGGGATGGGTGGGAGAAGACCGTTCTGCCCCCGCCCCCACCATAGAGAAGGACGAGACATCGAGGTACTGCTCTGTCCTGAAGTGGTCAGTCCCCCTGGCCAGGAGGAGGGAGATGCGTCAGCCCTGCTTCCCAGGACCCTGGTCAAAGATGAGGAGCTACTGATTCCACCTCCCCCATTCCTGCCCCACGGCCTCTCTCCCCTTTGCTGAGGATGCTCCGCTGAGGGGTAATAGATTCTGACATGTTTCATTGAAATATAACAAAATATTTGCATGGGATTATTAGATAAATGAGAGCCGACTGGTGTCAGCAGGACTCATTTACCAAATGTGAGATGAATGCTCATTTAGAGCAAAAGAAAAGGAAAACTTAAGTTTATCAGCCGCTCACCCCAAACAAAGATTTTGCAGGCAAAGGATCCGCTCCGCAGCCTGAGCTGGGGTGTGTGTGTGTGTGTATGTCTGCGTCCAGCCACCCAAATAGGCCTGTTACTGTTTTGCTTGAAAAGGCTTCCAATCCGCTAATTGCTAAGAGTCTGAAAATCCGTTTTTTCATTTACAGTCAGTGCCTTCATTTTGCAGAAGCCAAACTAGCATTTGCAGCACCACCTTCTTATCTCTGTAACAGGGGCAGGGAAATTCTCTTTATTAATTAATTCCTCAGTTGAGCTCACTAACTTAGAAGTAGCAGGTTCCAAACCACTTTAGCAGGGACTGCGTCAGGGCCTGTGCTCTCAGCACTTTCCCCGAAAGTTTCATCAGTAGTTCTGCCTGGCCCTGTGACGTGAGACACGATCATGTTTTGAAAAAATGCATATGTAGATAAATCACAGTGATGGTAGCATGAACAGACCCAAGTGTTCGACCTGTCCAAGTCTAATGATACCTTGAGAAATATTGGTTGCATTCTGTGAGGAATAAATAAGGGGCATCCATTAAGTCAAGGGACAATATTAAGAATAAACAGGCTGGGGAGCTGGGAGGTATATAAACTTATGCAATTAATAAGTAGAAAAATACTGGAAATCCATTTCTGACTTTATTGCACTTTGGCTCCTGGGTTTCCACCCTCTCCCAAAGTGGAACCGAAATGTAATTTTTTCCACTGCCCCTGAAGCTCTGGTTGCCAAGCTCTAATGTCTACGCCCCCCGCACTCTTGCCATGCTCCATCATGCCATCACAGCATCCCATCCTGTCCGTGGGATTGTTCTTGAAAAGAGATGCTGCTTTTGGGCCAGAGGGAAGGTTCCTCCCAAACCAGAGCGGCCATCTGGAGTTTGAGGAAACCGCTCAACAGGAATGAGGACAGAGAAGCCCTTGATCCAGGTCTGCCTTTATGGCCCATCCCTGGATATAAAAGGAGGCTGATAGGAAGGAACCAAAAACCTGCATTGCAGATGAGAGTCAGGGAAATTAATACTGCAACTGTTACAGTTCTAACGAGCAGCTGTGCATGGGCTAATTAGCCCCAGGCCCTCCCCACTTTCCTCCCCAGCTTCTGCAGCTCTCTCTGTCTCTCGGTAGATGAGGTCTGTGCTCTGTTCCTAATGAGCCAGTTTTGAAGTCAGGGCTAGCCAGCGAGTGAGGGGCCTCAGTCCCCCTGGCTCGGATGCTGCAGCATTTGCTGTGCGAAGGAGCGAGGGGCCCCGGAGTTGCTGGATGCACAACTGAGCAGATGCTGGACAAAGGCTGCCCATGAAAGAAGTGCCCCCCACCCGGCCTCTGAAAGGAGGCACAGTCCACTGGGACCGGAGAACTGCAATGTGGCAAGTGGAGCAGGGGTTGGGCGCACTGGTCAGCTGTGCCGGGTTGGGCCCAGCCAGGCAAGGCCTACCCTGCTGAAGGGGGCGGGAAGGGGCATTCTCGGGTTTTGGTCTGGACTGCCCTGCCATGCAACCTGCCCCTGGCTGTCCAGCAAGCAGCTGGTGGCTGAGGTCAGGCAGGAAAGGTGCTTCAGCCCTCATCTTCTGCCCTGCTGACCTCACAGTGTCCAGAGAAGAGACAGCCGTGGGGGGCTGGTCTAGAAGGGAGCTTTGGGATTGTCAAAGTGGGGGAGCCGTGCTGTTGGGTCTGCGGCTGATGAGGAAAGGAGGGAGGGGGGAGGAGGGGAGTGCCAAGCTGAGAGCTGGCCAGCCAGGTGCTCTGGGGCCCCTGCAGCCACTGCTTGGGGCTTCCGAGGGGAGGCAGCCGGCTGCCTTCCTCCGGCCTGGGGCAAGCCAGATGCATTCTTCTGGTCTGTACATGGGTCCCCTGATGGCCCCAGGGGACCAGGAAAAAGAGAGCTTGATGGAAATGCTCCCCTGGGTGGGGATAAGAAAGTCGCAATTCACACCTGAAACAACTTGCAAAGAAGGAAAAACAGAGGAAAGGATCTGCAATAAAAATCCCTCTGTTTGAGGCAGATGCCACTGGAATAATGTTTTGATGCCATGCTTAAAAGAAATACCTAGAAAAAAAATCATTACCTGCATTGCAAAAAGGCTGAGATTTTCTCTAGCAGAAACCCTGGCCTGAAAAGAAAAAAAGCCATGGAGGTATCTATCAGTGGGGGCCGTTTTGGGAGCAGGCCCCCGTGCCTGAATGTCAAGAGGACTCCCATTAGTATTCTGGACCATTGCAAGAGACACTTAAGGCCTAAAAACAGCTTTGTGGAAACACAATTGAAATAACTTTCTAAATGACCACTGGAAAGTGAGTGACGTGCCCTTCTTAAGCTAAATAAAATTAAAGTCAAATCTTTAAAAAATACATGAGCAAAACATCCTTTTGGCGTTTCATTATGCAAATGCAGCTGGCCAGTGGTACCCAAATTAGTCCTTGTCTGTAAAAGGGGCTTGATTTTGCTTCTTGTTTTGGCCAGACAGCTGTGCGGTGTTGCTGGGAGATTTCCCCCCCTTTCCCCAGTCTCTGCTTTTCTTAAAATCCTCAGATGAATTAAAAATAACATGCCCTCCCTCATTTCCTGGCCTGTCTTGGATGACAAGGAAGGTGAGCTGAGAGGAGCAAGGACAGGCCAGGAGGACGCTGGAGACTTTGAACCCCCTTGGCTGGTGCAGCCTGGGACACTGGCTTGGCTCCTCCGTGGCTCCTCCGTGGCTCTGCTTTCAGGTGGCAGCCGTTGCGCCTCAGAGCCCCCCCCCCCCCCGAGAGAGACACCGCCACAAGAAGCACTGGTGGCCACTAGATTAGAGGGGTGGGCTTCGCAAGTTAGAGACTAAGGGCTCCTCTGTGTAACCAGGTGGGCCATGCTCTGCTTTGGCAACCTCACTGACTGGGTTGGACTGGAGGAGGTGACCCTTGGCTTTCCCCCACCCTGGCACGGAGGCAACCGGCAGCCGTGTTGTCCTGCTCTGCTTCAAAGATGGGCTTTTCCAACTTGGGCCAGCTGAGTGGTTCTGAGTGGTTCTGTAGGGAGGTGCCCACACGGTCCTCCCCTTTGATCACTGGTCACTGCCCCCGAGTTAATTTGGGGAAGGGGACCAGGCTGAGGTAGGTCTCAGGGCACCTTCTACGCCTGCCATCAGCGGTGCTCTGAGCCCCCGTTCACTGGATCTTGTTGGTTTAGACAACTGGTGTATCAACAATTGGGGCACACGCTAGCTGGTCACGGAGGACAGGTGAAAATGCGGGATAAATGGCGAATTTTTTATTTTTTCAGCCAGGTGCCATTGACCAGGGTTCAGCCAATTTCCCCTTCCAGCCCAAGTGACCCAAAAAAAAAAAGAGAGAGAGTAAAAGAAAGCTACTTGTGTAAAAAGTGAGGCCATCTCTGCTGGCGTTGGGTGTGGTTTAATGCATGCTTGCTTTTTTCCTAAGTTGCGCTCTGGTTCGCGCACCCCATGCCTAAAAGTGCAATCCAGATGTTACCTGGAGTTTTGGTCCCCACTTAAAAGCTATATCCTCAGATTGCAGCGATCTGAGTGGGGAGTGACCCAGTTAGTTCCTGGGACTTTTTAGGGTTCTTGTGTGAAAAGAGGCCAGAAATCCCCCACAACAGAACTGAGGAGTTGCTTTCAGGTGCAGCCCCTCCAAGTTTGTTTGTTTATCCCATTTATACAGCTGCCCGTCTCACGTAGTGACTCTGCTGCAATGCTGCAGCTCAGAAACCATCAGAATGTAGCTTCTTAAGTTACGTTTTAATTGCCAGCATCCTTGCTAACATGTCCTCTCCCGTTCTTTGTCCTCGTGCCTAATGAGTGGCTTCCGCATGATGCATAAGGTATAAGTGTAGTACACAGGTTATTAGTCTTCCACTGAGGCAATGGGCTGGTTCTTCACACGGTCCCTTCCTATTGGATCAGCAATTTCAGATCTGCATTAAGGGTTCTGAAATCAATTTTCAGCTGATTTTGTGCTGCAGAAATTTGCCATGCCTGGATCTGTGCTGCTAATTGAACACAAGCAATTGATGTTTTAGCAGTAATTAGAGATGGTAATTATGACCAAATCTCGCCCCCCCCTGCCCTAAGTGTTTGCTCTGGACCTGTCAGAATGACATGCAAGCCAAATCAATCTTAATAACTCTGATATTCCAGAGCTGTTCCTTGGCAGCTGTTTCTCCCAAAGGTCAGCTATGCAATGCAGAGATCCCAGCCTGGGAAGGTGGGGTGATGCCTTGGCACTGACTCTGGGTGGGGGCCCAGTGCCCAAAGGGGGCTGTCCACGGCCCCACCCTAGAAGTGGCAGGAGCTGTGGAGCTGCAGCTGGAAGAATGTTGCTCTTTCAAAGCTCAGGAGAAACGAAAAGGATGGAACACCCAGTGCCAGAAAGTGGAGCAGCAGGGTGATCCATGTGCTTCAGGAAGTATGTATATGCACCGACACACCCCTATGCACACCTGCCCCTACAGTGCCCCAAAGCAGCTTGGCCTTTTCCAAACATTTCTAGCCAAGGAAAACTATGCCAGCCTTGCGGGATGTCCATGAAAGAGATTTGGGGGCTTCCAACTTCCCCCTCTTTGTTTCCATGGAAATGGATGGGCGGCTGGCTCCCTGGGGCCATCACCGAAGCACTATTAAAATGGACAAAAATAAAATAAAGAAATAGACAAGCCCACCTCCAGAAATCCATCTTCACTGCACAAAGAAGAGCTGGGCTGTTTTTCTTTCCCCCTCCCTCCCTTCTTCAGGGAGAAATGGAAATGTAATCAGATCAGTTTGGAGAGTGCAAAGAGAAAATCAGTTTTAATAAAGCCAAAAGGAAATGCAAAGCAGGTGTTTGAGATGGAAATTGTGTTAAATAGACACCTCTTTAGGAAGAAGGCGATCCAGGGATGTTTATCAAGGAGGTGCAGAGGTGCCGGCCTGTTCCTTTTCACTGGCAATCTTTCAGGCGGAGATGTGATTAGTCTTGCCCAAAGGGACGGAGGGGGCAGCGCATCCACGGGAGTCAGGCTGAGCAGGGGGCTGGTCCTTTTCCAATCTGAGATGGGGAGCTATTTATTATAAGGAACTATGGCTAGGGTTACCGTGAAGGCACCTATTTGTTTGGAGGACGTCAGCGTAAGGGGTGCACTTCCAAGCCAGGCCTTAATTTAACTCTGAGTTCAGAGCTATGGGCCCTTTGTGACAACTGAGGCTTCTTTATTTACACCGTATACAAAGTATTTGCTCTTGCGGAATCCTGAGCCTCAGGTCAGCTGCAGCTCCAGTGCAGGGTTTTTCCAGAACAACGACTGATGTCCCTCCCACCCACCACTTTCTGAGCTGGGGTGGGGGTGTGCAATAGCTGTCTGCAAGGCCCTCACATGGCCTTTCTGGAGGGGGGTGCTTTTTCCACCTGCCCCACCTTAAAAGGAAGTCTGGGTCTTACAGCTTTCATTCAGGGTAAAAAGAGCCGCGTCTGTGTTTTGAAATATCTATCTGGTGAAATCCTGGTTGATAAGCTGTACCTAGCTGTCTTTGTAAGGCCGTGAAAATTTGTCCTTTTTTTTTTTAAATGCATGGCTTTGCTAGCTATTATAATTCTTCCTTTTCTACTGAATGACATTTTGCAAAATGAAAAGAAGAAGTCTCAATTCGGAGCCTTCTCCCTGCTCAGCCCTCAGAAAGTCATTGCGACAGGAAGGAAGGGAAAGAGGCTTGGGGTGGATTCCCCAGCTGGGGCAGATTGCACTGCCACGTGGCCCCCCATGGTGCCTGACATGTCTGGGGAGCACCAGAGGGAGAGTGCAACCATTTTGGGCTACCCAATGACTTTTTGGCAGGTTTTAGAGATCTCACCCCTCACAACAATGGCCGGAAATTGCTAGCAGTTTTTCACCCTTGGGGTTTGGATTGGCTTCTCCAGTTCTAGGGATGCAGGTGCCCCTTCCAGCTTTGCGGTTAGTTTTTGTTTGGTGTTTCTGCTGAAAAACTTAATAACAGCTTCAAGTTGCTGGCTTCAGCAGGCAGGCACTAGATGTGTTGGATTATGAGGCCCATCCCCACCAGCCAGCTGCTTCTTGGATGGGCTGGCTGAGAGTGAGAGGTCATTGGTGAAACCATTAGTGGCCTGCTAGAACCACTAAAATGGAGCAGAGCTTAACACAGCTGAGAAGCTGCACACAGAAAAAGAATATTATCTTAAATAGCTTCAGTGAGCATGTCAGGGAAACACAGGTTATTGATCTTACACACTCAGCCCTCCCAAGCATAAAGAATTACATGCTTAGACAGAGTAGGTCAAAGTAAGGTAAAAAAGAGTTTTACTGACTTTATTCTTTGGTCCAGGAAGGGAGCACCCCTTTTCATCTGATGCAGCTGGAAAGAGGCAAGAGGAGGCTGGAACCAGGGAGCGCAATTATGAATGGGTGCCGAGGACATCTGAAAACAAGGATCTTTTCCCCTTGTTCGTTTAGTGTGAGGCTGAGGCAGGGCAGATCCGTCATCCTGAGCCTAATCAGTTAATGTTGATAAACTGCCAGCAATAACAGCCAATTGAAGGGGGGGTTGGGAAACAGATGAGGCTTGGCTTCCAGTTCATTCGTTTTAAAGTGCCATAACTAACCTATTAAAAAAAGAGAGAGATCCCTTCCCAAGAGCCCCAGTGCACAGCTCAGTTTATGTTCTCTGTGTGGGTGATAATGTGTTTAGCAGTTGGTGCCAGAGGTGCAGATGTGGCCTGAGATATTGCTTCTTGCCACTAGTGGGAAGGGGCTTGGCATTTGCACACGGAAGCAGCTCGCTCCAGTGCTTCTGCCCCAGAATTTGGCTTCCCCCTTCCAACTCCAGCTGACAAGTTAAGGGAAATGCCTGGGTGCCGGGGTAGAAAGCTTCCAGGTCAACTAGCTGACAAGGAGGAATTTTTGAAAATGTGAGGGAAGGGGCAGCCCCAGAAGTCTCCTTGGGGTTCTGGTAACAGAGGGGCCTAGTTGATGATGAAAGGGCAGTGCTTCTGGCGGGCAGGCTGAAGGGTCCCAGCTGCTGCCACCCCTAGAACTTCCAAGAAGAGTTAGAGAAATTCCTTCCTGAGAACCTGCCAGAGCCCTGGCTCAACAGTATTCACACAACATTTGCCCGCCCCCCCGGCTCCTGGATTAACTCATTTTCAGGGTTCTTAAAATATACTGGGTCGTGAGCTAACCAAGTGGGGCTGGGCTGGATTTGCGCAGCAAACTAAATCTCAAGGAAGCATAGTTGAGGTTAACTCTAACCAAGCTTAGCAAACCATGAATGGAGCGGCTGGGTCTTTCAGTGGCCCAGCTAAGCGTGTTGGGAGGCTAGATGAACCAAATTTATGATTTGGAAACATTGTCCTGAGGTAGGATTCTGCAAAGCTCCCAAATGTGATTAACCATGCCATGTTTCATCATAGCAGCAAAGACCACCATCCCAGTGTTTCTGAGTCACTAAACTCTTGCAGAGGTTGTGTTTTGCTCCAACAGTTTGTGCAGGGGCCATGTTTTCAGATGACCTCCACTTTGCCGAGCCCAGAGGATTGTGCTTGATGGCTCCATTGTCCAGAGAGTGATGCTAATTTTCATTTGAAGCCTGGCCCTGTGACTACGTTTACCAGGCATGGGCAAATGGAGATTTTCTCTCCTCCTCCCCCTCCATCCTGCCCCACTCGAGCTGTAATTAGTTGTCAAAATTAGTGTCAGTGGCAGGGGGTCCTGATGAGTCAATGCTGCAAGGATTCCATTTCATCCCCAACTTGACATTAAACTTTAATAGTCTCAAGGACAAGAAGCCAGCAGATATAAGATGTAATGAGATAAAGCAAAGTTTCTCTGACAGCAAATTTGATCACAAATGGGCTCTGAGATTGCTTCTTTGATATAAATGAAACATAATTCATCCTCCCCTGCCTTGGATGGTCTTTGAGTCCTTGTCTAATAGGACAAGTGCCAGAGTGGCAAGAGGAGATGGACATGGAGAGACCTCTGCCTGCTCCCTTTTGTGTGGCATCAGAGACGGGAAATCGGAGAAGACATCCAGGAAGCAAGCAATGCTGTAGCTTCAGTCACAGAATTTGAGGCCCCAGCCCTACACCTAGGAAGCTTAACGGGGTGCAGTTATGCCTCAATATCTGTCAAGAGTGGCAATGACCATATGCAACTTCCATGGCCAGAAGCAGTCATGCCTGCCCCATGTGTAGGCTTCCTGGAGGTCTTGAGTTGGCCACAGGGAAGACAATGTACAGTACAATCTGTGGTTTTCTTATGTTCTTCAACCACAGTAAGGACATGGGAAGAATCGCAGGGCAGGATCAGACCAGGGCTCCTGTAATCATGCTTTCTGCATTCCATAACACCTTCAGTTCCCAGGTGTGGTGGACAGGAAGGGGACAGCCCTCCACCATTGCAGCCCCCTGCAACTGGTCTTGAAATATGGTAACCAGGAGTGAGAGACATGTACAGATCTCAGACTAGTCGTCACTGGTGGCTTAGGGTGGTTTAGTCCCCTTTTAGAACCACCTGAACTGTTGGTTGTCTCCAGTAGACCCAATGGCACTGAAGGCCAGAGCGTGACTCTGCAAATGCCCTGAATCTTTGCTCATTAATTTCAGTGATGACCCTGAGTCCTAGCATCGTGTGGGGAGTGAGAAAAACTTCTGCCTGTCCATGTTTTCCACACCATGTATGGTCTTATACCTTTCTGGGTCTCTCCTTAGTATCTCACACCTCTGCAGGAAAGAACAAATGTTCTCAGAAGTCCAACCTCTGCCCTGTAATTTTGACACTTCTTCCTGGTTAGTAGAACGGACAGGATGAATGGCCAGTGGGACTCGGGCCACAGGAGGGACCCAGCAGCTCCTGTGGCTTTGCTAGAAGAGCTCGAGCAAAACGCACGAAGCCCCCCGTCCCTGGGAGGCCTTCTGCTGAGCGGCAGGGTCCCCCTTCTGTGCCATGGACCCCTTTGGGAGTCTGGGGAAGCCCCTCCTCAGAAATATATATATTTAACTGTGCAAAATGAAATTCGTAGATATAGATTGTATTACAAAGGAAACCGATCATGTTCAAATACAGTTACCAAAATATTCAAAATAGCACATATGTAATGCAGTAATATATGTGCTTCTTTATTAATCCATTAAATCAATAACAAGACAATACCCTTTTTTAGGGTACAATCATTTTAGACAGTGAGATTTACTGAAGTTAATCAACAGTTTTGGAGTCTATTGGTCATAAATTACTTGGTTGCCTACCTACATTATTGAATGAAAAGCTAAGTTTCAGTTGGAGTTTGGGACCACTAAGTTGTAAAGGTGGCTGCCATCCAAGGTCACAGACCCCCTGAAATCTACCCGGGGGGCCCAAGGCATCCATGGACCCCAGGTTAAGAACCCCCCTGCTGAAGTCCCTGCCCATTGGGCTGCCTTAATCAAAGGAGCCCCCCCCCCATCTCAGCCCTGGGGCTCATCTCAGCAGACGCAGGTTTGCAGCCAGCGCATTTCCTGCCTGCCAGCTGCTCCTCCTGGTCTGGAGCCTTCCTCTGCTTCTCTATAAAAGCCCCCTGAGGAGGAGGCCTGAGACCGTGTGCCCTGACACAGTAATGATAATGGATTCATTTGGCAACTGCTTCCTGAACTTCTTATTATCTTTGTCATCAGAATTAATTTAATGCCATGTTACGTCTCCCTCCTGCCTGCCTCGCCTCCCCCACGTGCCTCCCTTCCTCTTTCTCATTACAGCCTCTTGCAAAGGGTATGACAGCGTTCTAATGGCCACCATGTTACGGGAATGACAATGATGCTTCATAATTGCTTGACCTTTCCAAAGAGCTCCTCGTGCCCGGTGGAAATGGGCCCGGCTTCTGGTTCCAGTGCAGGCGATGGGGCGCCTGCTGGCGGGAAGGGGTGGAGGGATGGCCCTCATCACCCCCTGGTTCTGCATGGAGACCTGCAAAGGCCGCAGGCAGAATGGAGGATGCCAGTGGATCTGGGAAACGCTCTCGGTTTCCAGGAGCAAGACTCTGCGATATCCCTCCTGTTCTCTTTTATGGAAGGAGAGGAGAGGGTGGCATCTTGGAGAAAGAGGGATGTGGGCAGAATTTGGTGTGTGTGTGTGTGTGTGTGTGAGGGAGGGCCTTTCTCTTTGTTCCAGCGCTTAAGTGGATTCTGGCAATAAAAAGCGCAGAGTATCAAACATAACCCAAAATTAGTGTGTGATGACATCAAAAGCAAAGTTGACATGAGTTTTAAAAATAATTAACCATTACAAATTTGGTGAAAGAGAGGCATTTTTGCCATCTTCTCCATGCTGGGAGAGTGGGGGCCAAACACACCCCTTGGGAGCACGTTCCCAAGCTGGGAGCCAGGAGCCAGGCAGGAGATGGTCCGCCTCTGGCCGTGGGGTGGCATCTCCTGTGGCCTCTTCCGCTGTTCTCAGCAACAGGCAGGTCCCGGCAGGGAGGAGGGGGCTCCACTGGTTGGGCCTAAGGTTGGAGGGCTTGAAAAGTTAGCCATGGCAGTACCCAGAAGGCCTTTGCAGCAGGGATTTTGCCTGAATCATTCCACCTTTCCTCCTGATTTTTATTTTATTTCAAGGTAATGCACATTGACAGAAGAGGAGGGTAATGCCCAGCGAAAGCCAGATCACAGAAGAGCCACCACCTTTCCCCAAAGCTCTGCAGCTCACAGCCAGCGGTCAGTCAGCATAGAGGACTGTACCTCCAGCACCGATTCTTAGTTACGGCAAATGGCAGAATTAATCTCGCAGGGAATGGCAGGACACTCAATAAATCAAACACTGTTCCAGCCAAGCTGATGGAACATCTCTCCGATACTCTTCTTCCATGTGCCTGAAACAAAAACACTCCCCCCCAGCCTTTCCAGTGCAAGAGCAATGCATTTAGAATTAAATTATGGCTCTGCGTTCTCTTTGACACCACAGTGAGACTCTTGCATTTGCCCAGGCAATTTAAATGAACTGTATTATCTGCAGGGTAGTTACATCTCTCAGTTGTGTTATTGATTTCCTCATTCTTACAGTTTTCTTAATATGCTTGTTTTCTGTTGGCTTTCTTGTTTGTTTAACCCAGGCAACCTACCCTGGTATCCCTTTTAAGAGAAGGTGGTAGATTATTTGAGAATTTTAAAATAAAAACTACAATGTATTAATTAGCTGACTCCACTTCAAAGCCCGGTCTGATGTAAGCTGTCCAGATAAATTAACTGAAGAGGGGAAATACATCTTAATAAACCAACAACTCAGAATGGAGGTGCAGCTGGGCAGGTAATCGCATGGCTCCCTGCTTGTCCACCCAAAGCTGGAATCTACCCCTGACTGGACTCTGGATGACCACTCAGGGTGTTCGCAGGGCGTGGCGAAAAAAGTCCTGGTGGCCACAGTGATGGTGTAATCCAAGCCACAGCATAGACATGTTGCATACACACAGGCAGAGCTTCGTCGGCACGATCACGGCTGCCCCCTTGCCCTTCCGACCGCACCCCAAGGAGGCCCCACCAGCCTTGGTTCTTGGTCTTGTCGGCTCCTGGGACCTCTCTCCTGCCTTCTGGGTGGAGGCGCAGCACAGCCCACGTGCTCCAGATGCCTCTCTTCCGTCTGGCGAGGGAGGGCTGCCAGGTGCAAAACTCTTTCCCGTCCTGGAATGGGGCAATCCACGCACCTGTTTAAGGTGCAAGGGAGAGCAAGAGGAAGGGAACCCCCCACTTTCCTGAGGGCTCTCCCTGAAGGGGCTGTGCAAGGAGGAAAAGGGGCAGAAAGCCGGCAGTTCAGCACCGCAGTCGGGGGCCAGTCAAGGGGAGGGATGGGAGCGCCAGGCTCCACGTCACCATGTCTGCAGCACAGATTGCAGGTAAGCGGCTCAGCCTCCCTCCGGCCAGCAGTTCCTCTCCTGGCACCTCAGCAGGGACCTGCATGGCCAGCCTGGCATTAGTGCTCCTTTGAAAAGAATTGTGGGGAAATAAAGGAGCCATTCAGCAAATGGCATGTGCACGTGAGAACTGTGGAAATAGGCTGTGGCCATGTCTCCAGGTGAGAGGTCCCTTGTGCATGCAAGGAAGACACTGAAGTTGTGAAATGAGATCCAAATGCAAAGAAGCTGAAGACCAGAGGAAAGGCCCTGCACGGAAGATGCTCCTTGCAAGGAAGCTGCATGGTTGCGAGTCACCTCACCCCGCCCCCCCCGTTGCATAGGCAGTGAGCGAGGGCAAGAGGCTTGGCCTACCTCTTGCAGACAAAGACCAGGAGGCCCTGCCTCCTCTCCTTCTGCCCTGGCAGGTGTGTGCCCCCTCTGGGAAGGAATTGCCCAGGCCTGCGGTGTGTGTGCGTAGAGGGGCAGAAGAAACAGCTGCCTGAGTGGCAGACTTTGCCCAGAGCAGCAGAAGGTGGGTTGGGTGGAGTAGAAGACAAGCACACCTTGGAATGAATGTAACACTCAGTGCATTTTCCTAATTAGCAAGACAGGCTTGATTTATTAGTTAATTAACGAAGACACATGTGTGATGCGATGACTGGGTTTATGCAGAGGGATGATTGACAGGCTGATCAGCTCACATGGGGAGGAAAGAAGGAGCGATTGGTTTGAATATTGTTCTGAAGTAAAAGTTTCTTTTGGACAAAGCTTCTTGCCATTTGTTTTTACTTTAAGCACCCTAGATAGTTAGCTAATGTCACCAAACTTGGCTAAATCATTGCTCTAATTCTAACTAGAAAAAGTTGAAAGAAAGAGAAGAGAAGAGAAGAGAAGAGAAGAGAGAAGAAATATGGGTCTCCATGCAGATTTGGGGGGATCCTCCATGGTGAGGAAGATAGTTGTACTTTGTGATACTAGTGTTGGTCTTGTAAGTTTTAACCAATTTCTTAGTTTAATCAGTTATTTTTCTTCCTGTCTAAGGAAGGATGCTGAGTCCAACCCCTCCTGAAAATGGTCATTTTGGGATGATGATTCCCAGAAGGAGGGTCCCAAAAGTCCCTCCTTTCTGATTGATTTTGCCAGAGAAGCCTGGCCTCCAGCAACACTGGACTGCTGCTGGGCAGAGGGACAGAAGTTCCACAGGGGATGTGGAAAGAGGCTGGCAAAGGCACGGTCCATTCTCAGGTGAAGGACGGGAATAGTTCATGTTCCTCTGGGAGCAACGGAAGGAAGCACTGAGGGCAGCAGAGGTGCTGTGATGTGCCTGTTCCTCACGGAAACATTTAGCTAATGAAGGAGGCAGCTTCCCTTTGCCCTTAAATCCAGACCAGGAGGCCAGGAAGGCAGAACGTGGAGCCCCCAGTCCGGACTTGCCAGGAAAGAAGGGAAAGTCCAAGGGGGTGGCTCTCAGAATGAACACATAGCTTCAGGACATTGGAAGCCTGCAGCTTTTTAGGGGAATGCTCAAGAAAATGAAAGGTGGGGAGCAAATGAATTCAAGAAAGAGAACAAAATTTGGAGCAGAGAAGGAAACCATTCCTCGCAATGCTCCGAAAAAGAAAAGCGGGAAGGAGGCAGGGCTGCTCAACACTGGAAGAGCAGGAGGAGGAGGAGGAGGAGCAGACTCCTCTTTCCTGCCCTGCCTGGTCCTTCTGCAGCCAGAGTCGTCCAGAGGCAAAGGACTTGGGGGGCCAGGGCTACAGGGCCTTTGGAGGCCCAAGCGAGAAGCCTGTGCAAACCACGGGAGATATGGCAGTCGCAACAGGCTGCTTGTCTGGCTGTTAACTACGCTCGTCTGCTTCTTTCCAGCTCCCAGTTTAATTGCCTGTTGCATCACACAGGAAACAGAGGTGGCTTAGTTCTTTTCTTCTCCCCCCCACTTTAAAAAAAATTATTAAGAACTTTATTCAATTTCAACAGTCTAAACCTTTAAGGACCATCCTTTCCCCTTTTTAAAGGTAGTAGCTTCTGTGTGTCGCCCACATTGTGGGCTTTGGGAGGCTATTAGTAAATGTTTATCCTTTGGGGGCAGGGTTTTATTTTACAGCTCAGTGGCCTGCCGTGCTGTGAAAGCATGCAGCTGCTTACCTTAAAAAAGAATCAAAGGCCCTGTAGCTTTCATGTCTCCCCTACTTTGCTGCCCTGCATCACCTAGGAGACAAATAGGAGAGCCATCCCCTGACTCTCGAAGGCGTTGCGTGTTCACGTCTGTGTGTTTGTGTGTGTGTGGGGGGGGGGGGGCACAGGTCAGATTGCAACTCCTTCCACTTCTCCTGGAATTTCAGCACTGAACTTTGGAGTGGGGCACTTGCAGGGCATACCTCAAGACTTCTGCCCTGAGGGACAAGATAGGACCAGGAGAACAAGTGTGGTCGTCCATAAGAAAATAGACACCAACACTGGCTGCACTTGGGCCCCAAGCAGTTCCTACTTGGAGCAAATCAAGAGTAGAGCTGCAGCTCCATCCCATTTATCATTCATAAATAATGGCAGTGACTAACCTAACCTCCATGAACTGGTCTAATTGTTTTATAAGACCACTGATCAGCGTGGCAGTAAGGGTGGGGAATGCCAGAAGATGCATTGCTCCAAAGCCTCTGCCAGGGAGCACAGGATGAGACCCCCACCCTTTCTAACCATCTGTTTTCCTCCTCATGTTTTCTCACAGAGTCGGGGTCGGGGGGTGGGCTGGCAACTGAGCACTTTTTGCTGAAGAATGCCCATTTTTGCATATGAGATGCCAGCTTGGTTTCTGTAATAAAAGAAACAGTGGGTGTCTTGCTTGCAGCATGACATCTCTGCTGGTGCAGCCTCGTTCCCTGCCCGGAGGCCCTATAGAAGGAGGAGGCCATATCCTATTCACTAGGAATGGGTCTGTTGAAAGTCGGCTCCTGTCTGGGGTGGAGGAAGGTGGAGGGGCAAAGAGGAAAAGGAGGAGGAAAAACAGCCAAGAACCGAGCAGCCTGATTGGAAGAGAGGTGGGCCATGTCCTCTCAACTTGCATGCATCCTCCTGGCTGTGGCTTGAATGGGGCTTGCACATTTTGGTTGCTGCTTGAGATTGGACCAGCAATCTGTGGTGCCCAAGCATGGGCCAAGATGATCCAGCTGCGGATCCAAATCCAAAGACCCTGGACAAGAGGGGAAAAGGGCTTTCCACCCTGGGGGCGAGTTGCCTTTGGAGAGGGCAAAAGAGTCTCTGGCCATCCATTCAACTTCAGGTCCTTCCCCAACAAGAACTGAGCACAAATTCTCCATCTTCTCTGCAGGTGTGAAACTGTGGGTACCATTTTCCTGAAGATGCTCCAGAGGAAAGAGAAGGTCCTTGATGCTTGACTGGAATTGGGGATGCCCAAGACAGGAGTGGATGCCCTCAGGTCCTACATTAAAAAGTCCCTGTCAAACAGGGGCACACCTCTGGGGAAGGGGCACAGCATCACATCTCTTTGCCCTCTCAGAGTTTTCTCAGCTCACTGCAGAGGTTTCTTTGGCACCGGCCACAATGCTCCTTGTTCTGGGCCATGCAGAAGGAAAGTGGCAGCTGCCACAGGGAAGACAAAATATTTGGAGAACATTCTACCAAGTGGCTTTCTTTTCTCTGGAAGAGGCAAAAGGCAACACTCTCAGGAACTTCTGCAGGAATTTGTCTCATCTCTCGGTGAAAAGCCACAGCAGCAGCTGGTGGGTGAGCATCTGAGGCAGTTACAGGCCTAGAGAGCCAGTTTGTTCTAGTGGTTAAGGTGCTGGGCTAGAAACCAGGAGACGTAGAGTTCTAGTCCCGCCTTAGGCACGAAGGCCGGCTGGGTGACCCTGGGCCAGTCCCGCTCTCTCAGCCCAAGTTGGTGCAATGTAGACTAGCCTCCTCGTGGTGCACCCCGGGCAACGTGACTTGCCACGGCTGAATAGTCTGCACATCTGGCTGCTGGACCTCACAAGGATTTTCCAGCAAGAAAAAGCAGCATGAACACCGAACTGCTATGCCATACGATTAAAAAAAAAAAAGTTACAGGCCTGTGGAGGTCAAATCCTGAAAATATGGCGATGCCACTGCACAAGGGTTAAGCAGCTTTGGACTGGCTTCTCTCCCAGTAGTTGCAACCTTTCCTCTGTCCCTTTTGCTTTCTCATTCATGCCCATCCCATTTGCACTGAGTGGTTGACTGGTTCTTCCTTTGCAGCTTGTCATAAGTGAATTATTCCTTCATTTTGAATATCCTCTCCCTGCACTGGCCAGCATCCATCCTGTCCCTGTCTTTTTCCCGTGAAGGGTGATCAGATCAGATTTATGCACAACCGTTTCCTGGGGCACCTTTTCGTGCAATGGATGCTGAAAACGGAGTGGCTGGGCAGGTGGGTGGAATTAATCGCCCCCTGCTTTTGAGAGGCAAGGCTGCCTTTGCAGCTGGTGCGCCTCCCTTCCAAGCCGAGGAGCCTGCCTGCTTCCTTCTGCAGAGGTTGAAAAACTCCCTGCTTGCTGTCTGGGAAAGCTGCTGCTGGCAGCTGGCAGTCCCAGTTCTGGGTGGGAGCTGGGAGCTTCTCCAGAAACCCTTTACTGATGGAGTAAAACCTTTTGCCACCAGTAGCACAAGACAGACACCAGAGCCCGATAAAGATCTTCCATTTTCTCTGCAGATGCTCCAGGCACTGATGGAAGCCAGCTGTCTGTGGTGCAAAATGGGCTTCCATCCAGGCCAGTGTTTCTCAACGTTGGTAACTCTAAAGATGTGTGGACTTCAACTCCCACAATTCCCCAGCCAGCATGGCTGGCTGGGGAATTCTGGGAGTTGAAGTCCATACATCTTAAAGTTGCCAAGGTTGAGAAACACTAATCTAGGCCGTTGACAAGCCCTTCTCCAACTGTCCTCTGTCCTCCCTGCCTTTTTGTCATCTCTGGTTTTACCCTTCAGAGTTTGTGTATCCAGGGTAAAAAAAAGTCAAGATGGAGGCTGTGATGTACCTAAAAAAAGAGGCAGGGCTTCGACTGCATGATTTGCAGCCATTTCCAAAGCTCGATGAGGACACGAGAGAGCCCGCTTCCAGGGTGCAAATACTCCTTTGTTTTGTCCCCCTGCTAGCTTGGCCAGTCAGCAGGCAGGTTTTTAAAACAATCCAGACAGCTGCCAATCCAGAGCTTTTCTGTGAGATGGGCAGCTATACAAATCAGATAAATAAATGAATGAATAAAAAATAGCCTGTGGTGATGCAGGAACCAGATGATGGGGGCTTAGTTGGCAAGCCACGGTTCACAAACCCTTCTTATTTCATTCATTCATTCATTCATTCATTCATTCATTCATTCATTCATTCATTCATTCATTTATCGCATTTGTATAGCTGCCCATCTCACAAAAAGCGACACAAGGTAGGACCCAGCCCTTCTGTGAATGTGTGGCTGTGCTTGTGAGATTCTTTTGCATGCAAAGCAAAGTCTATTCCACTGTCACACACCTCCTGCTCCTCGGCCATCCGTCCATTTGTCTACCAACATGCTTGTGTTCCCGGGAGGAAGGAACCAGGTAAAGGAGGCCAAACATGGATTTCTCCCCACCAGGGATGGTCTGGCAAGCAGGACTTCCAAGCTGTTTTCTTTTTGTAGCTGATGAATCCAACTGCTTGGGGACCTTGCGGCCGGCCCCGTGTTATGCTGGGGATTAGTTAACATCAGTCAAGAATTATGCTTTCTATTTACCTGTCTGAAATTTCCATTACTTTTCCTGTTCTGTATATTGAAACATACATCAGCTGTTCATTAAAGCATAATCTCCACATTATGCAATCTCCAAGCAAACAAGGTTACACTGTCTGGCTTGCATTTGAATGAAACCGTAGTGGGAGTGCCTACAGCAGCTGCTTGAGGAAGAGACCATTTCCAAAACTCTCCAGATGCTTGCTGGATCTTGCCGTGTTTGAAATGGGAAAGGCAATCTGGAAGCAAAAGTCAACAGCATGATTACCAGAAAGGAGGCTAATCACCTGTGGGGAAAAGAGGTGTTTCCTCTTTGCAGCTTGGAACCCAGCTCCATCTCTGTGTGGGTTTTGACCTCTCCCCCCATCCCCAGAAGCTGACTTTGGCAAAAGAACAAGGATTGCCAGGTTATCCCAGGTAGCTGCCATAGATGTCCAGACCAAAAGTCCGTTCCAGGCCTTTCACTCCCACTAAGCCCGGGGATTTAACTTCTTCAGATCTGAGCAGGGATTAGACTCCAAGGCTTGCAGTGTCTTTCAAATTCTTACTGTGGGATGCAGTCACAATGTTTAGTCGATGAATCAAATAAATTATTTTTAATAGTTAGATTGTTCTCCCCCATTTGTGTTCCTTTCATGCAAATGCTAACAAATGCTGGGTGTGTTGGTTATTTGGATTAAGTATTTTGAAATGCATCCAGTAGTGTGAATGCTTCCTCCCTTAATGCCAGCTTTTCAGGGAAGGTCAAAACTGTCTCCCTGTACTGCTGCTTTAGAACAGAGACAATGGGTGATCTGACTGGGATTACTTACGCGACCAGCCCAGGAAATACTGCCTTTGCCTTAGGTTTGGTCTCAGTGCCTGTGCCACACCCGCAGTCCGTTTGCTACCTGATGCTGTGAGGTTGTGACATTTACTGTTTGATCTCTGGTTGAGTAGGACCTTGCAGATACAAGGCAAAACTAAGTTGGGGAAGTGCCATTACAGCAACAAATAAGCTGCATAACGATGCATAAGCACACAGTGTTTGCAGAAGTGGTGCATGTATAAAATACGTTGACATTTGAGAAGTCATGAAGAGCAACATGTTGAAATACAGCAAGTGCCATGTTAGGTGAGCTATTCCCTGATGCGCTCACATATAAAAGAGCCTGTTTATGGTGGTGCCCGGCACAACACAGGCATTCACCTTTTGGAAACAAAGTTTGGGTTTCCCTCTCTTTACATACATATTTGTGCAGATGTCAAAGAATAATCCATCAACTAATACGATTCACAATTTCTTAATTGGATGACACACACTCTGACTGCATAGCCAATTATTCCAATTACCCGAGATGCCATCCGTAAGTCTGTACTTCGTTCTCCTGCTACTGTCCAGCTAGTCTGCAAGTACCAGCTTAACTTCCGGAGGTTTACTTGTTTTCAGCCTTGCAGATCAGCTGAGCTGGGAGGAGCAAAGGAGTCTTTGATGGGTCAGGAGGGGCAGTTTGCATCAGGGGACGGGATTTTCTCAGGCCCAGAGGAGAGACGATGGTGAAGCCTGTTTCTTGTCATGGCAAAATGCCATCCAGGCCCTGTACAGGGAGGGGGAAGGGCTGTGTCCATCTCAGACTCCCTCTGCCTACACTGCCTCCTCATCAGAGAGAAGGTGCCAAGGTGGGAGTCTGGCACCTTGGCTCTTTTCTGTTGAATCTGACCACCTGGTGCCCGCCCTCTGTTGCTGGGAAGCAGGCCGAGGCTGTCGTGGTTGTGAGATGTGGCTTCTCCAAGGGCTTGGGGGCAGCCAGCTCAGAAGGCCTCCAACCGCTGGTCCCCTCCCCTCTTGAGGATGTGCTGCAGGATCTGGGAAAGGGATGGGTTGGGCTCATCAGGGCACCGAGCCTGCTGGTGGGGATCAGAGTCAATGCCAAGCTCCAGCTTGAGGGATGGCTACTTTGCAGAAGCCAGTGGTGGGCCTGGTCCAGAGGAAGCGCTCAGAACCAGCTTTCCTGGCTGCCTGTGGAGGCCATGGTGGTTCGTCCTCTTCTTGCTGATGGGCCTGACGACAGGCCGGGGCTCTGCCATGGAGAGGAAGGTTTCACTTTGGGCACTCGTTTAAATGCTTCCACTTCAAAGGATGTGCTGGGACGAGGGGCAGTGGAACACTCCTACACATCTGGAACTCCTTAACCTTCTGGACAACCCTGCAGGAGTTTTACAAGGAGGGGGGTCTTCTTTCCTTGCTGCTGTGGTTTAACATGCAAAGCCCCCAAATCTATGGGGCTTCTTAAGTAGTAGCCGTTGGTGCCTATCTTAGTCCTCTTGGCTATCACCTGTAGCGGCTGCAGCTTCTGCCCACTCCCCCCACTTCGCTGGAGCAGATGTCCCCCCCCCCCCATTGCTGCAACTGAGCCATTGTGTTTTTTGGCAGAGGAATGCTGCCCAATCCAATCACATGGCTGTTATCCCTGGGTGAGCACTCTTGTTTGAACTGGTCCCCATTTGGCACTTTCTGAAAACAATTAAATCATGGGGAAAAAATACTCCCCCTCCCTCTTTCTCCCTTAATAAAAAGAACGGCTTTATTTGTCCCTGGTGAAAGCAACTTTCCTCTCTGCTTTATGGTGCTCATACAAGTCAGAACTGTAACTTGGTGCAGAGTGTGAGCCACATCCATGGCCTCAGTGTTGCTTGCAGAAGAGCTGCTGAGACTGTGGGGGGACCCTGGGTGACCAAGGCACAAGGAAGCCAGCCCTCTGCAGCCCCCGCCCCCCATAGAGCCAAAGGCAAGATTGGTGTCGAGGGAGGGAGGGAGGGAGGGAGGGAGGGGGCAAGGCTTCTGCAGTACTCACCCTTTCAGCCATTCTGGTCTTGGCAAAGAGTGTAAATAAGGCATCTTTCGCATGTGGTTCAAGGCCACCCTGCTTGTTGAACAGCACTTCTCATGCAGAATCAGGTGATAAATATGCTCCTAATCTATTATGCATCCCCCTGCTTGGTGCCAAATTTGAGAAGGGCTTTCCCCCAACAACTGCCCTGCACATGCTTTGCTTTGCTTGACTTCCCAGTACAGCCAGTTTGGCACTGTTCCCCCACCTACTGGGACTGTTGGGCTGGCCTTCCAGCAGGTGGGGAGCATGGCTTCTTAGAAGCCTGAGGAGCCCTTGGAACGAAAGACTTCCTTTCAGAAAGCAAATCTGCTGGAAGGAAATGGTGCCAAACTGTCTTGGGGAGAGGCAGGTTGCAGAGAGCTGATTCTTTCCTGGTGAGAAATTAAGCATTGGAACATTAAGCAGTGGAACAGCTGGCCTCCTGGAGTTGTGGGTGCTCCATCACTAGAGGTTTTCAAGAAAAGATTGGACAACCACTTGTCCAAGATGGCATGAGGACTCCTGCCTTGGACAGGGGGTTGGATCAGAAGACCTCCAAGGTCCCTTCCAGCCCTACGATTCTGTGATTCTGTGATTCTGTGAGATTGTAGTGGACTCCCCCAGTCATTAGGGAAAGCATGGAACTCCTGAACAGCTTAAGTTTGCAGTGGCAGTTGGAACAAAGGTCAACAGATTCAACCTCTGAGCTGTGTTTTGGTGTTGGAAGGAAAGAAGAGAGGCGAGGAGTTTTAAATGTATTTGCCTGGCACAACCAGTAGGTTGTCACCAGCCAGGTATTAAAGCCAAAATGGAGCCGTCCATACTTCAAAAAAGGGTTGGGCCGACTCACGAGGGTCCTGGGGATCAAGGGGTCTTAGCCTTGATGACAGTGGGATTGCCTTGGAGGGCCATCTGCTGGGAGACCAGTGGGCTTCCTTGGGCAGTTTGTTGGCCATGGTGAGAACAGGTTCCTGGACGAGATGGGCCAGGGCTCTGATCCAGCAGGGTACAGCTTATGTTCTTAGGTTATATTCTTAACTTTTGGGCATTACAACGTATCACAGTTGAGATAAGCACATATATCCAGCTCTGTTTCTAATTTGGTCAGAGTATGGCCTAAATTTGGTCATCCTACTGTTAACGAGAGCCAAACTCAAAAAAACTTCCCAAATGATGGTGTGAAAAAAATTCCAGTCATTCAAATGTTGACAGCATCTCTTTATGTCTTCTGCAGGGCTAATGTAAGTTTGGCCTCTGCCCTGAAGCTCTCTGGAGGCTGATATTGATGTAGCAGGGAGCAAAGAGCTCATTGCACCTTCCAGACTGAGGCAGACAAACGATGAAATGCTCTCCAGCCCAGCCTGCCTCCGCAGCGGCCAGAGAGTGGCTGCCTCCCCTTCCCCAGAGTCACATGGGTGTGTGTGTGTGTGTGTGTGTGGTCCTCCGATGAGTGGCTTCAGCTTGGACAAGTGGGAGGGGAAGATACAGGCAACCTACCCCAATCCTGTGTCATGGTTTGAGGCCTATGAATGTTGTTGAGCTCTTCCAAGGACAAGCGAGTGCTGATCCCTTTTTAGTCTTCCAACAATCCTTTGAAGTGAGTCAGGCAGGAACTGGGCAACTTATCTGAGAATAAAAAGGAGTGCTTTAGCCACCCAGGAATTTGATCACTGGCTTCCCTCAGTCCAAACCCCAAAACCTCTTTGTCACGGCGTACTGGCTTCCCTTGACCAGCGTAACTTAGCCCAATAGCAAAGTACGCATGAAAAGACTGCCTACTTCACTCTTGAAACCTCTGGTGCACTTGGTGCGCCTTTGCTTTTGGGCCTGCACAGCTGTTTCCTGGAAAAGGGCTGATTCTTGCAAAGATGAAACTGGGTCTTCAAGAAGCTGCAGTGTCAGCTCCTGTGGCTTTGTGAACACAGTGGGCAGCCAAGGAGCCCTGCAGAGCCTACTGGGGTGCTTTCCCCCTCCCTGTGTTGGGGCCTTCCACAGAGGAAGGGCAGCCCTTGCTCCAAGCCAGTGATCAGATTGCATTTGGATGGATTAATGGTGTGCTCGTTTGCTGCTCTCAGATACTCTACATGCTGCAGCTAAAGGGTGGTGTGCCCCGCTGTCCTGCACAATGCTTGCTGGGTGTCAGTTCCAAGGCGGAGAGAGAGCTGTTTGGAGGGGGAGGACAAAGGTGAAGGTTATAAAGTTCTCTCTTGTTCTTTTTCCAGGGAGTCAATGGTATCTTCTCCTTGGGCTCAATCAAGGCTTACAATATTATATGGCACTCTCTCTGTCACCCTTTGTTACCTAGTTGCACAAAAGTAGATAACGCCATTAACTGTGATGTGAGCAGATTTGCCAGCTGAGCTTTATCTCTGGGGTTGCCTGTATCCAAATTAGGCACAACCAATAAAGCTGTCTGCAGATTTTGTGCTAAATGAGGGTTAGGGGTTAGGGGGATGGCACAGAAGGAACATTCTTGGGCTGGGAGAGCCAAGCACATCTCAGAACCTCCCATCTACGGGCATTTCTTTGTGCCTGGGGCATCACGTGCAAAGAAGTGCCACCGTACAAGCCACATCTTGTACCACATCTCTCCTAATATGGTACCTCTTGATTACCCATAAATAACTGATTCACACCCAGACAACCTTATTTATTTATTTATTTATTTATTTATTTATTTATTTATTTATTTATTTATTTATTTATTTATATTTCTTAAACATATTTATATGGCTGCCCATCTTAACCAATATCCCTCCCGGCAGTGAGAGAAGATCCAATTTCTCTTCTCTTGAATGAGGAAAGATGCAGTAACCAGTTGGGATCGATATGGAAACTACTGTTCAGAATTCTGAACTGCGGGAAGAAGGATAAGGATGATTTCCATGGAGGCTGGACCCACATGGAGATCTCTGTGTTTTAGTGTCATTAGCCCATGGGACTCAGCCCTTCAACAGCAGTTGGCTGCAGAAGATTCCCACTGAGCTCAACTCTCATCAGCGTCACACAATTAATATTTCTTCCTTCTTTCCCCGCACAGAAGGGGAACTCTGAGGAAAAGGCCACGATCCTTCTCCTCCATCACAGCTTCCCACTGGATCCACAATGTGGGAGTAAACTGCTATCCTTAACAGCTTATTTGTATTCCTCTCGATGCCGTAAGAGCAGAAAGCCTGTTCCTCAGTGCACAGCATGAGAATGAATGGGCTGCCAGGGCAGGAACAGAGTTACCTGCATCATCAACTTTCCCTGGAGGTGCAGGACAGAGAGAGAGGTGGGGAAGGGACCCTAAAGGAATAGACCACGTGAACGGAAAGAGAAACAGAAGAGAGAGAGGAGAGACCAACAGAGCCTTTTGCCTTTCAACTTGCCTCATCAGTGTTACAGCATTCCTGGAAGACGGTACGAAGATAGGCTGAAAAAGGCTCTTCACCCTTAATGTGAAGACATTTCTTCATCCAATTATGGGATATGCCCAAGTGAGAAACAGTATTTACCCAATATCTTGCCTCCCAGTTATTCACCAACAGGTGGTGAATAGCTCCAGGATCCCCAGGGCTGTCTTCCTGCACGATTCCATCTCATCTCAAAATGATCAGCCAGAGACTGTCGGGAGGACCGCATGCAGGGAGTAAAGACAGCAGCTCTTGCTTAGGGCTGGTTCCTCCCAGGACCTTTTTAGTATTCAGAGGGATTTTGCTGCTTCTATATTTCCAAGTTCTGAGCACACCACTGTGGTGGTGCTAATGTTAAGGGGTTGCTGCTGCTAAGCCTCCAAGGAGAACTTCCTTCCTTCATTTCTTCCTGCCTTTTAGATTTGAGGATGACAAGCTTTCTTGGAAGTCTCATCTCCAAATGGCTTGTTTTCATGGTGGGCTCTGAGCTCTGGAAGCAGCCTCTGAGTTCTGTGGAGGTTGCTCTGTTGAAGCAACAAAGATGTTTCACGCTTTCCATTTCTAATCTACCCTTGTTATCAAATCCTATAGACAATTCCTCATTAGGAGTTGACTTTTGTCTTAATTGTAACTTACTTGGTGAATAATTGTGGAAAAGTGGGCAATACATTTAGCAAGTCAATGACAGTAGGAGTAAAAATTCCACCTGACCTACTAAACAAGTGTACTGCTCAAATCAAAATATGCCATCACCATATGGTGAGCTTGGTGATAGCATATGTGAAATAATGGTGACATATTTGCTGCATTTGTGTCTTGCATTTGCGGCAGAAAGGACAACCATCTGAAGATCTTGCCAATGCACTTGATGTTAAAGAGCCTTTCTCTTGCAATTGTGGCCAGCATGAGAGATGGTGGTAGGAGGGCCCTCCATTCGGAGGCTGTTCCAGCACAGCTCAGGCAGTGGCACCTGTTAAGCCTCCATTAAGGATGATGATGGCAAAATAAAGTCAAATGACGATAATTATTCTTGTGCTCAGATGGTCACACTGATGGGGAGGGGGGCATTAAACCAGCAAGGGTTAGGGATTAGAGTTCCCCTGCACATGGAACAGCACCTTTGCCAGATGCAGGATGCTAAGCAAGAACCATTAGTCAGGATTGGTGGGACTTCCGGAGGAAGAAATGGTGGACTGTATGGAGCTGATGACCATGGAGAAGAATGAAGAACTGGTGAGTAGACTGGTTCTTCGAACCTCTCCAGACAAGGAGAGGACTTGAGATTGTCCACAAGTGCTACATACAGTTGCTCCTTGTGAGGAGACAACAAGACAGCCATCTCCGGCAGGTTTAAAACTCTGGGAGACGAGGGAATAACCATCCTTTTGCTCAACCTGAGGTCGGCACCTTCAGAAGCACACTGGGTTCACACACTTCCTTTTCTAATCACTTTGGGAAATTGCTTATTAACTGTTGTTCAGCTATTAGGAACCTTTGAATTGACAAGTTTTACAGCACTGGGTGAGTTTCTCTTCAATCCTTAGTGAAGTAAAGTTTTAACTACAAGTTAAGAACTTAAAAAAATATTTTGAATAAACAGCAAAAGGGTGACTAAATCTTTGATTTTAGAAAGTTACAAACAGACCAATGGTCCAGATAAATTTGAAATAAGATTTTGGAATTAATTATAAAGAATCCTTCCAGTGGGAAAATGCTTTTGTTTTGATTTGTTTTTAAAATAAGATTTTAAAAATTGGAAACTAGAGGGAACTAAAGATTACAATTCAAGGAGAAGAACACATAAACTTGACTTACAATTACAAAATGGAGCAAAATATTTTAACATGAAATCGGCTGATGTTTCAATAATTAAAAGGGATATACAAACAATAAACCAAGAGAGTGGCCTAGATCATTTTCCTATATTGGATTTACAAAAGAGGCTTGTTAAAGTTTGAAAGAATCTCATGAGAAGGGACAAAAAAAATGAAAAGAAATCAAGTTCTACGACATTATTTGAATGGACTAAAGATTAAGGTTAATTAAGATTAAGGAAAGAATATAAAGTTGGATTATTTGATCAAGGTTAAAATAGATATGTTGTTATCTCTGGTGGACATTTGCTGACATCAGGACTGAAATGATGAGGTTTTATGGATCTGTTTATAGATAAGAAGTGGGATATGGGAAGCAGAGATCATTTGTGGTATTTTAGGAGGAAGAGATATGTTATTTCTTTTCTTTTTCTTTACCATATGCTTATTTTTCTTCCTTTTCCTTTTCCTTTTCTATTTCTTTTTCTTTCCTTCACCTTCCATTTCTTCTTCTTCTTCTATCTTTCTTTTAGTATGCATTAGTTTTTACTATTTTACTATTAATCTTTAATAAAATTATTATTAAAAAATGGATTGGTGGACAAATTGCCTGCTGGGGTTGGGAAGGGAAGTACTTTCCGTGTACACTGCTGGTTTTCGGCTGTCTCCTTTCCTGTTCTGCTTGGGCTCCTAATCACCGCTGACTCCTGTAATGGTGTAGGCAACATGGCTGGCTTTGTCCCCCTCCCCCTCCTCCTCTACCTTTCTTCCTCCGTAAAGCAGTGTAGACCCAGCCTGTTTGGGCTTCACTAAGGAGACCTACCAGGTGGATGCAGAGGGTCGGACAAATGAGGTCCCACCCTAGCAGAAGGCCAGGAGTGTGGATGGCAGGATGGGGAGAACCAGAGAGGGAGGAAAGAACAGCAAGAGCCCCTTTGCCCCTCTCTGCCCCAGCCCTGGGAGGGACAAGCACACCTATGCCAGAGGAGGAGCCACACCCTTCTTCAGAAGGGCCCACAAATCTTTCATTGGAAGAGAATACACCGAGAATTGCTGGTAAAAAGTGGCACTATGTTCTGCTTTAAATGATCAGCCAGGTTGCCTGATCCACACTCCCCTGCCCCCCCAATCTCTTTCACCGGAGGATGCCCAGGAACAACCTGCTCAAGAGGGCCTTGGGGCAGGATGGAATTGCTCTTCAGGGCTGGCATGGGCATCTCTGGCAGCCTGCAGGAACACAGCAGTAGCAATTCCTGCGATAAACTACTGTCTAAGGGAAGAGGGTGCACATAGGTTACCATATGGTGCTGTTAGGTTAGATAACATTTGGTAAATTGATACTGCGCTATAATTTTATTGTTGTTTGCTTGCACTGTAGGTGCTCAGTAAAAATGCTGCTATGACTTCCAACTGCTCCAGCAACCCCAGGGATTTTGTGGAGGGGCAGGACGCCATCTCCTGGGGTGAGCCACCCAGGAGATGGCACCCTGCCCACTTGGGATTCCAGGAGCTTCCAGGCCCCGTCTCTGCCTTTCTTGGTGGGCACTGAAAGTCTCTTAACACGGTGCCACCTTGGAGGTGGGGTCCAAGAGACCCTGATGGTGCACTTTCTTAGAGCCAAGCGATTCCCTGGGTGAGGGTCATGGAAGGCCACACAAGCACAGGTCGGTTTTCACACGCTTTGGTCCCTCCAGCCCTTTCCTTCAACATCTCCCCTCCAGCTCTTCCTGCCTCTTTGCAAGCTGCTGAAATGATGGCAGACGGCAGCGCATATTTAACTGCTATTTACATTCAACAATGTCTCTGTGCGGCTCTGTTTTCTTTCCCAAACACTGTAATTCCTCCAGGCATCTGGCTGGTGTGACTTGGAAACAAGCTGGAGAAAACAGCAGAGGGGAAGCCGGACATCCTTGGCACTCTGCCACCGCCATCTTCGAGGCCGTTTCGAGCCCCTGTCGTGCTGTGCCACGTGGGCCCCCCTCGTCTCAGAGAGGTGCCTCTTCCCCCCCCCAAACCTGTTGGGAAACAGGGCTCCTTTCTTTTCCTGTGTCCAGCACTGACCCGTTTGTGGTAAACCACGGAGGACCTGGTCCTGGGCCTCTTCTACTGGCCTCTTTGCCTGTCTGGAATGACGTTCCAGAAAGCAGAGCAGGGCATGGCATGCCCAGGTCAGGATTCAGAAAAGCCAGGTATGATGAACCCAGGGTCATCCCAGAGCAGGACTGCAGTCATGTTACTCCTGGAAAGTCACTGACGGTGAGTGGCTTCAAAAGAGAGGCCACTGTGTTGTGATGCCCCATGTTTGGAAGGGCAACTGCACTGGGGTTCATCCCTCTCCAGGAAGACAGAAAGGGTCTTGTGCTTTGTGCCAACTGCCACCTTGGGCCTCCAGGCAGGTCCACGAGCAGGTGGCTTCTTCACTATTTAGAGCTGGTGGCTTTCAGCTTGGTGGCTTCGCTTCTGATGGCCCAGCTCAGGGAAGCTTGGTGGCTATGCGTTGACTCTTGAGCCAGCACTTCCCAGACCCCTGGCTTCTCCTCTGGAATGTTCTTTGGGGTGGCATCTTAGGTGAGGTGTTGCCCCTCCCTCTCCAAGCTCTGGGTTTGTCACCACATTCTGCGCTGCTTCCTAACAACCCCGATGCCCTGCCAAGGATGGGAACGAAGGCTGCTGTGTGTTGGGGTTTTTCAGACAGTGAAGATTCCACTGCAAATTCACAGTCAAAGACTGGAAGGAGCCTGGAAAACAGCCAAGATGGGCAGTCAAGGCACCCTCCATTCCTTCTGCAAGTAGCACCGGAGTGTCCTCTGGATTGGGGTCTCCCTCTGCCTCCTGCTTGCTCAGAGCTCCTCTTTGGCCCTTGCCAGACAGCCCTTTGGCAGGGCCTCTTTGCCAGCAGAGTTCCCCTTGGTTTTGTCCACTCTGCTGCCGGTGGGCAAAGGGTGTGCTGGCCCTGTGCTTGAGGTGTTCCTTAGGCTCTCCACAAGAAATCATGGCTTCTGTCTCACACCTAAGTTTTGCCAGTGTACATGCCACATCTTCCCTGCCATGAACAATGGTTTGAAGGCCCTGATTGCTCCGTAGAGCCAGTCCGGTCCAGTGGTGAAGGCGACGGGCTAGAAACCAGGAGTCTGTGAGTTCTAGTCTTGCTTTAGGCAGGAAAGCCGGCTGGGTGACCTTGAGTCAGTCCCTCTCTCAGCCCAGCTCACCTCACAGGGTTGCTGTTGTGCGAAAAGAGGAGGAGGAAGGAGTAGTGGGGATGTTCGCCGCCTTGAGTTGTTTATAAAAATAATTAAGGTGGGATAGAAAATAAATAAAATAAAATAAATCTTGGTTCAGCACCCCATACAGAAGCAGGCTTTCACGCAATGGGATCAAGGCCACCATCAGCCTTTTGGTTGTGGGGCTACGGGGAAGAATGGCTGTGGAGGAGGGCTGTGGGCGGCCTTGCCCCAGCATCATGCTGTTCTTTGGTAAATCAAGTGTCCACATGCAGTCTTCTTACAAGAGCAGAGCTTATGGGATGCCATCTTGAGAAACTCGGGAGGACAGGAGAGAAAACTTTGCAACGATTCCAATGTGTAGCGTTCACCTCAGGATGGCACAAACTTCTCAGCCTCCCCGGCAGGTGCTTGCTTGCCATTGTTATTCCAAACACCGAGGCACAGTAATTACCCATAATTACTCGTAGGCTTTGGTCCAGTGACTATCTATACTTAACGCCCCTAATGAAATTTCCATGAAGGAACACAAGACCTGTTTCATAAACAACCACAGCAATTTAGCAGGATTTGCTCATTAAAGGAACCTGTTCTCCTCATTAATGCTTCAGCCTTCCAAGTGACCAGTCTGGGCTCTGCCCATGTTGCTGCACAGAAGGGGTGGTCTTTGAGCATCTGCAGACTGACCTTCAGGAGGAGATCTACTGACCTCTGAATCAGGATCAGAAACAAAAAGTCCAATGAGAGAAGGTGCCTCGAGCGTTAAGCAGCAGGAACCATTCGCCGATTTCGATTCTTCGGCCATGGGTTTCCCATGGATGGGGCGTGTCCTGCTGCTGCTGGCAGGGCTCTCCCCGTGCCTGTTTCAGGACTGGGTGTCACTTAGCAGCAAAGGTGTCCAGCCTGACTCACGTGGAGAGCCTCCAAGCTGGGAATGGCGTGGAGAAATCTGCATTGTCCAGGCATCAGCGGAATCTCCACCTGCTTTTTAACGACTACCCCAGTCTTGATCTGTGGCTGCCACAAGCATGGGGTCAGGCATCCTGTGCCAGGGGGGTCCAGGTTATTTGCTTATCCTGGAAGATGTCGTTCTGCGCAACTGGACAAAGTTTGGGCAAGGCCATTAAAAGTGGCATCAAATGCCTTCTTGTCTTTTGCCAGCTCCCTTAAATCTCTTGCTCATGCCGTAGCTGCCTGTGTGGCAGGGTATGAAACGCTTAGGCATGTAGAGCTCTACATTTCCTCCCCAGCCCCTCGCCCTCAAAGCCTGTGATTTTGGCTTCTGCTTGAGCTTTGCACACACAAGCAGGATGTCGCTGTCCATCTGCCAGTCATAAATGGTGGCTCCAGGGAAGAAGCTGGCAGCACCCCCAAGAATGGTCTGACTTCAACATGGCACCACATTTTCTAAATTCGTGGTGGAATCACCTTCTTCCCACGGAACACTCTGCAGAAGAGAGGTGAACTTCAGGAAATGACTGGAATTCCCACTAATTCCCTGAAATTCCCAGGGCTGCAAGGATACCTCACCCCACCCCCACCCCCAGATTTTAAGATTCCTCTGTTAGGCTGTGTTCACACAACACGGGTGACCCTGAGGGCCACTTAAAAGGTAATGTTATGTAATGCCATTGTATATGATTGTATGAAAGGTCCCCTGTGCCAGCACCAAGTCATGTCTGACCCTTTGGGGGGATGCTGCTTTTGCGATGTTTTCTTGGCAGACTATAGCAGGGTGGTTTGCCACTGCCTTCCCCAGTCGTCATCTCCCCCAGCAAGCCGGGTGCTCATTTTACCAACCTCGGAAGGATGGGAGGCTGAGTCGACCTGAGCCGGCTACCCGAGAGAGAATCCAGCTTCTGCTGGGATCGAACCCGGGCCGTGGGGAGAGTTTCGGTTGCAATGCTGTCGCCCGCCACTCTGCACCACACGAGGCCATGTTGTATATGATTACTGCAGTGTATAAAGGGGTGATATTTCAGGACTGAGCTTGGCCCTGAATAAATATTAGGGTTATGGAAATATGGTCTTGGTAGCCATCGAAAAGGGAGGAAAAAGAAAAAAATGCAGCCATTGCCCTGAACCGGTGGGGTCTCCTGGGCTGCTCACCTGTGAGTCATTGGCAGCCAAAGAGCAATCAGTGGCTGAGTACGTCTTCTGAGGGACTAGTCCTTGGAGCGGGTTTGATCCTAGTCAGGGTGAGGGTGCTGTGTCTGCTGCTCCAACTCTTTCTTGGATCTTCCATCTGACTACAGAGGGAGCCAAACCATTAATATTGCTCCTTTTATTCCTTAAAAGACAAAATGAGCCAGGAAGTCGTCGTATCGCGCATCTGTAAACGCCATCCGACGCAGGAAGCCGCATCTCTTCACACAACGCTGAGATTTCCTGGCTTCTCTTCAGTTAGCGAAGCTTTGGGTGAAAGGCACAAGGCCATTTCCAAGAGCTCATCCCCTCTTTCACAAGGCTCCTTTGGAGCAAACATCGTGGTGGCCACTGCCTGTTCGGAGAGAACCTCCTTTGGGAGCTTTTTCTCCTGGGGTCCAGGCAGGCCACCGGGGAGGGGCGCGGCACAGGCTCCCCCGTGTCCAGACAGGGTGGGGCAATGAGTGCATCACACAGGAGGGGCTAAAACCAGCTGTCCGAGATCGGTGATGTCACAGAATGTCAACCTCTCCAAGGAGAAAATGAAGACTGAACGAATGTTGAAAAAGAGGTTCATCTGGCACAAGGAAAGCGGGAAGTTGTATTTGTCGGTTTGGGGTGGGGGTGGGAAGAAGCTCTGGTATTGGGTGCTACCCCATCCTCCAGTACCCTATGGCCACCTTTGACAATACCTGGGAAGTTTGGCGGACCTCTACCTTATCTTCCTCCCTCTCTCTTTATCTCTATCATCTCCATCTCCATCTCCATCTCTATCCCTATCTCTATCTCATCTCATCTCATCTCATCTCATCATCTCATCTCATCTCATCTCTCTCTCTCTCTGTATACACACACACACACACACACACACAGGTATACACACTCTGTGTGTGTGTGTGTGAGAGAGAGAGAGAACTGAGGCAGACGTCAGAATCATTTCTTCTTTCTTGTGCTTTATCTCAGTTTTACATGAAAAAGGTAGTGCAAAACTGGCATTAATGTTGTTGGATCATCACTCATCAGAGTCTTGCATTCTCTAGGCAGGGTAACTTTAATCCACTGATTTTATCAAGTTTCTCCCTGTAGGTGTTGCTTAAAAAATTATATGTATTTTTTCAGTCTCTTTTCTGCTCGAATTGGAAGCTTTTAAGAAAACATTTCTTTCCCACTTGTCTGTTGCTCCGTGATTGCTACGCTGCACATGTCTGCACTTCCCATTCTCCTCTGGTGACATCTCTTTGTAAGTCAGTTTTCAAAGAGGAGAGCCTCCCTCCGCCACCATCCTCCCCTTTTGAAGGTTGTATGAAACTTTAATTATAGTGGTACTGTCTAACAAAAGGAAGAAAGGAAGGGATCATTCCACCTTGGGGAAAAACAGAAAACAAAATGTTCCTGCAAAATACGGGGTTGATGAAATTTCTGTAAATACTGCAACGCAGGCTGCCTCAGTGGGCTCAAGGAGTGCCGCGGCGCCCTGGGCAAGGGAGTCAACAATGAAGGGTGATTCCCCCTCCAGCTGTGCAGAATCCATCCTCTCGCCCCAGCAAGAGTTGAGCCAGGGGGCAGGCTGGTGCCCTCCAGACCGGCACTTTGTGGGGCTCCTGCTCTGGTCTGTTCTGGGGTAAGAGGAAGGGCCAAGAGGCCCACCATTGTGGCTGGGGTGGACACATCTCTGGCAGCAGCTTCTGACCTTTGTGGTCACCTGAAGGTCCGTCGGCTGGGGTAGGGCGGGTGTGGGTTCCAAGTCCCCACGTAGCCTCGAGTGAGTTGCAGTTTCTCAGCCATTGCACATATCACAGGCTGCCGTAAATAGAAAAGGGGTGAGGATGGGAATGAATGAGGCCTCATGCTTGCTTACATAGGTGTGCAAACGTGATAAATGAAAAAAGAATCCTAGCTGTGTTCCTATTTTTATTATGTTAGCTGGCCAGAAAGAAAGAAAGAAAGAAAGAAAGAAAGAAAGAAAGAAAGAAAGAAAGAAAGAAACCAGGTCCTTCCTGCCCAAGGATCCTGCAATCACTGGCCAGGGTGGAATGATGAGAGCCAGACAGAAATAGCTGCAGGTTCAAATGGAAGCAGACATGGCGTCTATGTCGAAGAAAGGAGGCAATGTGAGCCAGTGAGGATGGCAAGAAACGGCACAAGGCCTCTCTCTGAAATAGCAAGTGGGTGAGATGACATTCTGAGAAGGCAACATGCTGGTACGTAGTTATAAACAAAAGCATAAATGAAAGGAGAAAGGAAAAAGCAATGGAATCTCTCTGCCCACCCCCAGCTCTTCCCCCCCATCGCTTGGTTGGGGGCTGCTGGATATTCGTCAGCTGTGGCACCTCCCAGCTCCTTAGGAGAGGATTCCTCTTGCCTGCAGAGCAGAAGGAAGGAGAGCTGCAGCAATTGGATGACATGTCTGGCATCTTCTGCCCCAGAGAGGGAGAAAAATAATTACAGGCTTGCTGGCTGTGCTGCATTTCTCACTCACTCGCTCACGGAGATCCAGGGGTGTCGGCTGGGAGGACACCGGAGCACGGATAGTCGATGAAAAGAGATCCATAAGTGCTGGAAGCTAGGCTGCAGCAGAGATTTAGGCCATGAGAGGAGGAACCCCCAAAAAAGGAGGAGGGAAGAAGCTTGCCAAGTTGCAAATTCCTTCCTGAGCTACCCAGTAGATGATGTTCTTAATGACTTAAAAAAAACAAACCCAGAAGGTGCATCCGTGGAATCTCCTGTTGATGCTAGAAATATGCATAATAAACCAGAAGTATGACTTAAAAATGTGGGCCAAAGGTCAGCACAGAAGGACTGTGGGAAGTGGCAACTGGGCTATTTCAGTTGGGGAGGTGGGCTTTGATAGTACTGAATGAGCTCTGGGGGACCTGGAGAGCAGCTAGGAGTTGACCAAGGCAGGGTACACTCTTGATACCTTAAGGACATCCCTGAACCCCGTGGCAAGGGCAACTTGACCATAAGTCTTTAGGAAGGGTGAGGCAGCCAAGCCAGCAGTCAAGGCTGGATTGGGAATAGTTTCATCTTAGGAGATAAGGTCATTCCGTTTAGCGTGGATCTCAGCTTGTATACTGAGACCATGTATCTGCTGGTGAAATGGCCTTGGAAAGAAGTCCTTTGGCTTAGATTGTCCCATGTAGATAGCATTTCTTCAAAATGTGAAACTGCTCAGAAACCTATTCAAGCTTCTCCAGTGTCCTCTCTCCTCTTGGGACCAGTGGTCTCCAGACACCTGGCAGCTAACAAGGAAGCATTTCTCTTCTTTTTTTCCCCCTGAAGAACCTTCCCTGGCCCAAGCCTTCTTGTCCTGCTGCAACAAAGCTATTTCTACCCAGGATTGGGAGCTTAGCCCATCAAGGATTGTGCAGCTGATGAGGGATGGGGGCAGGAGAGAGGTACAGAGAAATCAGCTTAGCAGCTGGATTTCAGGGTGCTTCCTGACAGAGTTCTGATGATCCCCTTTGATGTTGGCATTCAGGCAGGCTTTCACGATCAGCTTGATCTCTTCCTCAGAGCAGTGTCTGTTGTGGTGGTTGAAAGAGACTGAGAGCCCCTGAAGGCAGAGAAATCAGACGTCCCCCAGCTCTCTCCACCCCATGGGGAGCTGCTGTGCTCCACATCTGAGGCTGGAGAGACAGGAGCCCTTCTGCTCTCTCCCTCTTTCTCCTCCCCCCCCCCACTCTTACACACACATGTCTGAGGGTAGCTGAGACTAGTGAGTTTCTACTACTGTATGTTTACCTGAAAGGAAGAGCAATAGTTTAACTGAAATACGGAAGACCTGCCTTAGGGTTAGAGGGTATAGCAATGAAGCAGGCAAGTTTCTGATGTCCACCATTCCTCTGGGATGGGGAAGAAGGATTGTTCATTCAGAATTGTCCTTCTTAGGGTCAGACAAATGCCTGCACTTCAAAGTGCAAGGCTGGACTGTATGTTCTTCCTGCACTTCTAAACCAAAGGCATTCAGACATTTAATCCAGCAGGAATGACTAGAACTACTTTCTCTTTGTCTTCCCCTGCCCAAGTTTGCCTGGAAGTGCAGAAAATGCACATCTTTGCTAACCTTTGACTGTTTTTATGGCATCTGCAGCAGCTGATTAAAATATCCAACAATAGATCTTAGGAAAATTCCAATCAGCAAAACCGCCTGAATGTACAAGACTGACCCAATAAAATGTTAGTAACTCCAAAGCTAAAAGAAGACCAGAAACCTGTAGGAACTAAGCTTCACCATCAATATTATAAGAACTAAAGTATCGGCATTTTAAAAGAACTTAAAATGTCTGGAAGAACAGAAAAGAGTTGGGAGACCATTTCAAGATGGAAGTGGGGGTGGGGGGGATCAACTAAAAGATTTTCTACCCCTCCAGTGATTATCTTCTGAATTTCATATTGAGGTGTTTCCCTGACCCCTCCTTTGGAAAAGCCTAACCAACCCTCAGCTATTGATTCTTACGCCTGAAGCAATGAACGCCTCCAAGGACATCTGAACGCCTTCATCTCTCCTGTGTGGCCCCTTCTTCAGAAGGATGAGTTTAGGCCTGGAGAGTGTTGGGATAACATAGGCCTTCTACCCTCTATGACTAGAGATTGGTGGCCAGAAAAGTCTGTGTTTTCATGACAGACTTTGTGCAGAAGCCTTCAAATTTCTGGAATTTGGTGGTTGGGATTTATCAACTCATTGAACTCATAGCGATGCATGAATTATGCCCCTTCCTAAACTGAAAGGTCCAAATCAAAGATGACACAGGGGACCCTAGAACAGAAATGAAGCCTGTAAAATCAGTGGCAGAGCAGTTCTGACCAAGCCGTCTTCAATCTCTGCCTGATGCTCAAGGCGACACTCAACCAGAATTGTGACTTGGTAATCACCATAGAAACGCCACTTTGTTTCCAAGAATGGGGATAAAAAAAGAACAAAAGCAAAAGATAAAGTGTTCGTTGTGCTGCCAATGAATGGGAAGGCCAGGCGATCTCAGTTTCCTTGACCACCACTCATTTCTCTGTTGCTCCAGTGGTTCCTGAGCTGATTGGGTCTTATCTGGCCTGTGTGATCCACAGCAAACAGCAACAAAGCAGCCCTGTAAGATTCTGCACTGGAGTTTGCCTAGTGAAGCCCCATGCCACCTACAACCCACTGCAGTAACGTTGAGGGCAGTGACTAGAAAAGCTCCACTTCTGTGGTTTGCAGCATTCTTTTGAAGGCCTCATCAGAAGTCCTCCTGTGTTCGTTCCGCTTTGTGTTTTAACCAGTTCAAGAGGGCAGCTGATGAATGGGAAATGCTTCTGAGGAGAGCTTAGTGAGTGGGTAGGTATGCTCAGCCTGGAGGCCAGAAGACAAGGAACCACCAAACCACCTTGGCTCAGAAGTCCGTCATTTCAAACTGGGCCTCTTTCCAAGAGAGCAGACTTAGGATTTCAGCCTTTAGGAGGTATGCTGGCAGGTTTCTCTACATACTATCTTTTAAAAAGGTGTTACAAAAGAAGGAGAAGGAGAAGGGGAAGAAGAGGAAGAGGAAGAGGAGGAAGAGGAAGAGGAAGAAGAAGAGGAAGAAGAACTCATGATTCATGCTATTTGCAATGGCGAGTGCAAGGAGGGATGTTTTGAACAGCAGAGAAAATGCCTATGAACCTGCAGAACATCTTGCATAAGGCCAGCTGCCAAACATGATGCTTCTGCGTGTCTGGGGTGGAATATTGTACCTGTCCTTCTTTTGAAGTTCTTGTTCCTTTATCTTAGCAAAAGCCCTGGGAAGAACAGATAATTCAGCTCCAGTGATAATGATGAAAAGAGATGGAGAATAAGGCTATCAATAATCAGTAGTCACAGTGGTTGTATTTTATCTTCCAGTAATAGAGTCAATAGACCTCTCAGAGCAAACTGATGGGAAGTCTGTGTGCATGTGTGTGTGTGTGTGCATGTGTGCTGGTTGCTACTGCGCACTCGCTTCCTGGGGTGGGTTTTTCAAAGCATCTGATTTCATCGGATCTTCATCTTGTCTTCTTTGTATGTTCTTCATATGGACTTGGTGATCCTGGCCCTCCAGACTGAGGAACACAAGACTCAAAGCAGCGTCCTTCATGGGCATGTTTGGGTGCAGGGCATGTTCTGTCTGGGAAATGAGCTGGGCAAGAGATTGAGTGGTCCCAAATTGGCCAGTTCAGACACTAGACTTACCCTGTTGGGGGGGCAGCACAGAGACCTGGAGCCAAAGCCGGGGTGGGGGTCAGGGTGGGGGGCTCATGCTGCCATCCTTCCATCTGTTGCTTTCTAATTAGCAGAAGCTCCTTGAGCCATTTGCTTCACTGGCTGCCTCAGCCTGGCATCTCTGAGGATGGCATTGGCTGGCCCTTCTGTGGAGCTCAACCTTTGTCCTTCTGCAAAGGCTGCCATGTCATGCCATGATGAGTGGGTTCAAGGCACTTGCGTCTGTGCTGTCCCCCTGTTGCTGTCCTGGTAGTTCTGCTCCAAAGCGTGAAATTTGATTACTGCTTCCACAGATTCACCAGCATCTGTTATGTCGTGGTGTAGAAGACAATGGATTTAGGGCTGGCGGTGACAAAGAGAAGCCTGTTCCTCTTGTGCCAGGGGCTTGGAAAGAGGCCCAGAATCCAGAAGGGTTCTATTTTACAAGAGGAAACTCAGTTCTTTGGTGACGTGGGCCTCATTCTGCCACCAGGCTGTGGAGAAAGAATCTTTCTGCTTGATGCAGTTGTGCTGATGACATTCTCCTTGACTACAAACTTCCACATTGCTGCTGTTTACAAACTGGCAGCTGAAAGGTTAAGCTTCCCACATGGGCTTGGTTGGAAACTGGAGGAAAAAACTCATGTTTCATTTGTTTCCCTCCCAATCTGTGAAGCAACATTTCCAATATCCTTTTGGCACATCCAATGGAGTCTCCAACAGTTAAACAGTTGTGAAAGGGGAACAATGGACTTGGTGGTTCATCTGGCAATTGCTTGGCTGTGTCCTGTATGTGGGAAGAGGACTGGCAATTAGATCTTGTTCTTAGGGGTTTATGAGCTGAGGTCTCCCTGGGTCAAGTGTTCCTGCTAGCTGGTTTATAGAGTTAATCGTTAATGCCAAGGGGGGGAGGAGCAATTAGTCTTTGACCATTGGTGTACTTGAAGATCTCCTAGACCAGTCTGGGGCCAGCCAGGCTGTCTGTCCTGGCTGCCTCTCTGTGAGGCTGTTGCTGTCCCTTGAGATCAGGGGCACTTGGCCACAGCAGTCTGGGTGGTTGTGAGCAGCAGGTGGTTGCAAAGCCCCTCCTGTCGCCCTGGCATGCGCCTCTTCTTTGGCTGATGGATTGGAGCCCCTCTTGTCTGTTTCAGTGGCAATCCAAGCCAGCCAGAGGCTGGGTCTGTGAGAGCCCCGGCTGGGAAAGTGCCTTTTCAAGGACTTGTTTTTCTTGCTCCATTCAGGGGTTTATGGAAAGATCATGATCAGGAGGGGGGCTTTTAATAAGGTGGTGCTTTAAAAGCTTCCTCTGCCTTTGAAGGGGCAGCTGAGGGTTTATCTTTCCAGGGGATGCGACTGAAAGATGGTGTGTGAAGGGGAGGACTGGGCACACCTTCTCCAGCTGAAGGATGCCAGGCTGGCCCGTGGACATGGCGAAGGGGAACAGCCGCACCACCAGCCACGGTCCTTCTGGGGCCTTTGATGTCATGCCTGGATCCCTCTGGACTCCTGGAGCTGTTCAGGAGTCTTGTTGCCATGTGATTAGCTACCCCTTTCATCCGGGTAGATTTTCCCTTATCAAATGCAATTGTTCCAAAGTATGTCTTACAGTTGCAAGATGACCTTACAGGCAGAGGGACATTAATGCAGAATTGGGAGTTATAATGTGAGTGAGCAGCGGTGGCTGCAAGTTGGGGGAAATGGAGAGCGTCCTTCTCTGATTGCCCTCCTGGCTTCCCACCTCAGCCTCCCTCCAAGTCTCTCTGCATTATCTCCCCATAAATTGTTTATGAAAGCCAGCGTTGCCTTCTCAAGGTGAGATGGGGCGATCCGGAAGGCAAATATATAAATCTAAGCAGCTCTTGGAGTCCAGAGAAACAGCAGGGTGCAGTGGGAGGGAGGGTCTCTGGGCCCCCACCCATATTGGAGAGGCCTTGCAATCTCCTCTTGGTGTTTCTCTCCTGCCTGATGTACTTTGATGGGAGTTTACATTAACTGGTGTGGCCGGTAAGTCTATTTACAGCAGACGATGCCTTCGGTGTGTTTGTGTGAGATGCTGCAGCCTGAGATTAGTTAAATTGGAAATAAATTGGTTGTTAAATAAAAAACCTCTCCAGATGTGACAGTGATGAATGAGGGAGGCAAAGGGGAGGCAGGGGAGGGAGGGGGGCTGATCCTTCCTCTCTCTGCTACTGAAAAAACCTGGCTTGGCTCGCAGGAGAGTCAGCAAAAGTCCTGTCTTCCCACCAGGGATGGGGGAGGGAGTGGCTGGGACAACGGGGAGGAATTGGTGGTTCTGGTGGTCCGTGGTCTAAGCCTGAGGGCATCTCACTTGCTTGCCTCTGTCATGTGGCTCAGCAAGTCACACAGCATCTTGGCCCCATCTCTGCCAATGTGGGGCAGCGTCTGCCTTCTCCAGCTCTCCCCTCTGGGCAAACAAGGGGGCAGATGGAACATCCTACATGGCCCTTCCCTGCTCCTGTCCAAACCTGTTCCTTTGCGATATCTCTGGATGGATGATGGTTCCTGGATGGTACAGTCTGATTCTCCCCCGTGCAAATTAAGATGGCTCGCAAAGCAGTTTCTTCAGGCAGATGCTGGAGCCCGAGGGTCTTCTCGCTCTGCCCCCAGCAACTCTGGCACCCTTCCCAGCCCCTCTCGAATCAGGCCTCCCCTTTCTTTGCCCAGCCTCCCAGTAAAGATACATGGAGCGTTGAGGATGAGGAATAGATAGAAGTCCTATTCCATAGAGTCTTGAGCCCAGCAAAGCAGGCAGATCCAGGAGACTGGATCTCTCTGCTCCTTTCTGGAAGTGTGGAGGATCTGACTCACTGACAGTGGACTCAGTCGTGGTTTCTCTCTCCCTCTCTGTAGGAACCAGTCCCCTCCCTGCTTCTCCAGAGTCCACCCTAATGGCCAGGGGTTCAAGCTCCCTGCCTGCACTGGGCTCCCAACAGCCAGAAGTCCAGCAGGGCTTAGGAAACGGGGGGGATGCCAGACCCTTCTGCATGCCAAGCGCGCTGTCCCGGGCAGTGTAGGAATGGCTGCATTCTAGTGGGAGGGTGGGGCGCAGGACCCGCCAGCCCACATCCCGCTTCCCTGTCGTTATCACCTGTGTGGAACTCCTTTTCCCCCCTGCTAAAAGCCTCTGTTGATGGGCACCCTTTGGATTGGTTTCGTTTTCAGAGAGGCAGAAGCAGATTCAATCGTCTCCTTCTAAACCATTTTCTCAATGTTGCTTTTCCTTCCCTGCATAAAGTGCTGGGAACCACAGAGCGGGAAAACAAACTTTACTTCTAGAAAAGTAAGCGGCAGTGGGAGGTCTAATCCTGAGTCGTCCATGTCACCCCCACAAGGCTGGAGGTTTTGAACCCGAGGCTGGGCAGCCAGTGGAGTGCACGTCCATGAACTCACGCTGGTGCCGCCTTCTGTAGCCCCAGCAGTCCCGGTTCGAGATCCTCTTCCTCCTGCTCCTCTGCCATGGCTCCTCTTCCCTCCCTGGGCTTATTTATATAATATCCTGTAATTATATCAGAATAACTGGCTCTCACTAATTAGAGGGTGATTATGTTTCATAGCAACAAAATGAATACTTCCCAATTAACTCTTTGAGTTTATAATATGGAAGGCAAAAACCTTGTTTTCCCCCTTGTATTTTTTAAAGAGAATTAAATCACTCTAACGAAGCCCTCATTGTCTCGCATGTAAACAAAATCATTAATTGGTTAATGCTTACCATGCAAGTTAAACAGCTTTCCCCAGAATAGGATGCGTGTGCTGTCCTGCGAGCTACACTATCAGAGAATGTTCTCCCATTTTGTTTCAGAGCACTTGGAATAATGAAGTGTGCACCTCTAACTGAACATCCCCAGCCAGCTGCCCCCATCTGTAAAACTGCCCAAAAAAAGAAGAAGCAAGGAACGTGCTGGTGAGAAGAGGTGGTCTGATGGACACCCCCACGTCACAGACATTAATCCCAGCTCTACTTTTTGCTTCTCAACTCCCTGCCGTTTTCTGAAGGGATCCTGCATCTCCTTGTTCAACATCTGCCCCACTGCTCAGTCCTGGCTGGCTGGGTGCTGGGCAGACAGAAACCACACTCAGGTCAGCCTTCCGGGTGTTGGCAATTTTTTTCTGCTCTTGGCTACCATGGTAATTAAGTATTTCCTTAAGCATCGGCCGGGTGAAGAGGTTGAATTTAATTGTCCTCAGTTTAGGTGTTAATAGTTGCACTGCCTGAGGGGAAGGCAGCTTGCAGGACTTTTGTTTAGTTTTTTTGGCCTTGCAGCTGAGTAAGCAGCTCTCTGAGAGAGCTCTCTCTTCTCTGAGAGCGTGTGTGCATGCACAAGCCTGTAAATATGTTTTTGTGCTTTCTGTAAATAAATTTATTTTTATAGAAATGCCTGGTGTGTGATTTTTCTGATCTCTGGGCCAAATGCTTTCCAGCACTCTGCAAGACCGGGGTCTTGTGGTTCAAGTGCCTGGGCTGGCAGGACCAGTGCAAAGACCCTTTGTGCTGCCCGCCAGAGTAGACAATGATCAGGGTGTAGCTGGCCAGTGGCTGATCCAGGGTAGGGCGGCTTCATCTCCTGGACAGCAGACATTAGGAGATGCCCTGACCATCCTTAAAGCTTGAAACCGTTTTCTTTCCATTGTCTTCAGCCAAATCATTTTCCACTGATCTGTTGGTTTCTTTCTGATATTTATAGGCAGCCCAATAGCAAAAGTTGTCTTAGGAGCTTACAGTAACATAAAAACAAAATTTAAGCCAAAATATCTAAAAATATTGAATAAAGTCAGTAGCAGAACCTAAACAGATAATAAACTTCCTAATGATGTTCACACTTTCAGATCTAAAATCTGAACATCTCAAGTGGCTTTGAAGATGAAAAGGGGGGAAATGCCATGCTTTGCCCTGTGCCAGAAAGGTACCAGTTGCCAGCTGCCAGCCAAGCCTTGTGGACAGGTATTCCTTAACTCTGGGACTACCAGCTTTCAACAGCAGCTTCTTTTGTGGCCAAGAGCCTCCAAAAGAGATCAGCAAAGCAATAAGTACATGGGTGAGGAGGTGACCATTTCAATAGGATTGTCCCAAGTGGTTTATGGCTTTAATGTTAACCTGAAAATGCCCTGGAAGCCAATGCAGGTGATAAAACTTGGACGTGTGAAGCTGACTGGGGTGAATCTGGTGAGGTGCAAGCATGAGCCAGGCCAGAAGAGAGTTCAGGGGGTTGGTTCACCAGTTGACATTCACCATTCTCCTCTAAAAGCTGAGGATGAATATTCATTGAATTGCCTCTGAATCAAAGGTGTTTCTCCAGAATGCCTGGCTATCTCTACGTGCCCATGGGTCAATGCCTGGGGATGTTAGTGCCAGGCATTTTTCTTTGACTTCTGAATTTCTGATGGCCATTCAATATTTTGTGAGAAAGGCACATAGATGAGGACTGAGGAGCTGATGTTCAAAGAATCTGCTAAAAGTGCTGAAAAGCAGAGGAAAAAAAGGTATTTTCGAAGACTAATTGTTGATATTGGAGGTTTTGGGGAATTTCAAATATTTATAGATACTCATTCCATTTCTAGTCCAGAGTCATGACAAAATTGTATTCAGTGATTTGACCTTTTTAAAAAAAGGTTGGGGTGAGCACTGGGCACCCCCAAGAAAAAGAGGGAGAGAGACTGATGCTGTTTGTGCTTCCTCATGAAGAGCCACTTGACCCACGGTGCAGGTAAAGGTCTACAGCAAAGCTGTTTATATATTACCATCCCCGCCTGAGGGATATCTGTCAAGATCCAGCGAAGGGTGTCAGTCATAAACCAGCTTCTTGTAATTGGAACAGGACTGTCAGATGCAGCAACGAGTTCACGCTCACCTTTGGCTGGAAAGGGGCCTAATGATGATAAATATGGAGCCAGGAGGGAGTTAAACTGTGGCCAGAGGGTCTGAGCAAGGGAGAAGGCCCAGAGCCTCATCTGTACCTGAGTTTGACACATGGGTCTCCGTTTTGAACAAGTGAGCGCCTGAACAAAGCCTCTTCGATCCATTATAGGGATGGAGTGAACGATGGACCTGCCAACCTTTGCTTGGCAAGCTTTAGATTTGGACTCTCTTCAGGTTGGGGAGAAAGCTTTATCCCTCAGAGTAACCTTTTCTTCTTCTTCTTCCTCTTCTTCTTTTTATACATTGCTTAGAGGAAAGAACTCCAGCAGTTCTTGGTGGCTGCAGGCTCTGAGGCAGCTCCTACTAAATGCCTCATCCCCATTCTGACAAGAACTTCAGGGCTTGCTTAGACCTGGGGGAGGTCAAACACCAGCTGAAAAGCAGCGCTCTGCTCATTAGATTAGGACAGGTGGTGCGGATGGGACAGTTTGTCTTCCATCTCATTAAATGGTGGCTGTAAAAGGGCCAGCAGTCGTGTGTTGGGGGTGGCTCTGTGATGTGGGGGGCTTCCTCTACCTTCTGTGCAGAGAAAGGCAAGACCAGGATGTTTGGACGGGCTTAGGTAACTAAGCCTAAGCTGGAATTTTACTGCTGGGCAGAAGGAGTGTTTTCAAGGGCCTGGAACATTCCCAGAAGGAGCCGGACTCCTATGGCTCATTCCTGGTGCTGCTTTGGTGCATTTTCTCTAGTGGTCGCAGTCAGCCCGGGAGGACATTGTAGCCTCTCTTGGCTCTTGGAAGACCAGAAAAGACACACCCTTTTAGCCAGGGCTCGGCATGTCAGTGATTTCATTCTGTACGTTTATTTGTATTTAACATTTCTATTTTTCTGCATATATTTATTTTAAGGTACATATTGCCTTCAGTGTCATGTCAGAGTGGAAAGGTGGGATATGATCCTTTACCTTTTCTCAAATCCGTGCAGTTTATGCGCATCCTCACTTAACTTGCCATTTTTCTTTTGATCTGAGGTACGGTTTCTGCCTGTCCCAGTATCTACTCTGTCCACATTTCTTCAGTCCATTAATTTCCCCCTTCTTTTCTGCTTTAGTTTCCCCCACTTCTCCCTGTATGTTTTCCTTCTTGTCTGTGTCTTGACTTTTGCCGAGCGAGTGAATTCCTCATTGTAAAACTGGACCTGGGAGACTGTCCTGATAGTACAGAATATTTATTATTTATATCATAGTGCATTTTATAGAGGAAATGCACACACACACATACACAGACAGACATTTCAGGGCACTAATCCAGCAAACTCACCAAAGCTCTGCACAGTTCATGTCTTGCATATTTTCATCAAATTCTGGCAAGAAATAAATAAGATGTGGGAATTTTGCTGCTTTCCCTTTATAGTTATGATTAATTTTTTAATTGAATCACATTTTGAATGGGTAAAAAAAAAATCAGAGCTCAAGTTTGAATAGAATCTTGTCACTTTCAAATATTTGTTTGTTTGTTTATTTATTTATTTATCATTGCTTTTTAATTAATAACAAGAAAAAGAAAAAAAGAAAAACACAGTGATAATACTGATGGAGATACATACATTGTCACAGAAAGGGGAAAAAACATAAAAAGTGTTTTACAAGCATTTTGCCTTCAAATGTTGAACTGAAATTGGATCAAGGCTGATTAGTGCCAGGGGTATCTGCAGGGAGCGGGTTGAAAAACCAGGATGGTGGCCACAACGACGCGATTGAACTCTTTTTTGTGCGCTCATGATCCAGTCACATAAAGTCAAAACAAAACAAAAGATAACAGTGGGTGGTGTTTCCGGAACTAGTCACAGCCCATGAAACTATGAACCGTCCTCGGTATCACAGCTTTTTGGAGCAGCCTCTCCCAGAAGGATCTTTTTAGTATTGCTAAACAACTTTTTGAAAAGCACTCTTTTAATCTCAGGTCCAGTGTGGGGTCTCTCAACTTTAGCTGGAGAAGGTAGAGTTAAATTAAAACAGAAACCCAGCAAGAATTGATGAACGTCAATCATTTCTTCTCATTCTCCCTTGGTCAAATTTTAGACTTGAATGGCTTTCTCTTTTTTCTCTTAAATCCCCGTTTGTTCCAGCTATTTTAATAGTGTATGGTACATTTTTATGGGTAAACGTGGAATGTCCTTTCTTCCTTCACTCAGAATTGATGGAGAAGCAGCAATTTCTTCAATTAAATACTGAAATGAAAAGCCATAGATCTCTTTTAGCCTTGTGCTAAGCAATACATTTCATTTTCCCTGCCATTAAAAGAATGGGGGCAGGGGAGGGAAGTTCTTTCACCAAGCCAGGTTGGCAGAATGAGGCTCTGGGGGCAACGAGGAGGGGCAAGTTCAGATGTGTGCCCCAGTGGGCCCAGCTGCGGGCCAGTTTCCTGGACAGTCTCAAGTTGCACATCCCAGTTCTGCAACCTGTTCCTGCTTACGCAAGAGCAGACCTTGGATGGCTCATTTTGCTGTCCTTAGAGCCGATCTAAAAGACCCACAGAGAACAATATATCTACTGACATAATGGAAGGTAATCACTGCTCCAGACACCTACTGAGGCTGTATATATTTTGAGAAATCTGCAAAGTCATTGATGCTGAAATGATGCCACCAGTTCCTCTTTCCAAAGCTGTCAGGAAGATTTGCAGGAGAGGCTTCCTGTGTGCTTGGCCTCCCTCCAGAGGCCCAACTTTCATTAAAACACTGACCACCGAACATTCCTTTTATTTTGGGTCCCAGGACCACAAGATGAGGTTGATCCAAAGGCTCATTAAAGAGAAACATGGTACAATCCTGCAGGTCCCTAAACACTTAAGGAGTGAATCGTTTCCTCCGCATTACAGAAAGTGCTGGTGTGGGCCTTTTAGCTTGATTTTTCTCCTAGAGGAGCATGGAGGAGAAGTGATGGGGCTTTGTTGAAGTGGTTTTCAAGAGGAAGGGGGAGGAGAGAAAGACTCCCTTAACCCCAGGAGTGCAGGGAGTGGAGGCTTGCTATTCTGGACCCAGAATGATCCCATAGATAAGGCCAGGTCATTGACTGGTCTGTGACTGTTACAATCAGCCAAACAGAACAGAGTGATTGTCCTCATCCCAATATTGCCTGTTCTGGCTGGCAGCAGATCTCCAGCTTTCCCTGAGCCATATCCAAATGGAAGCCCCAGAAGAAGGTCACCAACAGAGATCCTCCCAATGTCTTAGATGGCAACAATCACAGTTCCTGGCCACTGGCCACTGGTCACTGGTGAGGCTGCTGGAAGTTCAAGCCCCAAACATTTAAAAGGATGGGGTTGCCCACTCCATTTTTGCATGGTTTACTGGGCACAAAGGATAGTATTCTAATGTCTGCAAAAAAGTTTTGAGATGGATACTTGCCTTCTTACCTTTGGAGCCCACATCCATAGGAGGCCCATTTTGCTTCCTGAAATGAAAGATGAGACCCCTGCTGCCCAGGATGCTCGCCCCCCCAGCATGGCCAGGGAAGGGAAGGCAGGATCAGATCTGAGGGAGTGCCAGAAGGGTGGCGATGGGCACCATGGGGCCTGTCTGCTTCTAAATGCAGAGGGACAATTGTCATGAGCCCTGATTGTGCTGTGTGTTTAGCAGCCACACCGGAGGCATCAATCCTGTTCACTTGGAAAGGACAGGAACTGTTCCACGTTGATAACACAGCTGCTATTATTGTAGAACACAACAAAACTGACAGAAAGCACAACAAACATTCTTCAAATACACGAGGTGTTTGTTTTAGTTTTGCAGTTTACCCTGAAATGCAGCCAAGGGATGGTGCTTGCTGGCTCTCAGTTTTTAAACTCCCCTCTCCCTGCTTGCTTCTGCCCACAAGAGAACACGGGGCTTCGGGCACCTCCCAGTTTTTTCCAGGGGTGGGGGGATGATTGGAAATGTCTGTGGATTGTTGCAAGGTGTGGTCCTTCCCCCTAAGTAATTGTGGTCACGTTGCCCAGGGTGGCTTCCTGCCATCCAGGGCCTCCTGCTTTGGGAAGCTGCCTCCTTTCTTCCCTGGGCACAGGCTGCCCACCTCCGTCCCGTCAGAATCTTTGGTCACTACCCAAACCCACAGGACTCGTGTTGCAACCAGGCGGACTGCTGGGTGGGGAGTGGTGGAAGGGCCCAACCTTTGCCAGTCACTGCAGGAGTCTTCAGAGTGCTGCTGTCAGAGGCCCCACCGTCCAGGCTGAAGAGCAGGGCCATACGGGCAGGTGTGTTTGCAGTTTCCTCAACCCACACTAGTAAAATGGCGGGGAGAGAAATCGGTGTGTTCTAAAACTTGTCACAATGGGGAAGGGACAAGGAAGACATGGAAGCCTGTCAGTTGCAGGATAGGTGCCAGGGTGGAGGGCAAGGATGGGGGCATTTCACAATGTTGTGCTTTCTGCAGGCCTTTGGGTCCTTCTCCTGGGAGGGCTGGTCCCAGTCACACCTCTGTGAGTGAAAGCTACAGTTTGGCTTTAGCGAGAGAGAGACTCTCTGTCTCTGCCTGAAGTTGGGCATTGAAAAAGGGTTTGGCAGCCTCGGAGAAGGTTGGCCCTGGTTCCCGGTCCAATCGGCCCAACAGAGCCTCCTCTTTGGCCAGAATGAGGAAATGGCTGTGAGTGCTTGCCAAGGATGGACTTGTTGCAGCACCAGGAGGAGAGGAGCAGCTGAGGGAGGGTCTCCTGCCCAGGCCGAGGTTCTTCGCCCCAGCAGTTCTCAGCAATCGATGGCCCAGGAAGATGGTGGGGCCTTGGTTTGGTTGCAAGCCACCAGACGAGGAGGTCAGGAGCAGAACCCGCTCCCCCCAACAGTCCCAGGAGGGCACCTGCTGATGGACTCCCTGGGGGGGGGGCGAGAGTTGCCCTCCCCTTGCCTTGTTTGCCGATGACAAATGGGAATCCTGATAGAGTCAGGCCTGATTGCATCTCTCTGGTTCCTGGGGGCACTCCAGATTCACAGCCTGGCCACGTTACCACAGAGCTCTCATCGATCATGCTTAAGCATGCTGCAGTTATTGGCTGTGGCCCCCTCTGGCAATTGCACATTTAGTGGGATAAATAGATATACTCCCAGTGACATGCATACTAAGGGAAAAGAAGAAGACAGCCGGAAGGGGGTGGGGGACACCAGAAATACTGCAAAAAAGTAGCAAGGACAGCAGGGGCAGTTCTCCTTTAGCAAGGCCCTGTGGCTGGGGGCTTGGTGGGGTTCCAACGGGGAGTTCTCTTTTTCTGGCAATGGTTCATCCAACAAGTTCACCCCCTGGGATTTATCTACCAGGGATCAAAGAGCAGACAAGGGAGGCATCCTGTGCTCTGGGCAGCGAGCTCTAGAAGGCAGGAGCAGCCCAGACAATCAGCTTCTGCAGCCTTCCGGCCTTGCCATGCTGGGAATTCAGAGGAGGGTCTATTCAAGCAGATCTAGAGCCAGCAACCAAGGCAGGTTTTTCACACGTTGAGGTCGTAGAGTGGTGCAGCTTGAGTGCCACAATTCTCAAAAGTTTCCATGTTTTGTTTCAGCTTAGCATCTATCCAGTTCCAACTGAAAACAGGGATGTTGTAGATCTAATAGGAGCTTCTGGTAGGGCAGCAGGCCTGTCTTTCTGATGCAAGGGAACCATCTAGGAGCCTTGCATAGAGTCCCCTTTCGGCTGAGTGAGTTCCTGTGCTCGTCAGCAAATTCTGCTCCAGACCTCCTCATCAGATGGCTTGCAATCAGCTTGACTCTTTCTCTTTCCTTGCTGTTCAACGAAAACTACCCTGGTTGGTAGGCTGACCTCCTCTGGCAGCAAACAGCAGTTGCTTCTTCCACAATGGGCTCAGACCAGGAGCTGTTGAATCTGGGCTCCGCCACAGTTTTAACAGGTCAGCCAATGATGATGCTTTAGACCTGCTCCCCAAAGGTCCATCTGCATCTGCTCCCCTTCTCTATACCGCTTGGCTTCCATGTCATCCTTCTTGTCCATCTTCTCCTCCACTTCTTAGTGGCACGGAGTATTTAGCAACTTAAACCAGCATCGGGTGGAGGGATAGATCCTGCACCCAGAGCTGACGTGGCAACTCCTGGGGTTTTACTTCAGCAGTCAGCCCAGGGAGGGGAAGGGCATCCTTCCATGCCACCCTCCCAGCCCTGCTGCTCCATAATTTAGTGTTTCCGTGGTACAGTTTAGAAAGGCGCATAGGTGTCACTGGAGAACAAGCTGGCCTATTTTAGGGAGGAGGAGATCCTTCCAGAAGAATCACTCCCCCACCCTGCCCACCATGGCCGGCCTTGAGTTCCATCTGGAGAGGAGATTCTAAAACACCTCAAGCTGCCATTTCCATCATGAGCAAAAAACCCACATTTTGGTCATTGTGTTCACATGCCTGGGCCTTGAAGGAGAGTTGCAGCTGGGGAAGGAAGGAAGACACAGTGAGCCTTGGAGATGGGCAAGGAACGAGGAAGAGCCACTCCACACCAAGGGAGAAGGCGGTGGGGGTCTTCGCAGCTCCACCAAGCCCCAGCCCAAGAGATCTTCGGCACAGAGCCCTGGCCTTGGAATTGGGGGGGCAGTCTGGATTCCAAGGGGGGGCTGAGGACTGGCCTGCCCTCAGTGGCCCCAGGGTAGATGCGTGCAGGTGCACGTGGAGGGGCAGCTGCCTCATGCACAACTCGTGTGTTTTCCCCAACCCGCAGGCCCATTTTCACCTCTGCATCTCTGGGAAGCCATTTAGGGTTGATGTGCATGTTTTACCCCCAATGCAGGGAACAAGAGAAGTTGTGTTAATAGAGGATGCTGGCGGACCTTTTGGGGGGGGTCGTCCCAAAGCCTCATTTGGATGCCCCAATGCCCGGTGTCTATTCCGGAAACTTCGGCGCCTGAGTGGTCAATTGAAAAAGGCGCCTGCCACAGCTAACATGACAGGCGATGCGCATAACTGCCTGTAATCTTCCTCAGACGTTCAATTGCTCCAATCCGACTCCATTGAGTACGAAGAGGCTGCTATTATCCAGAGATCTGTCTGTCACCAACATTACAAATGGAGGCTGACACGCCGCTCAGGCATGGAGCATCTTGCTTATTAAAGCACATCTTTTGTTGTCTTCGGTAAAGGCTTGGGAAGATCTGTGGGAAATTATTATGGACATTTGGGAAAAAAGTGGGGGGCCAGCAAGACCTCCCAAGCCATCCCTGACCAGGGCTCAAATAAAGAGACCCCTTGCACTTGATTATGTGGCATAAAAGGATGGCTGGCCCCGTCAGAGGGTATTAGGAGCAGAAAGGGTGTGGCACAAGTACGGAGGGCTGGCAGCCCTCTTTCAGAGTCCACTGTCAGCCCTGCAGGGTAGGCCAGGCCAGGAAACAGAAGCCACAAGAAATACTGGAACTCTACTTTATTGCTATAGGCCCCAATAGCAGAACCTTGAAAGAGTTTCTCTCTCCCTCCCTCTTATGCCCAAGAGAGTCAAGGCAGTCTTGGTGCTTCCTTCTTTTCCTGGCTAAGCTGATGTTTTTGTAGCAGTTGCTGCATATTTTCTTCAAGGCTATTCACACTCTTCCACCCCACCTGTAAAAGGCAAGAGATGGGAATCCAGACAAGCCAGCTGCTCTTTCAAGCCATTCTGTCCTCCACCCCTTTTATGATGTTGGTCTATTGGACTCAGAAGACCAAGGAGGAGCAAATCTGTCAGTTCCAGCTTCTCTGTTTCTAATTTTTCCATTGAACGAAATCTGCATGCTTTTTTGAGACTATTTCTTCAAATATACATAATTTTCTTTGCTCTTTTGCCTGATGTAAGCAGCTATAATGCCTTGATTTCTGTAAGTTTCATTGCAGCATACGTGCTTGTTAAAGCCTTTCTCTAATCAATATTACATTTTTTATCAGTAAGTGGCATTACTGAATCAGAGGAATATAAACTTTGTGTACTGTAGTTTGGTTCAAAATGCAAAATCAGAGAATTTTCCCTGAAGAAATAACCATTTGCCAAAGCAGCACCAAAATGCCTGGTTGGTTAGATGCTTCGACCTGTGGCCTCTCGCCGGCTGGATTCTGCCTGGAGAAGGCTTCAGTTATGCAACCAGACCAGAAATGGTGGGAGGCAAAGGTTATCACCCCCACCCCCACCCCCACCCCCACCCCCAAACGTGGTTTGGAAGCTGGCAGGCTTGGATGCTGGATTTGATAGCCTGTGCTGGAGGCAGGAAGGTCCACATAAGATTGATGAGCATCTGAGACGGTAGGGTAGGGTAGGGTAGGGGAAAGGAAAGGAAAGGAAAGGAAAGGAAAGGAAAGGAAAGGAAAGGCAAGGCTGCCTATTACTTTGCAAAGGACCAAGTGATTCCACATTCCTTTTTTGGTCTTTTGGCCATAAATAAAATTGACCGATGGATCGGTTGATTGATTCCATGTTCCACAACAGAGCTCTGCGCACCTCATTTCCGGGCGAAGTTGCCTCTCTCTGTGATAGCGTCTCTTGCAAATTTGCTACAAGAAGAACTGGAACCTGAAATAATTTATCCATAAGACTTCGGGGGATGGCGGGAGCGCACTTGTGCCTAGCAGTGGGTGGGTATTTTTAAAAAAGAATTCTCTGATGTGTCCTCTTTCTCTGTTACTTAAGATGATTCAGTCTTTCTATGTCCCTTAGATATAATTCTGAAATAACTGATTCAAAGTTACATCAAAGGGATTTAACTTCTCTCTTCTCTCCCCTGCCTGCCTCCACCCCAGATCTTTTGCAAACCTAAATACCCACGGTTTATCCTTCCAGTATATTTCTAGGTAATCCTTTTTTTTAAGGGACCAAAGGGAAAAAAGAAAGAAAATGAATAAATGCCACATGCTTTTCTCTGCTCTTTCATCTGAGGGAAACTGCTGGGGGTTGGGAGTCCTGAAGATCACACACGCTCTTTTTTGCAAAGGAAAGTTGGTGGTTGGTGCCCCATTCTGCGGAAGAAAAGAAGCTACTTCAATAGGCTGAGTCGCTGGAGATGTGGGTGGCCAGAAGGCACCTTGCTGAGGGTATGGACAGATGAGTAGGAAGTTCTCTAACATGGTTACTGATTCTCCATACCAGACCCAGGCTGCTCCACCGAGTGGGGTTTGATGGCTCTGTCCTTCCACCAAAGGCCCAGCCCTGCAGGCTGTTACACTGTCAAGCTGTGGTGGGCAGCTGCCCTCAGCTTGCAGCTCCAGACTCAAGGGCACTAGGAATCCAAGTCTCAGTAACTCACCAGGAACCAGTGTGAGATAGTGAGTTCTCAGCCCTGACATACACACGTCCTTGGGCATCAAAGTAATGTCTGGCAAGCATTCAGTTTTCAAGATCATCCTATGCATGAAAAGGATGGACCATTCCTGAAGAAGACCATCCAGTTTGGTTCATCCCAAAGTGTTACTGTCTGGTGGCATAGTTTAGGCTCCCCCCACCACAACTTGAGAAGAGTTCTGGGAATGCTGGGAGCTGTAGAACTGCATGGAAGGTGCTGCTGCATCGGTGATGGCTGATGACCAGTGACGTAGGAATCCAGCTGAACAGCTGGGATCGATCCTGGCTCCTTCTGTGGACTAATAGGCTGCTGGGAAAGAGATTTCCACAACATGGGTGGGACTTTCCATTTAATTAGGGTCAAGCAAATTAGGCCACCCCAGAAGTCAGTGTGGAATTTATTAAGTGACCTCTGAGCAAGCATGAAAGAGCAATTGCCTTTGATTAATTTTACCTCACAACTTATTAAATGGTGTGTGCCACCTAGCTTGCAGGAGAAGTTTTCAATCCATTTATTCACCCGTAATGGGTGTGCTTAGGAACGTTCTTGAGATCAAAGGCTGAAGGCATATTTTGATATGCCATGTTCAACAATCAAAATTCAAACATTAACATGTATGACATCCTCATCTCCCTGCAAGGAACGGAGACTTTACTATTATTCCAAAATCCCAAATTAAGGGGACCCCCTCCCCCAGATATTCTAGAGAAAGGCTCCATCCCACTTGATGGCAGAATTTGAGCCTAACTTTAAATGAATGAAATAGAAATGGCCAAAAACTCATTTCTGGATGGGAGCTGGTTTCTGGTGGGACTATAGAAGAGCCCAAGGTCAGAGAAGGCCTTTCCTTCTGGAATAGCGCCTGGGTAGCCCACAACTACTTCTCCTGTGGGCTTTCAGAGAGGGAGGGATCTGCTCCCCCTCCCAGTGCAATGAGGGCAAAGAGTTGAGTGAGAGGGGGATTTCCAAAGTCCTGTCATGAGCCCCAGACTGGGACACTGAAAGGAAGGAGCTCCTTCTGACAAATTCGTAGATGCCGATGCATTCAAGTCTCTGGAAGTTGTGGAAGTTTAGTGAAGATCCCTTTCTGGGGCTCCGCTCTTGGATTGGAAATTCTGCTTTGCCTCTCATCCAGTGGCCTTACCCCTTTCTTTCTGCAGAGGGGGTTTCTTTGTGTGCTTATCAATGTGATTCGGATTCCAGCTAACTTTCCTGGTTGTCTTGCCTTTGAGGTTTATTTGCTGTGTGTCTTGATTTGCTTGCAATCATGGCCACATCCCGTCAGCCAGGTCCTGTTGCCCAAGGCCCACAAGCTGCAGTGGCCCTGATAAGTGGGTTAACGCAGGAGGAGCCTTGATTCCCTCAGAGTGTCCAGGGTCACCCTTTGGAAGCGCCCCCTGGGCAGGGAGGGGACGGTGCATCCGTGCACTCTGGCACTCAATTTTACTTTGGGCTGAGGATGCTGGAGAACTCACCTGGGCAGGGGTGAGGGCAGGGCTGAGAGGCTGGAGATGAGTGCTCTTTAAAACAGGATCCCTCAGCTAACAGATCTGCACAGAGTTGGCCCCTTTGGGTGCAAAGTCACATGAAATGCTTTTCACAGGTCATGTCAAGAAAAGAAGGGAGGTATTAACATGGTAACATCTATATTTTAAAGTAAATCTTTTGAGGGCAAAATTAATGTTGGAGCCTCCTCTGGGCTTCTTGGCAAAGCATCTCTTGTCCTTGCCTTTCAAAAATGAGCTCCTGCAAACATGAAATTATTCATTAGGCATCTAAGAAAAGGATAAATAAGTGTCTCTTTCCATCTGAGATCTTCCGTTCTTCATTTAGCCAAAGACTGCTGTTTATTTCTCTGGAGGGCAAGGAGCTAATCAGATCCTGTAATGCAGACAGGTAAGCAAGACTCACGGGGGGTGGGGGCAGAGAGAAGAAAACAAGGGGGAGACTTTTGGCAAAGAGCAGAGCAGAGCACAGGGCAGGGATGGGGTCTTGTGACCCTCAAGGTGGCCTTGTCCATGAGGGTCAAAGGGCTTGTTGAGGACAATTAAAAATAGGGCACCCCACACATCAGTACAGATTGGCATCAGGCAGTTGGGGGTGAGTAAAATCTGTGGGAGGGCTGCAGGGGTTGTGATTCTGAAATATCATCCAGCCACATCAAGAGCCCCTTTGCCACCCAAGGGAGCAGGCCCTGATTTGTGATGTGGCAGATGGTGCTGCATGGGTAGATGCTGGCCTGCTGGGGCCCCATTCAGAGGGAGGAATAGCCACCTGGGTGATCTTTGGTGATGCTAGACGTAGACTCTGCAGTCTTTCTGGAGCAAATCCAAAGGAATTTTTTGCCTCTGTCTGAGGTCATCCTGTGTGGCAAGCGCATTTGGATTTTTACTCCCAGAATAGGGTATTTCATGAATTCTTCCTGTTTCTGGCTTACCCTCTTTCAAATCATTAGCATGGAAAAACGGGGGACCAGCTGCAGAAGGACGCTGACTACGGGTTCCACCTGCTGATGTGTGATACTCCAGTGTGTGGTGGTGATGAACAGGTTGGACTCGGATCAACTCGGGGTCAAGCGCATCCTCTACCAAGAAACTGACCAAGTGGACTTGGGCTGGTCCTTCTCTTTTCAGCCCAACCAATGAGCCCATGAGTGCCCCATGGGTACCACCTTGAACTCTTGGAAGAAAGGCGAAATATAAATCGAACAATAAATAAATACATACCTGATTCAGGAACTCATCTTAACCAATAGGGCTGACAAAATACCTCCTCTTCCTATGGAGATATGATCTTGGAATTGGTAGCACACAACGAATTTTGTAATATTCTGTAATTTTCCATTCTGAAAGTAAAAGCTTGTACAGCATTAAAAGAATGTGACATAGATAGAAAGCTGCTTCAGAATGATTAAAACAAAACACAGCCACTGGATCCAATCCTATCCTATCCTATCCTATCCTTTATTTACCCACCCACATGTGTAGGCTGCCTGTCCCTCCCTCTTTGAAGTAGCTTTAGGAAAATATATATATTTCAGAGACACCTTAGTGGAGCCACCTCACCTGATCAATCCATGAAGTGGAAGTTGGCGCTGAGCTGGACCAGGTCTGTCTGAATGAGCTTCCAAGCCAGTAGGCAGCCCAAGAGAAGCCACTGCACCGATGCACAGACTTCAAGCACTCCCAAAAAGAAACTCTCCAGATTCATTAATGCAACTCACTTTTTTCAGGCTCATGTGGAAGCTGGGGGTGGGAAGACATGGTGGCTTCAGTGAATAACAGAGGAGTGCTGTGCTCATGTGAAGTCAGAAGAACTTCTGAATAACTTTTAAAGCCTGTGCAGACCTCTGAGACTTTAGTTCTGTGCATGATTACCTGGCAAATAAGTGGGCCTTACTTATGAGTGAGCATGCATTATGCTTCTGTTCAGCACTTGAATCTCACCAGATAGATAAATAAACAAAGGTGAATTTGAGAAATGCATCTCTGTTTCCCAACCCAGTTGCCCCTCTCCTTCCTTCCTTCCTTCCTTCCTTCCTTCCTTCCTTCCTTCCTTCCTTCCTTCCTTCCTTCCTTCCTTCCTTCCTTCCTTCCTTCCTTCCTTCCCTGACCTGCCTTTTGGCTCAGGGACAGGGACAGTGATAGTCTCATGAATGAGCAGCAGGACAGGATTGTCAATTTTCACAGAGTATAATGTGCAATTAGAGCATCAAGGCTGTGACCTTGTCAGGCAGGGAGGCTGGATTTACAGTGCCAAAGGGAACAAGGAACAGCTCCAACATTGCACAATGGTTCTCACCAGAGTATGGGTCACCCACTTTGTGCAAATTAAAGGAGACCCCTAAGATCAGGACTGTCATGGTGAGCTGGATTTATGATGGTAAATGTAAAAATTCTGTAATAAGGGAAAGGGGTGAAGAGCAGGTGCTAAATCACACGAAAGTACCGGAATGGAGGTGTTGAGAAGCCAAGGCCTGGAGCTTTGGTGAGGATGAGCAAATGAAGAACATTCTGGAGGCTCAGAGCCGATGAGGAACCATTAGAGACACAGAGATGATAACATGTTTTCTGCTTAAAAATGGCTTATATGGATCAAGTTGGTGGTTAGAGGGAGCAATCTCTTCTGGAGGCATGGGACTTCGGGTGCCCCTTCTCCTTGGATGCTACACCTGGGCCAGAATATTGGCCTGGTGATTTGCCTTGTGGTGAGCAACTTTAGTGCACACCAGTCCCAGTTTTTATGTCCTTGCTACTCTGTGGATGCATCATTGGTATCAAGCAAGCACTCCAAAGGTTACCAGATGACAATTGTCCAAGTGTTGTAACACAAGCTGCCTTCACAGAGCAAGGGGAATGAGACCTCTTCCTGGAAGAACTTGCTGTTCAGAGCATGGCAGGTGTCTCAGCCCCATCTCTTCTGGCTTTGCTGTTTCCTGATGCTTCCTCACCCAATTATATTTGGAGCCTTTTAATCTCTGGAAGCCAAACTTGAGATGTGGCGACTGGGTGACAGATACTAAATCACCCTTGTACAATGAGCCAGGCAAGAGAAAAGAGGGCAGGTTTATTTTAAAGTGTTTCAGTTGAATGATATTGTTCTTTCCCTTTATGGGTGTATTGCAGTGATGACAAGATGATTAAGAATGTAAATAAGAGTGGTTCATCAGCTTAGTACTCATTATATCTGGCTAGAAGTCCTTCACTCTCTCTGCTGGCCCCTTCAGATGCGCATCCAAACTCAGGAGCCAATGTCTAGGTACAGCAGGGGCATCTGTGGGTGGTGGTGTTGTAAAAAAGTGAAGATGGCACCTGCAACAACACAACTGAAGTCCAACCCTTTTTAATGTGCACAAAAAAGGGCAGGGTTTCCATCAAGTGGTCATGACCACCAACTTGACTTTTTTAATCCTCTCCCTCCTCCTGTGGACCCCTTGGAGCAGAACACAATGCTGGGCCTCCTGTCTTGGGATCTTACCAAATGCAGTCCTAAACAAGGCTCTGGTGTCTAGCACATGGAGAGGGAAGCCTTCTGATGGGCAGAAGAGTGTGCCAAGCAATCTTCATTCAGGGTGCTGCAGAAAGATTTGCACAGCCATGGAAGGGGCCAATTGCTTTCTGAGGATTTAGTCCTACTGCAGTCTCTGAAGACACCCTTTATTATTGTCGTTGATTCAGGGGCTTCTCTTTCCCTGATGTGCAAGGAATGTTCAGGTGAAAAACCTTTTGCAGGAACATTTAATCTGGGGAATCAGCATTTTCTCCAGGTTCGGGTGAGAATTTTAGCAACAACAGTTTCCTTACTATTCTGTACGGGCCTAGTTTTACCAACATATTTCACCGCTCAAGTTGACTGGGAGGTTTCTAGAAATGCAGCAGCTTATTCTGGAAAGAGGTGGGAGTTACGGGAATCCATGACTTTTAATGCAAAGGTAATTTCCAATGAGGCCACAGCATGGTAGATATACAAGGTATGTGTGCCACAGATGCTATTTCAGCTCTGCAAATATTTGCTCTCTGCAATCACTGTTGCTTACAGATGGCAATCACCTTCTCTTCTTTTAAATCACAACAAATGAAGACCTTGGCAAGAAAATGAAATAAATGATTTATGGTAGCCTTATATATATATCCAATGGCAAAGTCAGTATCATGGTGACTCTTTCTTGTCATGAGTTCAAAGCTAAAACAGAGGGTAAGCCAGCAGCAGGGCATGGACTGCCGCATCTTCAACTAGAGAGACCCACACCTTACACCCTTGTGCATCACTGTGGTTGCCTCTCCTAGGGCTGGGTGGCACAAAGAGACTAATTCCTGTCCTAAATCTGTGCGATCTACCACTAGTAGCAGCTACTTAGTGGCAGTGAGTGGAGCAGGGCAGGCCGCCAGGGTTTCAAAGTGTGCTCAGACATCATTAGGTGGTGCTCACACTTGATAAGGAAAAAGATTACATTCACACTTGGGTGAAATCTGGAGGCCACTTTCAGCATTTAAATGCCACAGAGTTCAACCTCTTCTCAAATGTAGGTTATTTTTATTCCATTTTGCATCATTCTGGAAAATCTACTCACTTTTTTTAGACAAAGACATGATTAAAGGGAACTAATTAATTGGAGGAGTGACACATTTATTACTAATGATATATAATTGCTCTCCTGCTGTGTTTCTCCAGTGGGGATGCAACCCTGAGAAACTATGACTTTGCAGAAGGTTTGATGAGAAAGAGAAAGCAGGCTGAAAAAGAAGCGGGAGCTGTCCCAAGTCCCCTTGATCTTCACCCGCCCTTTTGGCCAATTTCATCTGGCTGTGGTGCTCCAGAAGTTCTGTGGGACCCCCAGTCCCAGCAGCCCCAACAGCAGGGACAGTGGCAAGGGGGGCGGTGGTTGCACGGTCCAGCCATCGTTGGCCTCTCCAGAGCTGAGCTGTCCAGGATGCGTACTGCAGAGCCTGGCCTTGTTCCTTCCCTCAGCCCAGCTCCTGGGAATCGCCTGGGCCAGAAGGAGGACAAAGACTTCCCAGTCCAGCAGAACTGGACTACATGGTCTTTCTGGGAGGTTTGTTGCTTTGGCCTTCGTGGCTGGCCTGGCCTACAGGGATCTTCTGGGTCTTGCCTCAGCCTTTAGCCTCTGAATGACAATTGGGTGAAGGGTGACTTTCCCTGCAATTGGGTCTCTTTTCTCCAAGCCCCCAAGACACTCACCAGGGCAAATCTGGCAAATCCACACAGCCACGTTAACCTAGAAGGTTGTATGAACCTTGTATGAACCTTGAAGGGTTGGTGTAGTAGTGAAAATTGAGTTGGGCAAACCATTGGTAACTTAAGGTCCCTGTAGTGTTCTGAGCACTTCAGCTCTTTTAAAGGAAAAAGTAAAAAGGGGCTAAGGATTTTCTTGTCCACCTTCCCTGCCTAAACCCCCAGACACATAGAAAACCTAGGGAAAATCCTAAGAATGCAAACTGTATTTCAGCAACTGTACAGGACTGTCTGAAATCATAAGTGAGATGATCAGATAAAATGTATTTGTTTGGAAAATAGCAGAGCGAGAGGAGAAAGGAAATCAACCATAAGTTATTTGCAAGCAATGCAATGTTTGCTTCCGAGAAGAAGGATGCTTTGATGGGAAGCTTTTTTGCCCTGGAAGGGAGGCAAAATCTAACATTTGGGGGTGACTCTCAAATAGTAAAACTCACTGTGGATTTGTCTAGAAGTTCAATTTCCTCTACTTTCTGATGCAAGAAAATCAGAAAATCAGCTAATAGCTGAACTCATTTTCTTAATAACTATATAGTTTAATTAGAAATGATCGGTTTTGATAGGACATACTGTGGTGCAAAACAGCTTTCATTTGCAGTGTCTGTTTCAGAAGAAATGACGACATTCAGCCTTAAAGAGCAGCATCAGAACACGTGTGTGTGTGTGTGTGGCATCTGAGACTGTGGAGAGCTACTCGAGGCGGGAGAGAGAGCCTTGGATCCAGCAGAAAACATCTCCAGAGATTCCTGGGTTTTAGCCGAGCCCCGGCATAGATTCGGCTGCCGGTTTGCTTGAAAGATGCCCTTGGCTTCTTTTAAAAGGGACCACCGCATAGGTGATGGATTTCTGCAATGAAAGATGGGGCGGGGTGGGGGGGTGTCATGTACAACTCTGTGCCGAAAAATAGCACTTTGTGACTCTGGCAAGCTGTGCCTAATTTCAGATGTGATGATCCCCCGCCCCTTAGAAAAAGCAGGCCTTGATACATAAGGAATGCACAGCCTGCTCGAAGAACGGGATGCTTGTTTTTCTTAGCTAAAGGTTGACCAGTAGAGCAGTCACGGACCACCTCCATGGGTTGTGATGTCTTTCCAGGATGTTGTTATTTCTGCCTAAGCCAGTGTTTCTCAGCCTTGGCAACTTGAAGAGGCGTGGACTTCAACTCCCAGAATTCCCCAGCCAGCATAGCTGGCTGGGGAATTCTGGGAGTTGAAGTCTACGCCTCTTCAAGCTGCCAAGGTTGAGAAACACTGGCCAGGCAGTCCTAAAGTACTGATAAATATAGTTAAGCTGTTACCCAGAGGATGCAGAGGAAGAAACAACAATATTTTCTGTTAAACCCAGAACACAACTTCTGGCAGGCTGGAGAGCCAACCCAGCACTTGCGAGGGGCAAAGCATTTGCCAATGGGAGAATGAATGGCCCGGGATCTCGAGGGGGTCCTCAGTTTTAAACTCTACCAAGGAGAAAGTAGCTGTCAAGCAGTCCTATGAAGAGGGAAAGGGAGGCCCTGTTGCGGGGTGAGATAATACCTTCCTGCCCCACCCTCCTTCCTCCTTCCGTGTTCTCTCGGACAAACAGCATGGCTGCGTCTCTCTTCTCAAAGTGCGCAAGCTGCACAAGACTCATGGGGGTGCCTGCAATTTATGAGTCCTCAATCCAAACACAGCCCACCGATCATGATGATAGGCATTTTGTTAATAATCATAATCATAATTTTACATTTTTGGCAGAGCTCTGTTTGGCCTGGGGGCACAAACTTATGACACTCCACTCCACCAGATGGGAAGGTAATCTTCACAACTACCTTGATGATGAAAAGTGCTTACAATCCATCCTCGCGGCATTTCCATTTCTCATTATTTTCTCCATAATTTTGATTCTTGGTGTCTTTCCCTGCCTCGGCTCTCCATCTGACAATCAGACCTTTACTAAATCAGTCCAGAGCAATCAATGCCTTTGTAATGAAATTTGAATTCCTAATATCGGCCCACTGCTCCACCTGGCTCCCCACCTTTTCCATCCGTGCTGCACCAGCCCTGCGTGTGGTTCCCTTGAGTTGTGCCAGGCGCAGGAGGTGCCAGAGAGCAAGGAATCTTCCCCAATGGCAGATTTCATTGGAAAAGTTAATGGGGTGTTTCTGGAATAATTAGAATGATTTAAGTGGCTGGCTAACAAAGTTATTCAGATAAGGGGGCTGGAGTCCTTTGCTCATTGTCTCTCATCTTTTGGAGGAGCAGAGGCAGAGGAAGTAATGATGGGGAACCCGCCCCCAGGGAGAAAATCTGCAGTAAGACCGAGTGGGAATTAATTTTTCATATCCAGTGTATTTGCAAGATTGCTTGGCTGTATAACTGGGAGGCTGCAGGAAGAAAGGAAAGAGCAGCGTGGTTTGTGGAGCAAAGGATCTCAAACACCACCGTTTGCTGCAATCAGCATCCTCCAGCTTGGACTGTTTCTGGAAGAGGATCAGAGGAAACGGATATAAATCAGCATCTTCCAATTCTCCTCTACAAATTGTCGTGATAAAAATTCTCCAGATGGCCTTGAAATACACGCATACTGTAACAAACGTTGGCATCCTTTGCCCCATTCAGTTTCCAATAGAAATGAAAAATGCGAGAGAAAAGCTGACATGCATGGCTGCGCCCTGCTGCGTTGCATGCAATAGCATTTAGTATCTTGTGACATGGGACTCTGAACAAGAAACAGCAGTTAGTATCTGACAATATTTGATAGATGACATCAGTGCTGTTTGCTACAGTATTATCTTTTTTAAAACAAGTTGCAGTAGGGCTGAGAAAGAACAACTAAAAGATGGCCACTAGATCACAATATATAACAAAGTAGCAGGCAAATACAAAATAGGTACGATCATAACTTCAGAAAGCTTCTGAAATCAATGAAGTTGTATATAATAAATATGCGTAGAAAAAAAATCACTAAAAACTTTAAAAGGATTAAAAACTGCTGAAAAAGGAAACCAGATCTTATTAACCTATTCTTGGAGTGCTGAAAATGTTGGTGATTCCTTTGGCCTTTGCAACTCACTGTGTACAAACAGGAGGCTACCACTGGATGGATGGTTGCCATATTGGTGTGTGTGTGTGTGTGTGTGTGTGAGGAGAAGCCCCCTGAAACAGATGACAGGAACCATAGTGGGAAAGGAGGACTTGACTGTTTAGGACAGTGTTCCTCAACCATGGCAACTTTAAGATGTGTGGATTTCAGCTCCCAGAATTCCCCAGCCAGCATGGCTGGCTGGGGAATTCTGGGAATCGAAGTCCACACATCTTAAACTTGCTGAGGTTGAGGAACACTGGTTTAGGACTTGAAAGGCTAAAGGCAGTCCTTGGGCTGATCTTGGGAGTGCCATCACAGGCCTTTTCAGGAGAAGAGGTATAGCTCAGTTGTGGCAGCAACCCTCTGCCTGCAGAAGAGCCAAGTTGAGTCCCAGCTAAGACTGCCTGAAGCCCAGGAGAGCCACTGGCAAAAAATATTGGGCTAGAGAGACAAAGAACTTGGTTTTGTTCATAACAGAAGAATCCAGCTGAGAGTCTGGATCTTGAAGGGCTGCCCCACCTGTAACCCATTGGAGCTGTCTACATTGGACATTATGAAAACATTGTAGCAAAGCAGCCTTGGTCCAGAAGGGGCTACTATCCAGGATCATCCTAAGCTGGGGAATGGATTTTAGACATGGATGCAACTTCAGCATCTCAGTGAAGAATCCAGCAGGACTCACAGCTACAAACATGTTGCATAAATGGAGGACAAATTTGTCCAGGATATGTATGTATTTATCGACTTTATATTACACTTTTGAGAGCCAGTTTGGTGCAGTGGTGAAGGCAACAGGCTAGAAACCAGGAGACCATGAGTTCTAGTCCTGCCTGAGGCACAAAGCCAGCTGGGTGACCTTGGGCCAGTTGCTCTTTCTCAGCCCTAGGAAGGAAGCAATGGCAAACCGCTTCTGAAAATCCTTGCCAAGAAAACTGCAGGGACGTGTCCAGGCAGTCTCTGGGAATCGGACACAATTGGATGGATTAAAAAAAAAGACACTTTTATGTCCATACAAAACCAAGGGGGCTTAGACCAATTAAAAAAGAAGACTCTGTGAGGTTTCATATTTAATGCCTCCCCCAAATTATCAAAAGATGCTTGCAAGTTCAAATAGGAGTTAAGGTTTAATTCACATTCCAAATCTGAAAATCAGGATTCATTACATTTGCGAATATTTATTCCAGCTGTGGATGAACATTCTTGAACTGGGTGCCACTCCTGAACTCCCTTCACTGGGGGCAGGGCGAGGCAGGGACATTGGGGCAAAGGGCTTACTAGGGCATCCCCCAGCAGCACAACCAATCCAGCCATTCCTGGTGGGGTGGAGAGCTGAATTAACAGCACCCCGCTTTGGGGTTTCATCTGCAAGCCAATTTGCCAAATGTTATGTGGCAAAATGGATTGCTGAATGATTACAGCCTGCTTCCTGAGGCTGTGCCCTCCCTGTGCCCATGGACCGAGGGGTGGTGATTGTGGTCCAGTACCATGCTTGCCTACTCTAGTAACTTCTGCCCACTGCCACTGCTGCAACACCAGAACATCTGTCTGTGTTTTGGCCTTGGGCAACAAGCTTGCTCTGGCAACTGCATCTGCTGTCCTAACAGCTGCCTGAGGTCTGCACAGTGTTGTGACAGGCAGCGCCAATGCTTATGCCGGCTCTTGGATAATAGCATCCTACTGCAGGGACAAAGGAGACCACCCCACCGTGCCTCTCTCTGCAAACAATGGTGACAAACATTCCATTCTCGTGGCCCTTCCGTCTTTAGCCAGGAGCACTGGGAGAATCCTCCAGTGTCATGTGGGCCCTGCAATAGGGCTGCATCTCAGGAGCACAGACCGCTTTTGCACATTCTGCTACTGTGGGTGTTTATTGTCTGTGCCCCCTGCAAACATTTCAGAGAATTGTTTGCCCTGAAAATCAACAGGGAAGAGAGCACCGTTTTGTCTTGTTTAGGATTCTCCCCAGGGACCCAAGAATTGCCTCGTTCACTACCATACGATATCCGAGGGGGATATCTAAATCAAGATTGCTTAATTCTTGCCTGAGAATTTGGAAATATGTTTACCACTTTACTATGAATGAGCTAATTCAGGACCATGGGCCTCCCTCTGCCACCTGAGGGTACATGAGGCTGGGAAAGAGGTGCTCCAGAGATTTTCTTTCTCTTCCCTCCCTCCCTCCCTCCCCCTCCCTTTTCTACATTTTAATAGAGGAGTAAAACAAAGACAGATAAAAGACATTTTTAAACACAATAAAAAAGAAACAAATAACAAAATACAAATAAGTAAACAAGAGTTTTCTAAATCTACAGTTTTCCAATGTATCATTAATTACCTATGCATTATAAAAGAAGTTATATCACTTTAAAAAGCTAGGAATCACTATTAAGCTTTAAGTGTACACATTAGGAATCACGGTCAACACAGTGTAAATCACTGACTGAATTATACGCTATAATAAATTAAATCAATACTAAGAATCTGTTCAACTTGGAATATCCCATGAAGTTAAAATACTGTATAGACTCTATATATAGAAACACCCAAATTTTGGAAGAGGCACAAATCCATGTATTAAATTATAGTTCAAGGATGATTTCCAAATAGAGAGGAACTCTACTTCAAACTTACTTTTAAGATAGGAAGTTATTCTAGACATTGAAGCATCCTTCCACAACTTTGGTAACCATTCCAAGGAGGAATAAACAGCATTTCCCAGTAAGAAGCTTGCAATATCCTTGTGGCAGTTAGGATATACAAAACTAATTTAGCATTCTCTGGAATATATGGTTTAGTAAAATGTAATAAAAATACTGCAGGTTGAATTGGGAATTCAACTTTTAAAATTTATTTCATTCTAATACAAATCATTTTCCAAAACTGTTGAGCTTTACAATATTGCCACCAAATATGAAAAAACTTCCAACCTGCTTATTACATTTCCAGTAATTTTTAGAGGAATTGTCCATTTTAGCAATAAAAACTGAAGTAATAGTCCAAGGATAAAATATCTTGTACCAATTTTCTCTAATATTTGAAATAAATTTAATGCTATTCCACTGAAATTCCCATTGTTGCACCTGAGAAGATGGTCTCATCTGAACCTGGGCTCTTGCTCTTGACACAAGAAGAGAACACATGATCTTCTCAGCCTTCTGCTGGCTTTGCCTTCTGCTAAATCTGATAAAATAAAAGCACCTCATTCCATCTGCTCCACCCAAGATAGGATCACCCACCTTTCTGATAATTTTGTGCCCACAGGTTGCCTTGAGCAAATAAGCTGCCTTTGTAACGATGGCTATTGGCTTAGAAGGCTTAGCAGGGCCACCTAAGAAGTCAGATTCATGGAGGTGGAGATGGGAGAAAAACCAGGAGTTACACTGACCCTAAGAAGGCTCTGGGTCCATGGGAGGAGGCTGCTGAACACTGACTGCTGGTGAGTAGCAGCAGGAGAGACCTCCACCGGTTGGCTTCTCAGGGCCTTGTGGCTTAGCTGGACCTTTGAACTAAGGCTCACTTTTGTGGGCAGCTAGGGCACTTCTGGGTCAACCCACACCTGTGTTACAGGGCAGGGAATATCCTTCCTCTTCAGATTCCATTGCTCTCTGGAAGTCGGGTGGGCCTATGGCTTTGTGCAAGGGTGCATCTGCAGAAATGTTTGCAAATCCACAGAAAACTGCAGGACACAATTTCTGCACCAACTCCTCTCCTGTTTCCTACATGGTCTTTGAAATTAAGAATCAATTTAATTATTCAGGCCCCAAAACAACATCATAAAAGCAACATCAATTTGTACCAAAAGGCACTGCATTAATGTGCTGAAATAATGATGTACATTTGCAACATAATCTTACAATCAATCTTGTTTTTTAGCACAGCAGAACAGTGGGCGGGAAAAGCACCATTGATAGTCTTGATTGAGATGGCCTGAAATTGGGGTGTTATTTCTGGAAATGTTAAAACGAATGGGCTTTACAGAAATGTGGGCTTTCCCCCATGTCATGTGGTACCTGGCAACCGCCCCCCCCCAGCAAGTAATTCCTTCCAAGTTGCTATTGTTTTCTCTTCTGCAGCAATTTCAGGGGTGAAGAAGATTCTGGAGAGATATAATCAAGGGTTTCTGGCCTAAGTGCATGAGGGGGAAATGGCAACGCCACAGCTTTTGCCGCTGGCCATTTCTTTGAGACCTGCAGTGAGCCAGGCCATCTGAACCAAGAGCCCCCATCTTGATTCTACAGAATCAGAGCAATGATCCAATCTGAGAAGTCACCACTTTGGCTACACTTGCTGTTCTGCCAGAGCTTTAGGAAGATCTCAGCTAGACTTTAAATAAATGCATGGATTTTGGGAGGGTGGGATAGTGGCGAATGGGTGGGAACCACCCTTGCTTCCCATGCACTGAGCATACATGATCCATCCAAGTATAAAAACATCCCCACAGTGCATGGACTTATGCCAAGAGAGCTTATTTGCTCAGGTAGCCTTATTTTGTCTGCTCTGACTGGCAGCAATGATTCTCCAAGGGCTTTCCCATCACCTGCTATTCGGACTTTTTAACTGGAGACACCAGGAATTGGGGAGACATTCCAGACGTGAGGCAAGCGCTCAGCCGCAAAAGGGGATCCTTGTAATCCTTGTTCTTCTCTTACAAGGCTTGGGTAATGTGTGCTTTATTTTCACCTTGCTCCAGGAAAGGATGGAAATCAGCCCAATGGGACAGGTAGATGTATGTTTGTTTGTTTCCCAAACCACCCTAATCTGAGAGATGAGGCCATCCAGGACTAGAAGCAATGGAAGTATCTCCCCTCTGTTGGTAAAACTCTGAATCCAAAACCCAAGGGGTGCTGTCATAAAAGCAGAACTGCTGGCAAGAGGAGTCTCAGGTCTGTCCAGAATTCTTCAGAAATCTGGCAAACATGAGACAGCCTCTGTATTCTGCACTGGAGCTCCATTGATCTTCCAGCACATCCCGTCACATTTTACAACAGGCCTCAGCTAGTGCTTCATAAATATTGAATGGGAAAGTATTTACATACCCTGTCTTTGGTTTATAAATAGCAGAAATGAGTGTTCTTCCCCAGGAGTCATCTCTGCAGATAAATTCCAATCCATAATGTTTGACTAAAGTCAACTGGAATGGATGGAGTTTTCTCGGCTGTACAAGGCAAAGTCCAGGCACTCGGATGCAGGAGCTAACAGGCACTGTGGAAAAGGTGAGGCTTGAATCTAGATCTTTGGAGAAACTGTTGCCCAACCTTGTCGGAAATGTTTATTCACTGCTGGTAGAAAGGACAGCAGAGTCCAAAGGAGGTCCCAACAGAAACAGCCTTTTTAAATACTGCAAGCAAATTCAAGATGTCCCCCTTCAGAGCCAAGGCAAGGACCAACATCTGAAGTGTGAGGTGGGCTTTGAAGACTATCAGTGTGGCTAAACCTTGCCTTTTTTGTACAGGAAGCAGCAGCAGAAAATAGATTCTGGTGCAAGGTTCTGATACTCAGGAAAGACTCCGCTACTCTAGGGCAGCCAGAGGAATGAGGGACTCCTGAAACATTGCCTTCTGATAAGGTTCCTATGCTGTACAGCCAACGGCTCCTTCTCAGTCCACTCAGTTTCAACCCTTGGCTCAAATTCAGTCAACCTCCCACTGGGATCCAGCAGATATGGGTGTGGAAACTCTTAGGACTGGTTCTAAGGCTTCCTTCATGATTCTCCAGCTGTGATATAGCTGAAGTTTTATTTAAAACAACAAAGAATCCTGTGGCATCTTTACTAACCAAGCAAATCCTTTGATGGGACTTTCCCCCAGAGATTCTTTTGATGAAATAAGTTCTGCTTTGCCAAAGCTTACAGGGCAATAAACTGGATAGTCTTTAGGGTGACACGCAAAATTTTAACAAGATTAAAATTCTCCTGGAAAGCTTTGGCTGTGAGAGGAGTGGACCGGGTCGTCTGGTAATTTATCACATTTCTATGGCATTTTGTACTGACAGGCTTAGCTGGTTCTCTTGGGGAGAAGATCCTGCAAAGGTGCAGAGGACTGGAATCAGGGCCTGCAGGAAGGAATGTGATGTGGAGGAAAGTGGGGAGGGTTCTTCTGGACTTGTTATGCATGGGAGGTCCTTTGTGCCTGGATGTATGGAAGTTTAATTCCTGACCTAACTTCTTCCAAATAGGTACGTAGCCAGTCCTGACAGGTACACAGTTGTCCTTGTTTTGCTTGATTAAAAGATTCAGCAAACACAAAAATGGTATGGAGGCTAATTATATTCCTAAAAGCCCCAAGAATCAGAGAGAAATTCAATACTTTTTAACAATTATGCAGTGAAACCCACTGGTGCCAAAGAAACTCAGAAGAGCAATTAATGTTTTCGTGGTGGACATGTGGGTCAGAGAATGAAAGCAGTCAAGCTGAAGTGAGTGAGCGAGAGGCAGCCTTGGAGAACAGCAAGAAGACAACCAGCAAAAACCTGGGATAGGTTTCTCTCTTCGTCCCTGGCACTCAGTTGCATGTTCTCCAGACCTCCAGGCAATCTGCACATGCTCAAATGTTGGTTTGCAACATCAAGGGTTACACACTGAATTTTAACTTGTGTTATTCTACTTTATTAACACTCACAAAACGCTTCAAAATTTGTCTATATTTTTTATTCTAAGGACATGGGGTTTGGCAAACTGAGAGAATCAGTCTCACTTGTCATGGATTTGCAATCTAAAGTTACAAGAACTTCCAGTGCAGTATTAAGGAAAGACGGGATGGAGGCCTGAGGACCAAAGGTAGTCCTCTGGTGGACCCCATGTGATCCAAGGTCTCCAGGTTGGAGACACGGTCTTGCCAACGAATGCCGAGGATGGAGCGGAGGGTGCCCATGTGAAACGTCTCCAGCTGTTTGATGTCCCTTCAGTACAGAGTCCAGGACTCACATCCCTATAGGAGAGAAGGGGTAACCACAGCCCTGCAGACTTCCAGCTTTGTGGAGATGTGGACGCTGTGCTGACTGAGCACTCTGGTACACAGCCGCCCCAGAGCCTGGCTGGCCGTGCTGATCCAGGAGTCAGTTTCTTTGTCCAAAGACCCATCGCTTGAGGTGAGGCTTCCCAAGCATTTGAAGCAGTTTACGTGTGTCAGCTGGGTGTTGTCCACAGTGATTTTTGGTTCTACGGAGGTGGTATTTGGCACGGGCTAGTAAAGAACTTCAGTATTTTATTTTTCTGCAGTACTTTATTCAGTACTATATTTATTTGCAATCTAAAGTTACAAGAACTTCCAGTGCAGTATTAAGGAAAGACGGGATGGGGGCCTGAGGACCACTGTTCCCCACAGCCAACTGGCAGCTTCCTTAAACAGGGTGCTTGCTTGTAAGAGGGCCAGGGTCAGCCATTAAATCCCAGCCCTGCTTGGGTGAAATAACAAGGTTCAGGTGCTTTTCCAGGAACATTTATGGAAGTGATGAAAAGATGAAGTTGCACGGGGCAGTGCTCAATCATTGGAAAGAGAAGGGCTGCAGGGCTAGCTGCTGGGGCCAGGGAGGCAGGTGAATAAGTGGCCTTCCCTGGGCAGAAGCAATGAATATGCCTGTGTTTTCTTGCCAAGGGTTGGAGCCCAGCTACGCCTCCCACTGCAGCCTCTCTTGCCCTCTGCCTGGCTGCCAACCCAGGGCTGGCCTCCTGCTTGAGGCTGTGGGAGACGCCCTGGCCTGCTGGCACTGCCACACTGCCGCTCTTTGAAGGAAGGGCGGCTGCAGGCAGAGGAAGGCAGAAAAGCCAGCCCAGCCTAGCCAGGAAGGCAGACCGCCTCTGCAATTAGTACCAAACCCCGCAGTCCCACCGTGGCACCCCAGCAGAGTCCTTACTGGATTCACCGGGTCACCCTTGTTGAGGTTTTCCTACTAACGATTAAGACTGCTATTGTACCTAATCATTTTGGCCGGGTGAAGAGGTTGTATTTGATTGTCTCCTTTCACGTGCTTCATGCAAATCGCCTGGGGGGAGGATCCTGCCCAGACTTGTTTCTTACTTCCTTCTCTTTTTTCTCTCTGCCGATATGTAGCAAGCCAGGCTTGCTCTCAATGAGAGCTAAGTCCTTTAAATATGTTTTGCTTTTGTTTTGCTTTTTGTAAATAAATTATTTTTATAGAAATGCCTGGTGTGTGACTTTTCTGATCTCTCCTGGGCTAAAGGCTTTCCCAGCATTCTGCCAACAACCCTCCCACTCACTTCCAGGCGGGCATTCTACCCCTCCCTGGCAGCTGCATTCTGGAAGGTTTCTGTGTGCCTGCCTGAGGCCTTGGGAGTGTGTGTGTGGAGGCTCCCTCTGGAGTTCAGCCCCCCTCTTTTGCCCAGCCAGCCCCCACAGCCCTAAATCTCTTGGCTACCACTGGGCAAGAGGCCCTGGGCTCTGGGTGCCATCCCCCCTCCCCCTTCCAGTTCCAGCAGGGCCAAATGGGGACAAGGAGCTGCCCCCCACCCTCCTGGATTGTCCAAGTGGCCCATCTGAGGGGCTTTGAAAAAAGGAGGGTGTCAGCAACTCTCCTGTGTCCCAAGGCTGGGAGATGGTGATGCTGGCCCAGGGAAGACATGGGCAGGGCTTAGGCCCTCTGTTCCTGGGTGCAAAGCTGGCCTGAGGACAAGTGGCCATGAGCCGTCTTGGCTCCCCCCCACCCCCCACTATTTCTGAGAGTGGGAGGGTGGGTGCACATTAGGAGCTGCTTCCCCCTCGGTCAGCAGCTGGGCCTTTTTGCAGCGGAGAAGCTGGTCTGCTGGGGAGAGGCAATTCTGCTTCTCCTTCTCTCGCCTTACTTATTTAATTGGAAGGAGGAGGGGGAAAATGCCAGTTTTGCAAAATTTCCTATTAAATATTTAATTTGGCCTTAACCATTCCATATGACTTGCATTATCAAAGGGATGGGGTTCATGATTAACAAAACAGTCAGTGTGTGACAATTTGCTGATCCAGTCATTCCAGCCCTTTGTTATGTGGCATTCAACACCGACAGAGGAACAGCATTAACGGAGAGAGATCGATTCCAGCGTTCCTTTTTTTTTACGGCAACATGCGCAGGCAGACAATGCAGGTACCTTCAATTATCTTCAAAGCAGCTGAAAGGAAGGAAATCAGTCTTAGATGTGGTAAATAAACTCCACAAACTCTGTACTGAGGCCGGCAAAGAAGAACACGAGGGAGTAACAGCTGCTTGGACAACTGTTTGCTGCTTTTTCAGAGATTTGATTGAAATTCTGTGGTTTTTATATTGGTCTGTGGGATGGTGTGTTGCAAAAGTGCTTTCAGGAATCCACAAAGGACAAGATGGAGGATGCTATAAATTCAGTTGCTGGAATGGAGAAAGCTGTGAAAACGGTTGACCAAAACACTTCTCCTGGTGTGGAGCTGCAAGACAAACAGTCCGGCCTTGATTGGTTCTCCCAAACGGGGACCCCATGAAAGTGTGCAGACCGACAACAGTTGCCAAATGTTTGCCTTTGTATGATAGGTTTTGTTAATCTGGAACTAAGAGATCAAATGGGAGGGCCCAAGGATTCTGCAGCATCGCCATTAACTGGCGGAACACAATAAATGCCCTGAAATATGCACCGTTTAGGAATTGCGGTTCCACACACAGGCCGTTCTGCCAAGCTGTCACTGAAATCAAAGGAAATTGTATGGATTCAGAGTTTAAATGCCTGAAGATGTGCTAAATACTTCTTTCAGAGTTTTGATGACAAACCACAAATCTCCCTCCACTGTACTGGGACTTTGCAAAATAATCTCATTTGAAGCTGCAGAGCTGAACCTTTCATGCACTTCTAAACCTTGCTTAGAGGAAATTTCACCTCCAAACTTTTGTTGTCATCTTGATTCTTTGTGCAGCTCCTGTGTGTCTTCTTTACCTATTGAAAGCAGAGATGTCAACACCCCTTTGGATCCTGAGATGTAGATCCCAAATGTTGCTTCTGAACAGATCCAGTGGCTTCTTATGGTGCAGAAGGATCTGTGATGTCCGGGGCGGGGGGGGGGGGTGTGGCTGCTGAAGAGATAGAGCTACCAGTGATATGGCAGGATGGGGACGATGGAGCAGCTGCCAGTCCCTACCAAGCAAGGCTCTCCCTATTCCTGCTATAGGCTGGCAAGGAGCCAGGCATTCAGGATTAATCCTAGCAAACATGTCTGGTGTTTTGGTCATTTCAAGCAAAAAAGATGCTGACCAACCAGGCAGCTAAACCCTGAAAAGCATCTATGTAAAAATCCTTTAAAACACGCATACACAAGATAAAACACAACCTACAGTTTTCCCATCAGCTTAATTGCCAATCAATGGCAATTGCAGATTTCATCTTGGCAAAGGGTTTGGAAAGATGCTTGGATACTTTCATGCTTCTCTAAAGGGACTTCTGAGGTTCTCAGAGAACCTCAGAAGTCACCTACGTTGCTTCCTGATGGATTAGGGGACCGTCTCCCACAGAGGATGCCTAGGCCAGAACTCAGGGCCAGGTCCATCCAGTGGGCCAAATAGGGGTGCTTGTTCCTGTGACAGGTGCCAGACAGGTGTGGTTGGGAAGCCCATCCGAAAGGCGGGACAGGCCTGCCTAACCTTGGCTGTTGCTCTCCAGCATCGTCAGATAAGCAGAGTTATTCGCCCCAAGACCCTCTCACATTGCATGGTTAACAGCTGTCGCCACCACGAAGGCACAAGCAGCCTCAAAGTCAGTGGGACCCTGGTCCCCTGCATGTGACACAGCCGTTGTGTGAGGTCTGAGATGGGAAGAGGGGCGGCTGGGCATTTTCTGCTGTGTGGGAAAGATTGCTGCCTTGTCCCCACCCTCCGCCCAACCCGTCTGGTCAATGGCTGGTAAGTCTCACAAAGTTATTCTCGGAAGGGAAGAGGCAGCGCCGAGTCTTGGTGCTCTGACGGTGGTAGGCGCGTATTTTTCCCAGGCTGATCAGCGTCAGCAGAGTTAATAGGAGTCTCCTGCCATATAAAGGCCCCGGAGAATGCAGAGAGGACACCCTTTGGAAGCCGAAGGCTATCTTGTGTCTGGTGTTTCCCCCTTGCCTTGGCCTCTGAGTCAGCAGGGCTATTATGGAGGGCAAACCACCCTGCCCCTTTAAATCCAGCTGTACTTCATATTCCTGCAAGCTTGGAGGCAAGTCATGCCGCCAAGTTATTTCTCATCTGTTTGTGTGGACAATTCCTGCTGGACTGTGCTCCAGCCGAGGGAAACAAATAGAACTTCCCTTGCAAATACTCTTCCACACAAAGGGGCCACTCGGCGCTCAGAAACTTTAAACTTTGGAATTCGCTACCACGAGGTGTGGTGCTGCCTACCAGCTTGGTCGGCTTCAAAAAAGGGTTGGGCCAATTCATGGAAGCCCCGGGTGGTCCGGAACTCTTAGCCTCGGTGGCAGTGGGACTGCCTTTGAAGGCCACATGCCGAGAAACTAGTGGGCTTCCTGGTGTGGTCGGTTGGCCCCTGGAAGAACTGCTGCTGCACTAGAGGAGGCAGGGGTCTGATCCAGCACGTCTTCTGTCCTCACGCTCTCGAGGCAAGTGCAGCTTCGCCTGGGGCGGCACTGGGCCCGGGCATCAGCACATCAGCACTGAGCTGGAGGCAGGATCCCATTTAGCCAGGCTGTGTGATGGGCGACTGCTCTTCAACAGCGGGGGTGCCCAGTGCTTTCTGCTTGTAGTTGGAAAGGGTCTTAATGGGCCTCCTGTGGCATCATGGGGCACAAGAGCAAATCCGGTGATGAAGACGGTGTGTGGAGTTTCAGTCATCTATGTTGGAAAGGAAAGACTCCCTCGACTTGAGCTCAGCCCTTTGTGCCCTTCATGGACTCATCTATGTGCTTTTCTTGGGAACAACATGGAATGATTTGCCTTTGCCTCTTTCAAAGATTGTTTTTCTACTAGTCTATAGCCTGAGACTTCCCAGTGGTCTCCTTTCCAATGACTAGATCTGACCCACCAAGGTCCACTCAGTTCAGTCACTTGCTGCTCCAGAGAACACCAGGCCCCTGCCAAGTTTACAGAGATGAGATGGATTAAGAGCATTCTCCCTTGTCTACCCATTTCCTCACTGTGGTTGCTACTGACTTGCTTCTTGCTGTTATTCCCATAATACGCTTGGCTTGGGATTAGCATATGTGTAAACTCTCCAGAGAGTCAGCAACAGCCCACTGCATTCAGGATGGTCAATGCTGACTGGCGGCAGCATGCTGGGGATTGGGGATCCAGCTGTCAGTTAGCCACAGCTTTTCCCCACCAAGAACTGATTTAAATAGGGATTTAAATAGGGGCCTCTTGCAAAATCAAGCCTAAGGCAGCAGGATCTTATTCTGTGGATGCATATAAAGCCCCCTGCATCATCCCCCTCACCTTCCCTCCCTTCCCCCTCTCCTCCACAGCTCTCCAGATCCTCCCAGAAGGGGGGACAGTGTAGGTCTTCCCCTTCTTAGTTCCCAATTTCCCGTTTGCATAAGGTACAACACTCTGTCCTTTCTCACAGCAAGGCAGCAATCACAGGAGATCAGAGTATCTCTGGCCACTCTTCAGTTTGTTTCCTGATGTTCCTGAGAGATTTGATGGCACCAGTTTAAACGTAACAAATTACTTGGGTGGCCCGCATTAGTTAACAGAGCATCGAGGTACTGCCATGGCCAGAGGCCCAAAGTCTCTCCGTCTCCCCTCCCTCCCATTACAGACAAGGTCCAGAAATGTAAAACTGGGAAAGGCCTCCTTATCGAGCCCCGCTCCCCCAGTGCCCTGGAACATCTTTGTTGCTGAGCTGGAGTTGAAATAAGATGATGATGATGATGATGATGATTCATCAAACTTGTATGCCACCTGACTTGCAACTCAGGCACTGAGAGTCAGCTTCATGCCCAGAAACTCTACATGAGGATGGAGCAGACAATGGCCAAGATGGCACAACCCCATTTGAAGAAAACTCTGGGCCAGCTTCTTCTTATTCGTATGCTCGCGCTGGTGAGTCCTGGCCTCCCTCCTCCCTTGGTCAGTTCTTTGCGACTGGTTCACAGAAGCAGCTGCCCCCTTGCTGCTGCCTGGCACTGGGCCAGCCTTGGCAAGCCTCAGGGAAGGTACTCCATTGCAGCTGGCTCACAGGAGACAGGCCAGACCGTGACCGCAAAGGCCAGCGGCCAAGAGGTCCCACCGAATGCTTTGCACCCTCTGGGGCTGGTGTGGGCTGCCCCCCTTCCTCCCCTGTGCCCTCCAGGCCCAGCGTGCACTTGGAGATATTTCAGTCATCTTCAAAGCCGTTCAGCAAGTGAGCCCTAAACCTGAGCTCTTCCTTTCTCTTCAGCATGGAGCTATCCAAGGTTCCAGTCTGGGAGTCAAACCTGTGCTGCAAAGGAAAGCAGAGCTCAGGAAATGCACACACAGAGGCTGCAGCTCACAGGGGGCCCCTGCAGATGGACCCCCTGGCCTCCTGCCCTCCTCCACCCACGCCTGGTCTGGGGCCTTCCTGGACTGGGACCTTGACGGGACTTCTCCTGTTTCTGCCCCCAGAGGGCAGCCAACCAACCGCGGTGGTGGTGGGGAGAGCCCAGAGAGGTGAGGCACCAAGTGGGAGGGTGGGGGAGGGCAAAGGGCCTGCCTTCCCCACTCAGGGCCAGGCATAGGAGCAGAACAATCCTTTGCAGGTTTTCCTTTTGGTTCTGCAGCTTGTTCCTCTCATCCTGGTTTTGCTCTGCCTCCCTCTGGCCGGAGCTGATGGACATGTCCTTCAAGGGAGGCAATGAGAGAGCCAGGAGGATGGCTGGAGGAGCAGAGTCCCCTATTTGGGCAGGAAACCTGGCCTGCCTTTTCTCTGATTTGCCTGTCATCCTTCCAGCTTCTTTCCTCCCTGCCTTCATTCCATCAGTGCGCAAAGGTGACCTCCATAAAGCCACCCCCAAGAAAAAACAGTGGATGGTTAATGATACAGAGTGACCAACCCATGTTCCAAAGAGCATCCCCAGGGGGCCAAAAACAATCCTGATGATGCTGAATGGTGATGATGATGTTCTTTTTAGCTGTGCCTTGAAACTGCCTTAAACACTCACACCTACCTCTCTTTGGCATTCTTTTAGCCAACCGAACCGACACTTAGTGAAGACTGGGGTGGGGGCAAAGCACGGAGGAAGGAAGATCCTCTTGGCTGCTGAGCTTTGGGAAGGGCCTTCCCCCTCCCCCTTCTGTGAACATAAACATTTTAAACATCTCTGCCTTTTGTCTCACAGGCCGCATGTTCTCAGGGCCTTTCCCCCCTTTTATGACTGTATCACTGGAAACGCAGGAATTGGATCCTGGGAGATGCTGCTGCAGAAAGATGCAGCAACAGGTTTGCTGAGGAAGGGAATTTCCTACAGGTGGCAAAGCCCTCCATGCACCAAGGAAATGCTGGTCTTTAAGCATATTAGCACTTCTGTTCAGCCCCCTTCAACAATGACAAGGCACAGCTTCAGGGTATGCATGTTGAGAATGTTGGCCAGAGAGATGGGCTCTGGGGCTGTGACTTAGGGCTCCCTCCGAGGATGTTTCTGCGGGGTCCAGAGCCTTGCAAACTTCACCAGGCACGAGGTGACGGCAGCAAACCCTTGAACCAGGGCACCTCTTACTGTTCCCATGGTAACTCTAAAATACTTACTTGGGAGGGGGCTACTGTCATCCAGCGCCTTCTGTTTTGAGAGAGGGGGATGAGGCTGGTAGCATGAAGAAGACACAGACTCACAGAATAATTAAAATATGTACCATCTACAATTGAAATTTTAATTAGTCAGCACCGATATTATTTCCTTGCTGTTTTGTTTTGCACCCAACTGGAAATAAATTTAGGAGGCATTTTGGGGAAGATGGGTGAGGAGGGTGGAGAGGAGCAGTGGGGCAAGACATTCATTTAAGCAGCACAAAACAGTGGTGGTGCCATAATAATTAAATTAATTATAAAAATAATCCCCCTGTTTGATTTGACAGCTAAAGAATGGTTGCAGGGAACACTTTCAGCTCAAAGCTCAGCAGCTAATTTTATAATGAGATCCTGGAACTGGTAAAAGGTGTGTGTGTGTGTGTGTGTGAGAGAGAGAGAGATGAAGTGGAGACAGACAGCACAGACCTTTCTTTGCATTGTCTGGTTCAGAGAAAAATTCAGACTGAGGGCTTCAGAGTTCTTGAGCTGAAATTTCAGTTCCTGTGACCAGGCTGAGAGACAGGGTGGTGTCGTGGTGAAGGCACCTGGCTGGAAACTGGGAGGCTATGAGTTCTAGTCCCACCTTTGACATGAAGCCAGCTGGGTGACCTTGGGCCAGCCCCTCACTCTCAGCTCCGGGAAGGAGGCAATGGCAAGCCACTTCTGAAAAATCTTGCCAAGAAAACTGCAGGGACCAGTCCAGGCAGTTGCCAGGAGTAAAACAACAACAACAAAACCCTTCACTGGAATCTTCATTGACCTTCACTGGAAGGCAGAATCCAGCCTTCCCACCAAGCACTGCTCGAGGAGGCCGTGAAAAGTAATGGGGTAAACGTGGCCTTTGAGCTTCTCGTTCATAGTTGCATTTCCTCAGGTACCGCCATATTGGGAAATAAACCCAAGTCTACCAGCTGAAGAAAAGATGTGCAAATGTTGGGAAGCTGCTGACTCAAGGCCTTGCATGCACCTGCTGACCCTCCGGCAAGGGGGTTGCGAGGGTGGCTGCCTCTTTTGACAGGGCTCTCTGAGGGCATCCCAAGGCCAGGTGGAGCTGTCCAGCACAAACCCTTGCTGAAAGGGGAGCACTGATGGCAGGTTTGCACCTGGCCCTCAGATCCCACACACTGTTCCCTCCAAGGTGATGTGTAACCCTTTCTGAGCTTGCTTTGTGTGTGGTAGTCCAGCCAGTTGCAAAACCACAGGACCTCAGTATCATCTAGCCTGTTTTGTCTACCTTTGTCTTGTAGTTAAGAAAAGCCTAAAAATTCTCACTGAGCATTGAAATTAAGGCACACTGCATACACCTCATTGCGTCCATCTACTATTTTATTTATTTATTTATTTATTCATTCATTTATCAGATTTATCCCACAAGGAGGGACTCTGGGTGGTTCACAATAAAAACATTCAACCACAATATAATATAAATACTATACAATAATATCAATAAGCAACAAAATATAAATATATTTGTTGTTTATTTGTTTAGTCACTTCCGACTCTTTGTGATTTCATGGACCAGCCCACACCAGAGCTTCCTGTTGGTCGTCAACACCCCCAGCTCCCCCCGGGATGAGTCCGTCACCTCTAGAATATCATCCATCCACCTTGCCCTTGGTCGGCCCCTCTTCCTTTTGCCCTCCACTCTCCCCAGCATCAGCATCTTCTCCAGGGTGTCCTGTCTTCTCATTATGTGGCCAAAGTATTTCAGTTTCGCCTTTAATATCATTCCCTCAAGTGAGCAGTCTGGCTTTATTTCCTGGAGGATGGACTGGTTTGATCTTCTTGCAGTCCAAGGCACTCTCAGAATTTTCCTCCAACACCACAGTTCAAAAGCATCGATCTTCCTTCGCTCAGCCTTCCTTATGGTCCAGCTCTCGCAGCCATATGTTACTACGGGGAACACCATTGCTTTAACTATGCGGGCCTTTGTTGTCAGTGTGATGTCTCTGCTCTTACCTATTTCATCGAGATTTGTCATTGCTCTTTTCCCAAGGATTAAGCGTCTTCTGATTTCCTGACTGCAGTCAGCATCTGCAGTAATCTTCGCACCTAGAAATACGAAGTCTTTCACTGCTTCTACATTTTCTCCCTCTATTTGCCAGTTATCAATCAAGCTGGTTGCCATAATCTTGGTTTTTTTGAGGTTTAGCTGCAAGCCAGCTTTTGCACTTTCTTCTTTCACCTTCATCATAAGGCTCCTCAGTTCCTCTTCACTTTCAGCCATCAAAGTGGTATCATCTGCATATCTGAGATTGTTAATGTTTCTTCCAGAGATTTTAACTCCAGCCTTGGATTCCTCAAGCCCAGCATGTCGCATGATGTGTTCTGTGTACAAGTTGAATAGATGGGGTGAGAGTATACAGCCCTGCCATACTCCTTTCCCAATCTTAAACCAGTCCGTTGTTCCGTGGTCTGTTCTTACTGTTGCTACTTGGTCATTATACAGATTCTTCAGGAGGCAGACAAGATGACTTGGTATCCCCATACCACTAAGAACTTGCCACAATTTGTTATGGTCCACACAGTCAAAGGCTTTAGAATAGTCAAGAAAACAGAAATAGATGTTTTTCTGAAACTCCCTGGCTTTTTCCATTATCCAGCGGATATTGGCAATTTGGTCCCTAGTTCCTCTGCCTTTTCTAAACCCAGCTTGTACATCTGGCAATTCTCGCTCCATGAATTGCTGAAGTCTACCTTGCGGGATCTTGAGCATTACCTTACTGGCATGTGAAATGAGTGCCACTGTTCGATAGTTTGAACATTCTTTAGTGTTTCCCTTTTTTGGTATGGGGATATAAGTTGATTTATAAATATATAAATATTTAATAAATATATTAAAATGGAATAGAGTCCAGATGGCTAAAATTCTCTCTGTCCATGAGCAAAACAGGGCAATTCTAAGGAGCTAGCCATCCCAAAGAGGAACTATTCTCTTTCCTGCCCCAGGCTTGATGGCAAAGCCAGGTTTTTAATTTTTTGCAGAAGTCCAGGAGCGAGGGGACCTGCCTCAACTCCGGGCGGAGAATGTTCCAGAGGGCAGCCGCTACTGCAGAGAAGGCACGCTTCCACGACCCCAGCAGATGGAACTCTTTAACAGATGGGATCTGTAGTGTGTCCTCTCTGCATGCCCAGGTGAGATGGGTCAATGTGATCGGGACGAGACAGTCCCTCAGGTAGCCTGGTCCCATGCCATGTAGGACTTTAAAGGTCATAACCAACACCTTGAATTAGACCCGGAAGCTAAACTAGTTTAGAATAACTACTAAACTAGTTATTCTGTCATTTTAAAAAAGATTAGTTTGAGATGACTTGCTTCTGATAAACCCATGCTGCCTCCTGGTAATCTATACATTTTTAAGTTCCTTGCAGACATGATGCTTAACATTCTTGTGCTAGTACCTTGACTAGCATACATATTAAGCTAACTGGTCTGCAGTTTCCCTGTCCCTCCTTCTTGCTGTTTTTGAATATTGAGGCTACATTTGCACTTCTCCTATTTTCCAGTAGCTTGCCAGTTCTCCAGGAGTTTTCAGAGGTTACAGTGAACAGTTCTGAAACCACTTCTACTGGCTTCTTCAACAGCCTCTAGTGCAATCTGTCTGGCCCTGCGGCTTGAATTCATCTGAAATAGCAAGGAAGGTCGGTCTCGCTGTGCCATTCCCAAGTTCCCTTCCTTCTGTTTTCTCACTCATGATCGGAAGGGCTCTTCTGGGAGAAGACACACATAAGGTGTTATGCACTTTTATCTTCTCTTGTTCCCCATTTTCACTTCCTCACTTTCCCACCTAGCAGACTAACTGTTCTGTTATTGGACATAGCCCCCTCCCCCAAGTCCTCCAACTTCTTAGTATATTTTGCATTCCTCATTCCAACCTCACCTCCTTCTGAGCTCGAACCTTTCCATGTTGCCCTCCCTATAGATTCAAGCTAACATTCTGTGCTCCTCCTTGTGAGTTATCAGATCTTGCTTCCATTTTCTGTACATCCCCTTTTCACTTTTCAGCTTGTCGGTTAGCTTGCTATCCGTCCAATGTTTCAAGCAAGTTCACACTTGACAGTAATTGCTCTCATAGCTGATCTCCTCAGGCCTGTGCAAATCTCAGCCAATGCTAGAAAGGAAAATGCACCTCTTGGCATTGCTGTACTTGAACAGAGAGGCGTCCATGCAGGTGTGTTTGTGCTCAGGAGCCCACTGAGGGAAGCCAGGCACAAAGCAATTTTCCAGGGTTCATGTTCAGTCACCAAACTCAGGGTGGCTTCCAAGCAATAGACTTCTTTTGCCAACAATTACGACAGGAAAAGAGCATTTCATTTCAAATGAGGAACGCTTGCATTTGTTTCAGGAACATGGTTTCCTCGGTCTGAGTCCTCATCGTTTTTGCCGTTTCTCCACTCCCCATCTTGACCGCATTTCACCCAGAAGCTCCTTCACAAGACAATGTTTACCTCTGCTTCTTCTGGCAGTGATACCACCTGCTCGGATTCCATATTTCCTGGATCCTGACTGACCTCCTTCAGGTTGCTCAGCATGGATCTGCCTTTCCTCTGTGCATTCCCCCCCTTCTCCTCTCTGCCCATTCATCTTGGCGTCCCATCTTCCCAAACTGCATCTGATTGCTTCGCTGGAGACTCCATCTCTGCTCTCAGAACCTGCTGGGTGCATTTTATTATATAAATACAATGGCTCGCACAAGTGGCCACCAAGTGTGGCATATACCAAGGAGACACACTGTCCCTGCTGCTCTGCATAGGCTTGAACCCCCTCAGCCAGATAATCATAAGGACCAGATATGGATACAAGTTTGAGAGTGGAACTACCACCAGCCGCCTCCTCTACATGGATGACATCAAGCTGTATGCTGGTCATCAGTGGCCATCGATGGGTGGAAAGTGTTGAAAAGTAGGTGCTCAGTTGGAACGCCCTGAGAAGAATCTCCCGCTAGCCATTGTTCAGTCAGGAAGCCAAGAAGCCCTAGGGAAGTCCAGCCGTTTTTAACCACGTACAGTTCCTCCTTGGTCTCCAGAGTGCTAAGACCTTCCTTAATGTAATTTACACATCACACACATGATCCATCAATTCTGACGAAGTAAGGAACTGTCCAGAACAGCTTTTTTTTTTTTTTTAATCAAACTTTGGAGCATAAATGGGAATTTATGGAGCTGGACTGGCCAAAGTAAGGGCAAAAGGCATCCATGAAGAAGGCAGACCGATCTGCTCCTCTTCATTGCCACATTCAGGAGCACCAGCAGTGGATGGCTTGAAAGTTTGTTACTGTGATTCAGAAATGGATAAAACTGACACAGTCCAAAATCATTGGCAGAAGACTACAAAAGAATGAAAGGCCAGTCAGATAAATCTGTTCTGAGGACAAAGAGCTCTTAGCAATAATTTGGGCTGTGTCAAAACTCATCCGTTTAGCCTGGTTTCCAAAAAGGGAGTAGTGGGCCTCTTTCACTGGGATGTGAAGGCTCCCCTCCCCTCCCCCCCCATGCAGGCCTTTTCATTTGCTTTTCTGCTAGTGGCATCCTTGCTTTTCCCAAGACGACGTGGGGTGCTTCCAGAACTAGAGCCCCAGGGTCCTGCAGGAGGGTGAGGGATCCAGCAAGGCTACAGCTCAAAAGCCTGGGCAAAAAAGACGCCATCGTGGCTCCTCGTGAGCCCTACCCTGAGGACATGCGATGGACTTTGCACCACGTGCAAAGCCTAGTACAACCCCGTGTGGCGTCCTTGAATCCGTGAACCAAGCTCACCGGGAGCCGTAGCAGATGCTCGGTATGATTGCCACTGGGGGCCTCAGCCATGGACGGCCAAGCCTCGCCGTTCCCCTTTTGGACCAGGGGCCGCTCGGCAAGGTTCTAAACCAGGAACGTGCATGGAGGAGGCTGAGCATTTGCTGCCCCCCCATCTCTCTCCCCACATGACACAGAGTCTGCAATGGCCTCTTGGCCCTTCTGGGCAAAGTGGAAAAATGTGATTTAAAGCTGCTTTTCCAGGGCAGATGTAGAAAGAGCAGATCCTCATCTCTGCTGCGGTTAAACCAACCCAGGTACAAGGGAAGACCGCATCTGACTTCTCCATCAAACGCCTCTCTGATGTTCACAGGGCAGCCTTTCTGCAGATCCTCTCTGTTCCTTGGTCTCTATGCAAATTCCGGTTCTCTGCAACTTATTGGATAACAAAGGGCTGTTTTCTCTGTGGAGATTTGCTTGTCTCGGAGCCTTAGGAAAAGTACAATTACTGATGGTCCTAGGAAGCAGCGGCACAGGTTCATTTGCATCACTTCTGAGCAGGAATGAGCAGTGTTTTTGCCTCTGAGGGGATGATCCTAAAACAGAAAGCAACAGTTCCCAGGTGGCTGTGCTCAGAATTAATAAATCAACATAACATTCAGATGCAGACATCCACTGGTTTAATAACCTGTAAGAAGCTTTCTTCCTAGAATGCTGGGAGTGGGGCAATAATTTTAGCATGCACAGAGCCCAAGTTGTGGTGGGCCAGGTCCAGGGGCTATTTTCCCCCAGGCTGCAAGGCCTGATGCAGAGTCCTCCAGGAGGGATCTTTCCAAGCACGCGTCTGCTTCCTCCCCTGGAAGCCCCTTGCTAGGAGCTGCTGGGTCTCTCTGCCTGTCCAACCCTGAGGGTGCCCATGTGGTAGGACGTTGCTTGCAGGCTGGCTGCCAGGCCACCCCAATAGATCAGCGTTTGTCAACCTTGGCCAGTTTAAGATGGGTGGACTTCAACTCCCAGAATTCCCCAGCCAGGGAATTCTGGGAGTTGAAGTCCACCCATCTTAAACTTGCCAGGGTTGACAAACACTGCATTAGATGTCCTGCTCAGACCTCTGAAGTATCTTTACCTCCACATTCCTTTCTTTTTATGAAGGGAGGGAACCCCTTAAGGGGGGCAGAAGGTGTGTATGTTTCCCAAGCACTGCAGTGGAAGTATTTCAAAAGCCTAAGCGTGTGTGGACGTACCATCTGCTGCATAAGAGCATCAGGGAATAGAGTGGGCTCTGCAGAAGGGCACACCCCTTCCCTGCAAAACGTAATATGTTGAAAACATATTATTTTTAAATGAAAAAAAGCCATGGCAGCTGCTTAAGTGCCTTGACTTGTTGGGAACTGTCAAGATTTGAGTTCATATATAATTGAGTGAGAGCTACTGCTAAGGTGTCTTCGCCCATCTGCGGAGCAGTTATTTGTCTGAGTTGATATGCATTGATTCCAAGACAAGTGCCCTGCTTTGGAAATCAACTTCCAGTAATTTCAAAGGGGGCAGGGAGCAGTGTGCAGTGTGTTGCCTGCTCCTGCTTTGTTAAATGTGTCTTGTGTGTTTGAAATATAAAAGTAAATCCAAGCAGAACAGCTCAGTGCGAGTGAAAATGCATTGATTTTGGGAGGGATGATATCTTCTGCTAAAAGCTTCTGGCTCTGTTCATGGGCGCTATTTGTTTCTAGGGGGCTGTGCGATCTTCCCCCACTGCTGCAAATACTCAAATTGGGTGCTTGGATTTTATGGCTGTGGTTAGTTATGGGTCCAAAACAGCTTGCAGTTCTAAGTTCAAGAAGATTTAACTAAAGACAGAGGGAGCTATGGGACTAATTGTTATCATAGGACACCTTGTCAACCAAGACCGATCTTGAGAAGGTAAGCAGGACTGGGTGTGGTTAGTATTTGAATAGGAGTCCACCAGGAAATCCTCAGAAAGTAGACTAGACTAGAAAAAAAATCCCAGAATAAGGAAGTGGCTAATCTCTTTCTTTCTGTTGCCAAGGAAATAATACAGAGGTGTCCACGTGGTCCAGCCTGACTCAGAAAAGTCTTGCTTGGATAGCTAGAATGATGGATGCTGAAGGTTCTGGTCTGGATGTGTTTGGAGAGGAGTTGATTCCTGCTGGGACTGGCCACCTCTCTCTGGGCAGTGCCCCATGTGACTTCTGGAGTCACTCATTGCCGGTGTGCAATGGGGTGAGCTTCGGGGCTCCCTCTAGTTCACCACGTGGCAGCAACAGGAACTGCTTCAGAACTGTGTTGAAGACTTCTGGACTGTATCATCCCAGCCAGCTGGGGATCACAGAGCGGACACATCGAAGTCACTGTGTGGTACAGCTAATCAGGTGTAGCTTTATGATAACATCATGGTGGGGGAAAAGTTGAAGGTGGAGGCTGCCCTTTTCTAAACAGTGTTCCTGATGTGGCTGGCTGGGCTGGTGCTCTCTTGGGTCCATGAAACAAAGCCTTCACCCTAGTCCAGCACATTTTGTTGCATGATGTGATGTAGAAGCATGTCTGAGTGTACACCTTTATGCATGTTTTGCAGATGGTGCCAGTAGCAGACAGGCACCAGATCTTTCTCAGAGCTACACACCTGTCCATCTTCTGCCAGGAGCAGTCACCTATCCACAAACAGATGAAGGCAGGGAGGGGGGCGCGTGGCAATCATCCCTGGGGATTTAGACAGTCAGGCGCAGGTGTGGAAAAGGTAAACAAGAAAGCCTCCTACTTTCACAATGTTAGAACTAAGTGCAGGGAGATTCAGGAATGAGAAAAAGAGGGACTTCCTCAACCACACATAATTAAATGGTGGAATCTGCTGCTAGCAGATGTATTGCCCACCACCCCTTAGTTGGGTCTGCACAGTCTAAGCAAATTCATGGAGGCTCAAGCTATCAGGGGTGGCTGGTCTTGGGGGCCACATCCCACCTCCTGGATCACAGGCAGCAGACCGGAAATACTAGATGTGGAGAGCAACAGAGGGACAGGCCATCACCGCCGGCCAGGCCAGGCACATGAGCTCCCCAGATGCACAGGGCTGCCACTCAGCGACCCAGAAAGCTGGCCCAGGTGCCCCTTGGCTGATCCAGCAAACCAGATCTTCTTATTGTACATTCTTAAGCTACAGAGTGCAGGTGAATTCCCTCCAGGCAGTTCTAGGCATTCTAGAGGTTAAATGAGACACGGGGTTTCATTAACGATCTCGTGTCCTTTAGGCTTCACACAACACCTCTCTCTCTCTCATTATTGCTGAGGAAAGTAAGCTGCCTTGAGGACCGTTCCCTGAGCTTGGAGATCACACGTTCTGGCCGCTCCCCAAGCTGGCGTCCTATTTCTCACAAGACCTTGGTGAGTAACGTGGAGGCCACAGATTCCCCAAACACACCTGACTTCTTGGAACCACTCTGTCAGTCACGACTGGAGCAGCAACCAATCCTGGGAAAATGAAGAAATGCAATAAATAAATAAACCCTATGCTAAGAAGTGGATAAAAATCTGAAATCAGCAGGAGAAGCAGCAGCAGCAGCTGTGCTAGCGTGTTGCAGCTATAATGACTCGGAGCCACGTGGCTCTTTGGAGGCCAAAGGATGGGGCTACAGTGGCAATGCTGATGTGAGCCTCTGTGGGTGTGAGATGCAGTTTACGCCAGAAGACCTCGGGGCTAGTCTTCTCGGCAGAAACTGGATGCGGCAGATGCTGTCCATGCAGACACAACTCCAGCCAGCAAACTGGCCCCCTTTTCAGCCATTTTGCATTCCTCCAAACCTCTCCTTCATTTCCTGCCTATCACATGGCCTTCCAAGCCCCAGCCCAACTTCCGTGAGATTTCTGATGCTCTCTGCCCTCTTCTACAGTCCTTGAAATTTCTCTTCTCCAGGGTCAAGTCCCCAGTGCCTGCTTGGAGAGTAATTGTGAAATTATTATGGTTGGTGATTTTAATTTAAATTGGATGGAGAAATGTTGTAATACGGCTGACTCATTTGCTATGGATTTTCACTTAACCAAATTGATTAGTCAACCAACTAGACTTTACTTGAAAGTTGTAATCATTCATTATTAGATCTAATTTTCACATCTCTCTCGGACTATGTTGCAAAATTAAGCCAGGAAAGAAGAAAGGGAACGAGAGGCTCTTGTGAAGGTGCCCCAGAGGACCAAGTGAGGTTTCTACCCTCAAGAAAGCTTTTGGTTGGAGTTCTCAGAGTCACTGGTGAGGCTTGGCATACGGGAATATCTGCATGCAAGTGCAGGGGCTCCCCTTTTGGCCTTAAATATTGCTTTGCAATGTTGATGGGAAACAGTCTGAACTTCACCTCTGCTAACAATTCTGCTGAGAACCCATTTCTGACAAATCTGGAAGAAGATGTAGCTGACTTTGATGCCTTACCTTGGTTGAATCCCTGGGAATTAAACCTTCATTCCGATTCTGATGTGGGGGGCCACCTCCATTTTCCCCCTTCCGTGGACTTTGTAGGATGAGGGCCGTGTTGGGCTGTCATAGTCAAAAGCCAGGAGGAGTCTGCTAGCGCCGTTTCAGAGCAACGGATTGCATTGAAAAGTGCATGCTGAAAAGGTGCTACCAGACTCCTAAATGGGTCCTCCTGGATCTGTACTGACTGCAGAGCCAGCAGATCACATCACATCGCGCCCGTCTCCATGCTGACTACAGCCGTGCTGGCTGAATTTGGCCAGTGCAGAAGGGCGACTGTTCGTTGTGTTCCTTTGTTTGGAGACAAGATAGCCAAAGACCCCGAATTCCCACAAGCAGAGAAAGAGCTGCTGAGATGCTTTTGTTTTTTTAAAATACGTGGTGGGGAAAAGCGAAACTGTCTCTGTCTTGGAGCTGCTGCCTCTCGCCCGCCCAGGTGCTTCTCGAGGGCTTCTGGCCAGGCCCGTTTTAAAGCCCCGTTCTGGGTTGAAAGGGCGGTTCCAGCGCAGCTTCTCTTTTAGTCCTGAGGAGACAGCAGCAAGTCCTTCTGGCAGCTTTGCTGGGATGCAGTGGCCATAATTAGCAACCTGGAGGCACTAGATAAGTGTTAGCCAGCAGGGGTTGTGTGTGGGAGGCTTAAACCTTGTCCTCTCCCTGCTTAAAGGCGCTATTTGTCTACCACTCTCCTTTTTGCCCTAGACTAGACCCTTCCTTAATTTGATTTAAATGTAGCTTTCTTCCATTTATCTTAATCTGGTAAGAAATCGGGTCTGTGCCTAAATTGACCCCCCTGCGTCAGTCATTGCTTCATCATGGTAGATTTGCCTTCTGCTTTCCACGCCGGAGCAAGGTGAATGTTCCAGGACCCTCGTTCTCGCTCTCGCTCTCAGTCTCTTCGCTCACCTCGGAGGTTGCGCGAGATGGCAGGAGCGAAAAGGAATTGTCTGGACAGACAGTTAGAAAAAGCTACCAAGGCAAGGTAAGGCCCTGCAGGAATCCCCCAGACACAAATTCTACACAACAAGAAAACAGGCTGAGCCAACAGAAGGAAAGACACCCATCTAATGTCTTCCTCTGGCACCAACAGAAGCAAGGTTGGCTGTAGCAAAGTGCGCTTGGTCTTTCAGATGTGCTACATAGATTTGATTTTGCTTCTGGTTGCCCCAAATTCCTGAGCCAAAGTGCGTGCATCAGCTGGGGAGTCCACTGTCAGTTATAAGAAGGTACAGAAACACCCTTCATTCACCTCTGTGCTTTGCTGATTCTCCATTGATGGGAAAAGGGTGCTGATTCAAGTCCTTAGCTTCAGGGGCAGGTCTAATGTATGCATCGAAGGACTCTTTTCATGTCCAGATAAGGCAGCGCAATACGTTCTGCCTGAAACCGCCGTTGGAGATGCACCAGGCAGCCCGTTCGGAAGGATGCTGCCGGACTCTTAGTTAGGGGGAGCGGGTCTGTCAAAAGTCATCACTCTCGGGAAGGCCAGCCAGTTTCCAGGCTCAATTCTCTGTTGGGTTTGGCCTTTAACATTCTAAACCTCCCAAATAGGGCAAAGTCCCCTTCGGTTCCTCTGAGCCTGCCCTGCCTTCTCCTGGTTGTCCCTTCAGTCCAACTGGCATCATGAGAAATACAGAGGCTGCTCACTCCCTGCAGGGCTGTTGGGCTGTGGCACCCAAGGCATGAAACACTTTCCAGCTTCTTCTTGAAACCATTGTTCCTCCAACGTAAGGAATATTGGCATTATATTTCTAGGAGCTTGTACAGAATTCTCTTTCTTAAGTTTTGTTTAAAGCATGCTATCATACTGCTGTTGCGACCTAGAATATTTTCAAGGATACACAGAGAGAGAGAGAGAGAGAGAGAGAGAGAATGAGAGGAAGGGAGGGAGGGAGGGAGGGAGGGAGGGAGGGAGGAAGGAAGGAGAAGAAAGATCCCTCAATGCTGACATAGACCCTCTGCCTCCAAACAGCTAAGTGTTTGGTCCATTGTTAAACTGGTTCAAAAGATACAAAACTGGCCTGGTGGTTAACCCAACTCTCCTCCTCAAGCTTTCAGAAGACTGCTTATTGCCCCGTGGTTTGGCAACAGCTGTTTGTACAGATGCAATGCTTTCCATACCCTTCTTATGAGTCCTGGTCCCCAAGTGCCCTGGGGACTTCAGCTCAACGGGCCCTGTGGTGTCACTTACTCTGAGCCCTTTTTCAGCATGGGCATTATTGTTGGATGCCTTACAGGACATGATCAGAGGGGATCAATTCACAGGATATTTTCTCCCCCTCTCTCTGTACCAGCAAATCTGTGGGTCATGAGGACAATAAATCCCAGGAATGTTGTCTCAGGAGTCCGGTCTGGTATGCTCTAATTACTCTGCAGAGTGGAGCTGGGGGGGGAAAGAGATTGCTTGGTTAGTCAGAAGAGCCACTTTCTCCCACCCTTGTTTAAGCCAGGGAAGGAGGGGAATATCATACCTGGGTTCCCCACCCCAGGGAGGTGAGGGGGCCTGAGGCACAGAGGCACTGCTTTTGGTGGCAACGGTGGTCCTTTGGAACAGCCTCCCAGTGGACATCAGGCTGACCTTCCTGATGTCCACTGGGAACAATGGAGCTCTTCTAGAGGGTGTTCGGGCCATGATATTCTTGGCTGGGTTTACAAATACCTATTTTATGTTATTTAATTGATAGGATGCTTTGATTGTGTGTTTTTAGTGTGCACTGTATTGTATTTTATCTTTGGGAACCGCTGAGAGTCCTTTCAGATGGCAGCAGTCTATAAATGTGATAAATAAAAAATAAATACATTTGCATGAAAAACGGAAGGAAAGAACAGACATGCCCGCCCCGCCTTCCTGGAAATGTCACACTGCTGCCCAGCCAGGGACATCTAGACCGACAAGGACACACTCCTGCCCTCCAGGTTTTCAAATCCAGGACAGGAAGTGCCTCAGCTTCCTTGAAAGTTGGGTGACTGCAGAATTGATCAAGATTGGGGTGCGATTAAGAAAGAGAGAGGGAAGAGGGAGGAAGGCAAATACATTACAAGTCGCTCATCAGAAGACCAAAGCAGACACTAGAGTACCCTGGCCATCGTACCCCATAAATGCCCAAATGCATTTGTCTAAGCAAGGAGTCATCCCTGTGTGGCAGTGCAACATTTGCACACTCAGACCTCCTGCATTGTTGTTGTCCAAAAATGTTGGCACCTGGAGGAGAATCCTGCCTCCTGGTTCTCAGATGTTGCTTCCCAGCTCCAAGGCAGCCTCAGCAGTCACTTTATTCAACAGAGAACGTGGGGATTCTTGCCTTCGTCCCTTACTTGTGGACCTCCTGTGGGCAGCCAGTCGGCACTGTGGGCCACTGGATGCTAGACTAGCTGGGTCTTGGACTGAACCAGCTTCAGGGTTCTTCTGATATTCTCGCAACCAAAAGGTCAGGTTCTGTCAAGCATCTGTGACCCCAATAACAGGGCAAAACTTCAGTGGAAGCATTCGTTCCCAACAGTAAATGAGGCAAACGAAGCATGGGAGGGGTTGGTGGAATGAGGGGGAGGCGGGAAGACTTGGACAAAGAATAGGAATGCAGACAAAACATGAAACAGAACTGTAATTGTCTCCATGGCCAGCAAATTATACTTGCTGATTTTTCTTATATCTGGTACATTTTATGTAAAATCCCTGTCTTTCAATGGATTTATTTCCCTCACATTAGAAGATGGCCTTCCAGAAGTTTTTGGAAGCTCATCAAGGTGGAAGCAAAATTTTCTACCCCAGCAGAAATGGAGCTTAAGAAAGCAACCCATTAATCTCTCCAGCAGTTATGAAAACAGGTTTCTCTCTAACTGACTGAAGAGAGAAAATGTTTCATGTTGGGATTGGACACCAGGAGAGATTTCTACACATCAGCCCCAGAACAAAGCTTTCTTGCAGGAGAGCTTTTGTCCAAGAGTTCGCCTCTGATGGATAAGCTACATTATTTTCATTTTTGTATGACTGCACATTTATTTCTGAGAAGAAGAAGAACTCAACAGGTGTTCAAATGATAGGAACAGCAAAAATCTTTTCTTTCACTCTCAAAAACTTTGGCTATCTTTTTCATTTAGCTTTTTTAAAAATATGTCTTTTTCCCCCAGGAATCTTACTAAAACCCGGGAGAGATAAATGGTGGATCAGGTCAAAAAATGGCCCATGAGTCCTTTCAATGGAGAGCTGTTCCATCAGGGAAAGAGGTTTGGTTTTCCAGTCAGGGTATGTACCAAGCATCGAATCTGGTTTGGATGCTCTTGGACAGTCCAGAGGTTGCCCAGAGTGACAGCGGTTCTGAAGCAGAGTGCTTTCACTTGGACCCTTGCACTGATCAACCGGCTGAATTTCACAGCCCCAGGAGCCTCTTCCAGCTCTGTGGGCTTCTGTGGCGAAGCGCCTGCCTGCCTGCCCTACCAGGGTCATCCCAGAGTCACGTCTGGGTTGCAACCTCAGCAATCCACTTGTGCCCAGGCCAGGGCCCAGCTCAACGGGCCCTGTGGTGTCACTTACTCTGAACCCTTTTTCAGCATGGGCTAATACAACATGCCAAGTCCTAATGTGGTCTGTTTAGATCTCAACATGCTGTGTGAGCATGTTGTGGCTCGCACAATTGTGGCTTGCTCTGCTCCTTCTCACCTTTTGGAGTCTGTCACCCCTCCTACCTGGCTGCAAGGCTGGTGCACGGAGGGGGGAGATGTTCAAAGGAAGGGAGCTTTAGGAGCCCTTAGAAAGCTCAGAGGCCCCTCTCTGGAGGTGGGCTCCCCCAGCACACCTCCTCTCTCCAAGCAGCAGGTGTTGGGCACAGCTTCCAGTATTCCCCCTCCCCCTGCTCAAATGTCCCCCACCTCAAGGTGCAAGAGGACTGTGTTTCTCTTTAACGTCTGGCTGGCTTCAGTTGGGAGTGAGTGGGTAGAAAAGATGGGTGGGCCCTGGTCTCCAGCAAAAAGGAGGCTCCCAGTTACAGACCTTTCTGATATCTGATCCTAATGAGGTCTTGCTTTGCTTTGCCTTGTCTGAATGGATGTTTAATGGCTGTGGGGCCCAAAGCAAGGCTTGAACAGAGCATCGAACAGAGCCTGCAATACCTTCTCTCTTCAGTACAAGGACGGGTTCCAGAAATCATGGAAAGCAAGAGAGCTGAAATGCATACTAGGAAGCATTCTCTCACACCCCCTTGATTTTGTTTGCAAATATTCTGGTCTGTGTCCTTCTAATTGGATGCTTCTAAAGTGGTTCCGTTGACATGAGTCTTCAGCATCAGAGACTTAGCAGGCTCTTAAATCTGACTCCTTAACAATAGTTTTTAAGGCAACAAAACCTAGATATTCTCTTTTTAAGTGTTTCTCACGATCACTTTATTTGATGAAAGGATAAATGAAACCAAAATGGCAACTGCTGTTCTTTGAGATTTTAGATTCACATATTAAATGTGTGGCAGAAACTCCGATCTGTGCAACATCTTTGCTTCAGCAAAAAAGCATAGGTAGAAAACTGGCTCTGTTCCCTCTGGTTGGCCAAAAAGCTGCCAGTTCTCCATGCCTCCCTTAATGGATGGTTTCACCACCCGATAGACTGCAGCTCGCCTGGTCAGTTTTATTCCAGGCACCTAAAGAAATTGTGAAAGCATCTTTCCCAGTTAGGATATTGTTCTGCGGTCTTAGAGAAAAACAGCGCCCTTCGCAAGGGCACTGTTTATCCGTGTGGTTGCTAAAATGCCCAACTTGGAACACCTGAACTGGATCTCCAAAGCTGAGTCTCAACTCGAAAAGGAAGCCGTGGCTGGAGGGCCAGCAACTCCAAGGGGACCTGTAGGGTTCTGCCCAAAGGCCTGCTTATCCCTCCAGGGGCTGCTGCTGCTTCCATCTCCAACTGAAATAGAATTCATGTCAGATAATTGGACCATAAGAAAATGCAGGTATTTTCATTCTGAGGTTCAGTGGTTCTTCGGCGACATAATGCTGCTGCTCAGGAGGGGCTCAGTGGGATATCTCCTCGATGGGACGGAGTCCAGCATGGTTTGGGGGAGCCATGCTGGATCCAGAAGTTTGCATGATGGCCCACCGGTGGGTATCTTCATGGGGACCTGGTCTGTGCACCCCAGAGGGCGAAACTGAGAGGCTCAGGGGCAGGGATGACACACCCCAGGGGAGCTCTCTAACCCTGGCTCTTCTCGTCATTGCCCCGATTGCTCGATTGCTCAGGGAGGCACTCTCGTGTGGGGGCTCCAGGGACTGACAGGTGCTCCTTCCTGGGTGCAGAAGATGCTAGACTGGCGCAGACTGGGCTCTTCCACCGAAGGGGTCTTTGAGAAGTATTTGGGAATCTTGCCAGCCTATGTTATTGCTGGATGAGTTCAAGTGGAGAGATGGCTGAGAGCAGAGAGAAAAACGCCCTGCTTCTTTCATTAACGAAGGCAGAGCCCCCTTTCTTGCTGGTGGGGGCACCTTCTGAAAGCCCGTCTTCCTCTCCCGTCTTGCCCACACTAACAGGCAGGTCTCAGGCAGAGTCACAGCCTGGCGCTTGGCTGGACGGCTTGGGAGGGAGGTTGGAAGATGCATTATGAATTCCAGTTGCTGGACAGAAGGCTTAATAAACCCTCTGATAGCGAAGGGACGTCCTTGGTGAGCCACAGAGGGGGGCAATTACTGGGAAGCAATGCATTGCAAATCCCCCCACTCCAGCCCTTCCTATCGAGCCAGCCAAAAAGGATTTTTAGTTGTTTGGTATGCAGAGGCATTCCTGGGGCAGGGGGGAGAGAAACTGGCAATTTCCCAGCCTGATTGACAGCCTGTCCAGCACCAATAAATATATTATTGGTTTTTTGCCTTTCTTTTCTTTCTTTCTTTCTTTCTTTCTTTCTTTCTTTCTTTCTTTCTTTCTTTCTTTCTTCCTTCCTTCCTTCCTTCCTTCCTTCCTTTCTTTCTTTCTTTCTTTCTTTCTTCTTTCTGGTATTCACTGCCTGAAATCTATTTATTTATTTATTTATCCATCCCACCTTAATTATTTTTTATAAATAAGGTGGTGAACATATCCAATACTCCTTCCTCCTCCTCTTTTCCCCACAACAACCACCCTGTGAGGTGGGTTGGGCTGAGAGAGGGACTGGCCCAAGGTCACCCAGCCGGCTTTCCTGCCTACGCTGGGAGTAGAACTCTTGGTTTCCTGGTTTCTAGCCTGTTGCCTTCACCACTAGACCAGACTGGCTTTTTATTTTCCATTGCAGAAGAAGTGAGGCTTGGAACGCTTTGCCCTCTTGGCGGTCCTTAGCCTCCACTGAAGTAGCAGCCCCTGAATGGAGAAGCCCTCCGAGGCTGGAGCAGCGCCCCAACATGAGCTGGACAGGAACACTGGTGGTGGGGGGCATTCTCCATCTGCAAAGACAAAGCCTGGAGGGGAGGCCCTGGCCAGCTGGCAGCCAGGAGGGTGCTCAGGTGGAAGCTGTGGCTTCCCGTGCCAAGCCACCCCTGCCAATCAGCTCCCAGTTCCAAGGGCCATTGTGGGGAGTGGGTAGGTGGGGGGAACCAGCTGGTTTCCCAGTCCTGCCTTTGCTCTGCCTGCAAAGCGATGGGTGCGTTTCCTTTCCAGTGGCCGACACGCCGGCTTTGGGGTTTGCTGGTTGGGGGGAGCTTGAGCTTCAGGAAGCCCCATGAGCTTCCTGAAATGGGTTTCTGTATTCCTACAAACCTCCTGAACATCTGGAACAATCTGCGCAACTGCCGGGATGAAGAATCTAGGAATGGAGCCAGGTATGTGTGTGTGTGTGTGTGGCTGGGTGGCTGGGTGGGGGCAGGTGTGTGGAAGCAGGAGAAGCCAAACATCTCCTCAGGGTGGGGGCAGGGAGGAGGCTGGGCTCCCGGGATGCAAGGAGGTAGCCTGATGTCCTTGAGGGGCCTCCACTGCACCCCAGCAGAAGGCCTGCAGCCACGCTGCAGCAGGAGCCGGAAGGGCACATCAGGGATGTGGGGTTGAAATCCCCATCCCACCCCCACCTGTGTGTCCTGCCAGCTCTTATTTATTTTTTACATGTTTATTATTTCAATATATGTGACTCTGGGTGACTAACAGCAGTTAAAAACACCATGAAACAACACAACAGAAACGGCACCTACACAGTCAAGGTAAGAAACTAAAACAATCAGCAACAAATCAACACAACCAACGCATGGGCTCTGCTACACACCCGGATCCCCCAGCTGGGAGATGCGACTGTGTCTTGAAGGCCAGCCTGGAGGGGGCCATTCTAATCTTGCGGGGGTGGGGGGATGAAAAGGCTCTCTTTCTCTTCCTGAGTCCGGACAGATGGCGATCCCTAAGAGATGGGGCGGGGAGCGTGCCTCTCCTCCTGGGCCTGCTGGGGTGGGGAGACTCAATCGGGGAGAGGTGGGCCCTCAAGTAACCCGGCCCCCCACCATGAAGGGCATTACAGGGCACCTTGGTTGAGCCCGGAAGCATACCAGCAACCAGTGCAGCTCACGGGGCAGAGGTGTCTCATGCGCCAAAGGAGAGGCAGCCATAACTGCTGCACCTCTGCATTCCGTACCAGCTGCAGCTTCCAGATGGTCTTACTGGAGCTAGCAGAGCAACCGGCCTTCCTGTGTTCCCGGTCTCAGCTCCAGTGGGGGCCAGCAGGGAGACCCTCCCTGGTCTCTTTCTGCACTTTTTCATCACCACGAGCTCCGTCAGACTGCAAACAGCTCAGCCCAAGTTTGCTGTTCCAGGGCAGAGAGGAGGAAGGACGTTGGTGCACCTTCCCCTTCAGCATCTGGGCTAAACAAGGTCGCCCTCAGGCTTCCGCAGGGTTTCCGTCTGGAGCGTTTCCAAGGGAGGTTCAGGGAGGGGAGCCGGGAGTGATGGCAGGGACCAGGGCTGTATGTCTGTCCTAGCTCTCCATGTCCAGAGTTCTCCAGGCTTGGACCCTTGCAAGTCCAAGACAGCACGGGAGGGTGGGGAGCAGGGGTGGGGGAGGAGGAGAGCAAAAGAGAATTTCCATTCCATCATAACAAACACCTTTGCAGCAGCTCATTAAAATCAACTGGGTTTCTGAAGCACAGCAGGACACTTGTGTGAATAAATATGGCAATTTCAGAGAGTGGAGTATTTTCATATCTCAGTTTTCTCTGCAGATGATGCTTCCTGCTCCTTTTCTCATCTCCTTCTTTCCCCCTCCCCCAATAATTTTAGCTGATGAGTTCAATTAGGGAAGGCATCAGAAAGGCAAAGCTGGGGTGAGGGGAGAAGATCCTTTTTGGTTCTTCTATGTCTCACAAAGAGTGTCATCAAGTAGAGAGAAAAAGGGAAGCTGCTGCTGCTGCTGCTGCTGCTGCTGCTGAAGAAGAAGAAGAAGAAGAAGAAGAAGAAGAAGAAGAAGAAGAAGAAGACAAAGGGGTTTATGGCCGATGGAGGCAGAGCACGTGCAGAAGGGCCTTTCCAGGGCTGAGATTTCCTTCTCCAGGATTGTCCCTGTCTCTTGGCATTTGTTCGCTCCTGGCACTTCAAAGTCCCTTCCTTTCCCCCTGGCCCTCCTCTCTCTGGGGTCTCCATTGCACAGGTAAATTGCATTGCAAACCTGGATACCGATATTCCCTCATTCAGAAGGAGATCAGAAAATACTGCCCTCACTCCCAATTGGCTTTGTGCCATTTGTAGCAAAAAAACCAAAAACCAAAACCAAAATAAAAAACCCAACCAACAACCAACCAACCCCCCACAAAAGTTCAGGTTATTAATATTCATACTAATATTATTATCCTTAGGCTGTGCCATACCCATAATTGGCTGGTTCAAATGTTAAGGAAGGAGAAAGAAACTGATGCTAAAGCAGCAAACCCATTGAAACACTGCCCCCAGGCCAAAACATGGAGCAACTGGAAGGAGATTTTAGGGAATGTTTTGATTCTTTTGAAAGCATTTCCAAGAAATGTTGGCAATCGTTAGAACTACATATTGCCAAAAATCCAGTTTGGACCAAATTCTCAATTCTTGTTGAATTTTAATTTCCCCCCCAGTATTATTTCTTGTGTGTGTGTGAGCCCTGCCCACTTCTCTGTCACTTCACATCTTTATTTTGCACAAAAATTTTATTTTGCACAAAATTTTGCACAAAAATTGCATCTATTTTCTGGTGCATTTCTCCAAATGTGGGGTTTTGAATGCATCTTTTATGTAATGGGACAGGTTTTGCAAACATTTCCCCTTCTAACGTACTTTTGTTTATCCCCCCCCCCCGCCACCTTCTGTGCATATGCTTTCCTTAAGCATTGCATTTTTGTTTAATGTGTTCAGTCATTCAAATGCTGAGAATGAAGAATGCTTCATTCTCTTTCTTACAGCGTCCGGATGCTCCCTTGGTGCTGCTGCTGTGGGTCTGGCTTATGGGTACAAGCTGGCCCCTGCCAGCCGTCCCTGCTCAGGCATGGTGGCTCTCTAACTCCCTGCCGTGCCCCCTCCCCAGACCTAGCTACTCCCAGGAGCCACGCTTGGGGCCATTCTGGATAGTTGCTGGAAGACGCCGGCCGACCTGCTTTGCCCACTGATTGAAGGTCACTCATCACCACTCCACAGAAATAACCTTTTCCCTTTTTTGCAGCTTAGCAGCGGGCAACCCGGTCACCTTTTGTCATGCCAGCCTCTGTGCATTATGCTCTCTCTGCCTTTTGAAATGTCCTTCATCCCCTCCCCTGGTGAATGGGGGAGGGTGAGGTAATGCATCAGAGATGTGAACTTTAGCAGAATGGCAGCATAATCCTGAGAATAACGGTTATTCAATCGTTCAAATATCTTAACAGCTCAGATAATGCCATCAGAAAAATTCCTGTCTCTTAAGTGCACTTCATCACGCCAGGCTGACCTACTTGCCAGCTCTCTAAAGAGACACAATTATTCCAACAAGTGGACTTTGCAGCAGTTCCCAGGCCTGAGTGAAGCCTCGGGGGTCTCGGGCCCTGTGGCTTCACTAAGGCATTCATCCCAAAGGGCCCCCCCCAGAGGGGAGGCCTGCTCGGGCCTCAGAACGGGACCCCGAGGAGCAGGCTGGCTGGGCAGACAGGGACCTCCTTTGGGACCTTTGCTCCCTTGCAGGCAACCGTTGCTAGAGTGCAACCCACCTTGCCAGATGGGGGTGGGGCTGAGCCAGGGGTATGGCCCCTGGATGGGAGACTGGTTGGGGAGGGTCCCTCCATCTGACCCCCTCCCTCTCAGATGCCTTCGTCTGGCCTGCTCTCCAGAGACTCTTCCTTTTCTTCTCCTTCCTCCTGATAAAAAGTTAAACTGGGAGGGGGCTCCCCAAGCAGGACTCCACAGTGTGGGAAAGCCCCCAATTCACCTGAGTCCTCTGGGCGAAGCTCAAGCTGCTGGGTGGGCAGGGCAGGTGCCCAGCACCAGCTCTTTGGTGGCTCTTCCTTTGAAGGAGGGGAGGACAGAGAGGCAATTTAGTTGACTTGAGAGTCCTTGCCCTGCTCTGGGCAGCTGGGGTGAAACCAGGCTGGCCACCCCTGCAGACCTCAGGAGACGTGCATTTTCATGGCATCCTCCTGTCATTTCTAAGTTGACTGGTCTACACAGGCTCTTTTAGATTGCATCTAATTTCCACATTTGCTTTTAGGTTAGAATACACCCTATTTTTAGAGGGGAGGGATTTTAACAAGCCATTCTTTGGGCCACGAGCTGTCTTTGCTAAGTGTCTGAGGCCTCCTTCCCTTCTGTTCTCCAGGGCCAGGCTACCCCTGGGTCTGGCGGCTGGGCACACCTCTTACAGGCACCTGGCAGGCCGCTGGTGGGAAGCAAAGGTGCTGGCTGAGGTGCGCACTGGGTCTGACCCAGAGGTGGGAGGCAGTCCTTCTCTCCACTCCAGTGGAGGAGCGGGTGGCGGGTGGCACCGGCTGGTTGGGAGGGGACAGACCCCTGCTTGCCTGAGAAGCGGCGAGGCCTTGCGTGGTGCAACTTCGTCCGTTGCTCCCCCGGGGGGGGGGCGATGCTCCTCCACTGGCTTGGGGGGAAGAAGGAAGAAGCAACATCCTTTGGGTCTGTGCAGCTGGAGTGATAGAGACATCCAGGACAATGAACTTGCTTCTTCGTCCATCTCGCTTTCCTCTGTCATTTTCTTTGCATACACAAATTGGTTTTGGCATTAATTAATCTGATTTTGCTCCACTCTTTTTAATTGGTTGAGATAGCCTTTCTTTGCTGAGCAAAGAGGAAATGCCTTTGGAGAATTGTCACAATCAGAAACATTTTGTGCATCCTCCTTTTCCCTTGGCGACTCACCCAGAGAGGGAGTTGTTATCAATTAGGCCCATTTGCTTGCCAATGAAGTTTGTCATTTGACTTTGGCCAGATTTGCAGAAATACCGACAGCAGATTGACCTTTGGTGCATTTTCACTTTTGGACTCCCCGGGTGGAGGGGACACATTTAAGCCAGGAATGAATCAGCACTAATTTTGCGTGGGTTTCCTCCCAAAAGAGGGCTTATTAGACCAAAGATCATTTTAGACATTTCGCTGTTATGGCAAAACAAGTGCGCCCCTCTGGTCCCCTGTCCCCCCTTTCTCACATGGACAGGTGCAGTATATTAATCGGGAGAGCACTGGTCTTCTAATTAAGGCCTGGCTTGATTTCAGCATCCTTGGGAGGGATTCTGCAACTTAACAGTTACTTAAAATGCACGGCAACACCCATTTATAGGCAGGTCCCCCACCCCAGATTGCAGTCTTTCTATATCAAGAGTAGGAAAAAGGGAACCTAGGATGGGGCAGGATTGGGCAGATGGCATTGCAACTAGGACAGCATTTCCGGCTTAGTTTCTCTCCCCCCGCCCCCCGCAGATCCTAATGGGGAAAACAGGCGGGGAGAAGCAGCAGTGGGTGGGCCTGGGAGATGTTGGGGGGCTGACTCTGCTCCAAAGTGTTTGAAGGGCCGGAAGGAGCCTGTTGCAGAAGGGGTGGGACCTCCGTCTCTTACAAGGAGCTAATTTGCAAGTGGGGCTGAATTCTCAGCACCACCAGCAGGCCACGGTGCCTGAGGAATGGGGAGGGGGCTCTTTGGAAAGTGGAGAGTGGCTGCCTTGGCTGGCACACTCCCCACCAGCCCAGCCTGCTCTCCTGCCACAGCTGCAAAGTGGAAAGACCAGCTTTGTGTTTGGCTGACCATTCGCTCTGCGTGAAACCTGTTGGATGGAGACTCGGTGGGTTCCAGAAGCATCGAGAGCATTAGATAAATGTTTGTGGATGTGGCTGACTTGCTGGCAGCCTTCTTGTTCTCCCACCCACCCACCTGCATCCCTGATAATAAAGAATTCACAGCTGAAGAAAGGTTTCCCGCTGCTGATCTCGTGGGATGGCTCCAGTTGGATTATCCTGGCAGGGTAGGCCTGCTGCCACAAGTCCAGCCTCAGGACTCTGCAAGAGGGGGTTGACCACCTGCCTGGCTCCAGCTCCGAGGAGGTCCTTGTTTGCAGCCCCAGAGCTGAAAATCAGTCACCAGGTGCCTTCTCCAGAAGCTTCCTCAGCGGGTTTAATTTGGACTTGTGACAATTTCCGGGAGGGTCTGTCTGCATTGCCAGCACTCCCCCTTAGGAAAGGGACAGTGAAAGGTGTCAGAGTCTCAGGGCACAGTCAGTGCATTCCCTGCTAACTGGAGATCCTGGTTCTGCATCTCCAGGGAGGAAGACAAGACTTTTGAATGGGGAATGGGAGGAAGGGAGGGAAGCTTTCCCTCGGCAGGCAGGCATCTGAAGGAATCTAGTGGTAGTGACATGGGTGAGTTCCTGAGGAGCTACTGAATCTGCATTTTTGAAAACCTGATGGACATCTGCATTTAAGCAAGACCTCTCCTTTCTGTGATCTTTTGCTGAAGATCAGTCCTTGCAAATGAGCAAGAGAAGGAGGCTGTTAGTCCTTGTGGCGGCTGGGAAGTGCAGCCCTCTGGCCAGACACAAAGAAGCTACGCGGGGTGCAAAGTGGCAAAAGTGAGCCTATAATTCTGAACTGGCCTTCCTCCCCACGTGCATTCCCCCCCCTCCCCTCCTTGCATTCTCCTAATGTTGAGCCTTGGACATTTTTAATGAGCTTGAGGGTGGATTTTACACTAAGGCAAGGCGGTCCCTAGTTCATTTGGCCAGAAGAAGGCTTCATTTTGCATGGTCCAGGTTGTTGCCTTTTTAGCCCAAAGTTCCATTCTGCAGCACCACCCACCTGGCTTCTGAGAGCTAAGAGAGACTGCATGAAAAGGTGTCTCCAGGAGCATCTTTCAAGGGGAGGGTCTGGCCTGGCCTGGAGTAGATTATAGGACAAGAGGCAGGAGGAAGCTTGTTGTGGCCCACGGAGCATGTGGGGATCAACTCTTCCAGGCAACTTTCTCCAAAGCTGCGCATTGGTGTTGAGCTTAACCTTCTGGTGACCTCTGCTCACCAAGAGGAAGATCTGGCTGGGTATGGACAGCAGAGTCAGGAACCATCCCCAACAGTGCAAGTCCTTTGTAGAGCACACCAAAACCATTTGGAGAAGATCCAAAGCCCCAGGCTGCCTAACCAGGGGTTCTGTGTCCACATACATTTGAATATAACCCCCCCACACACACAATCCCTGAATTATTTAATTCCTTTGAGATAGAGATTGATGAGCGATTAAGCCATTGAGATACTTCTCAAGATGACAGTTATGAGCTGGGTGATCAGTTTTGTTTTGGACTGGAATCCCATTGGGTGGGATTTATTTATTTTGTTTTATGTTAAACGTTTGGACCTAATTCTTCAATTGAAAAGGCTCCCAGAATGGCTTTTTTAAAAAAATAAAGAAAGAATACAACATGGTCTCTGCATGAGACACAACTCCAAAGTCAAAGGAAGAAGCAATCAGGCCTCCATGCCTGATGTTAGCCGAATCTGCTCCTGGCCAGCCAGGATGGAAGCAGACCAGGAAGGGATCACCTTTGCCCCTAGCTTTCCAGCTGTGCTGCCGAAGGAAAGATGCTCATCTGCTGGTGTGTGTGTGTGTGTGTGTATATCCTTCACACTGTGAGAGGTGGTGGAAAATCACCAGCTGACCGCAGGCAGGTGTGAAAAGCAGAAAGCGTGTCTCAAATTCATGAAGACACGGATGTGGGTAACTGTCCTTTTGGTGCCCTGTTATGCTTGCTCACAAGAAACCGCATATGCTCTGACAAATGGATTTGCAGCTGGGGAAGCTTTGCAACTGGGGTGGATGCCTCTTGAAGGATGTGGTTAGAAACAAGGACAGGCCGCTCACCCAACAAGTGGGGGGAGCAGAAGAGCTCGTTTGCAAATAGTTTAGTTTAGATTGTAAGCCAAGCCTCCTGAGGGAGGGGCGGCAGCTAGGGAATAAAAATGCTGAAGCTGCTTTGATCGGGGCTCTCTGGACTTTGGTCTACCTGCGAGTAGATCCAAACCTGGGGGCCCAGCTTTGCAAAGTTGAAAATAAACTTCCTTCCTTCGAGCCAACGAACCGGGTGAGTGTATTTTGTTGGGTCTTTTCCCGCACTCTGACAACACTAATCTTCATCAGGGCTGCGTTCCCTTTGGGCTTATTCATACAAGCACAGTTCAGGGGCCCCATTACCCTGGGACAATCTATCTCTGGACCTGCTGGAATGCAAATTGCTTAGCGTTAAGTCCCAGTGATACAACTGAGCTGAGACTGGCTTTTCAAATGTTATTTGTATATATGATGGATTAATATAACTTCCTTCAATAGGTATTTTCCAGAGTCCATTGGGACTGAGGCGGTAGGTAAATAGCATAAATAAGTAAAATATACTGTAGAATAAATCAAGATAATGCCCCATAATGCGACTGTAAGTGGAAAAACTTTGGAAAAAAGTTGTGGCGTAGAAAAGCGGCTGATTGAATAGAAAATGTGGAGAGGGACCACGCCAGGGATCTTCCCAGCACAGAAACATTATTCGGGGAGGAAAAACCCACAAGAAGGTAGGGAGGATTCTCGGAACCCTGACCGGGGGATCTCTTCTCCCCGTTTCTCCCCTGCCCTGCCTCAGTGGCCCTGGATTCCAAAGGGATATCTAGCCAAATTCTTTGGCCAGGTGGGCACCCGGTCTGCCGCAGAAGGGGCCAGGGGTGGGAGGCTTGAGCCCTGTCCCCCGTGAACAAGGCCTGGGGACATTCTCGTGGTACCCTCTTTCTTCAACACTGTCTGCGTCTTCACTGATCAGATGCCCCAGATGGCAACTCTTCTATCCAGTCCCTCGCTATGTTCTTGGAATGCTGCACAGCTCTCCATTTCTTAGAAAAAGTCAGATCTGCCCCCCACCCCCAGCAAATGGGAGGCAAGGCCTCTGTCCTAGTGGGTGAGCCTAAATTGCTTATCCTGGGGCTAGGGAGCCCATAAATAAAGCCCAGGTGGAGCAGAGCAGTGCGGCCATTCCTGACTGGGTCACCAAAGCGGGGACCGTCCCGCTGTTGCATTTAACCCTTGCTTGACCCCAGGAGCAGAATGCTTAAGGATGAGATCTGAGGAGAGGGAGGGGGAGAAACGGTGGTGCCACCCGCCCAGCTGTCTCCTTCCTGGTGGGCGGAGGAGACTAAGGGGGTCCAGATGTGGTAGCCAGGAGTTCCCAGGGCTGTGGCCAGCTCAGAATTTGGAGGACCGTGCCCAGTCAAGCCCCGCCCCCTGCATACTCCCCACATGCCCGGGCTTGTTTGGACCGGCATTATTGTGGTGCTGCTCTGCATTTTATAAACTCTCTATTCCCCCAGGATGAATGAAAGGGCTGTGGCACCCCGATTTCCCACTCGTTCCCTTGGCCTTGAGCGGGTCAAGCAAAAGCAGCTGCTGAGTCAACAGGGCAGGAGGTACCCCTGCAGCAAGATCTCTATTAGCAACAGGAGGTTAAAAAAGGGAAATGGAATTGTGTATGTGTGTGTCTATGGGGGTGGGGGAATGCCTTTCAGTTGCAGCAGCAGCAGCAGCAGCAGCAGCGGGAACTGAGAAGCGGGACGTGTTTTACATACCAATTAACTCCTTTTTGGGGGATCCCTTCGAGTTAGTCCTGACTCCTGGTTGCCTGGACAAGTGAGCACCGGCAAAGCTGGTGGGCAACCGCCCTTTGGCTGTGTTCCTTGCCAGTTGGCTCCTGGAACCTCCCGTCCCCCTGATCTGTTGATTCCTGGAAGCAGGACCTGGTGGGAAGCTCCCTTCCTTGGCGGTTAGGACCCATTTGGAGATGTCAATGAGATAAACGAAGGAGAGCATTTTCCGCCTGCCCTTGCCCCCTTGGGTGCTCCTGCCCTGCCTGAGGAGTGATCCCAGGTACAGCCCAGCTTGGCTTCAGGAGGGATCTAGGATGCTTGCTCTTAACCACAGGGGTGGAGTGGGGTGGGGGGTGATATTTGATAAGCTCGGTGGAACTGGACTTCCTGCACACGTGGATAGGGGACCACTAAGGAATCCCAGGGTGGCAGGCTAGCCAATGTTTCTCAACCTTGACAACTTGAAGAGGTGTGGACTTCAACTCCCAGAATTCCCTAGCCAGCTGGGGAATTCTGGGAGTTGAAGTCCACACCTCTTCAAGTTGTCAAGGTTGAGAAACACTGGGCTAGACTGAGAAGTCAAAAAAGATCTCGGAGAAGGCGAAGGCAGTGAGAAACCCATTCCATTGTGTGCCGAGAAGGCACCGTGGAGGTGTCTGTGCAATTGCTAGAGTTGTGCTCCAGTTGTGCTCTTTTGCCTTTTCTCCTGCCCTCGTGGTGTTTTTTGGGCCATTTCTGAACAGCTCTAGGTTATTATTCCATACTTTACTAAACATGGGAACAATTACTGGTGGATTATGACAAGAATGACAGGACAGGAATTTGTGACAAGGATTCTTACGACAAGAATTTGTGGATTGTAACAAGAAACATTATTTCATACTTTGCTAAACAAACGTAGACGTGGCTGACATGGCCGAGGGCTTCGCTCAGGTTGCAGGCCTGCCATTTCCTGGGAGCCCCGCTAACCTCGGCGAAACCCACCCCCGAGCCCATCTGTTCAGCCCGAGGCTTGGCGGCCTCTCAGTGGCCTTCCCAGCACTGCTCCATGTGTGCTGTTTGCTCAGTTTGTCTCTTTTGGACAAATACGCTCAGCTGAGCTGAGCAAACATCAGGCATGGAGTTGGAGCATTTAAACAATCGCAGGTCACCCCAAAGACAAGCGTTGCAGGACTATCTATGAACAGTGCAGCAAATCTCGGTGGCTGCCTGCAGCAGCCAGGGATCCTCATCAACGGCGTAAGCCGAAGGGTCTCCCACGATTCTGGGGAAGTCAGCCTTCCTTCAGAAAGGGAGTTTGGTGGTCTGGCACAATGCACAGCTGACATGCAAGGGCAGAGGAGCCCTTTCTCTCAGATTTGATTTACAGGACTAAAATGATTTCTTATTGCAAATCGTCTCCGTAGCGGTGTGGAGCAGTTGCATGAGCACAGCAGGGCAGCTGCTCCACCAAGCCCTGTGGTCGAGGAGGGAGGGTTGCTTGCCTCAGCCAGACTGAGGATTCTGAAGAAAATGGGATTTTGGAAGCTTCTTACATGGCACAAGGCAAAACGAACACATCCTTGACTTCCTCCTGATCAGAGATGTGGAGGTATTGATTCCATTGTCTTTTTTTGCTTTACGTGTTACCCAAGTAGCCTGCAGGCACTGTTGCAAAGCAAGGCCCCTGAAGGTATTTTACATGGAATAAAATGCGCATGTGTGTGTTTGTATAAAACCACTGTGAGAGCCAAAATGATCAGAAATGCTCATTCCCATTGGTATGCCTTTTTTGTAAATCCTGTCTTTGATCAGCTGCTGTATGGTTCACGACTGCCCGTTAGCCTAACTCTAGGGACCCGCAGTGGCTTCATAGCGACGCTTCACGCCGTTTTGCCCAACTGTTGGACATCAGCCATGCCTCAAGGATTTGTGGCAACCCTGCTGGCTGGCATCTGCTGCATCTTGGCCCAGAGCTTGTGGGCTCTTGGCCCAGTGGCAAACAAGGGCCTTTATGTGCTGCGAATAGCCTTGCTCTTTTGGTGGGATGACTCAACTGCACAGGGGGAAGTTGATGCTCCAAGCCCAGAGTGCCCTTGATGATCTCATTTCAGATACCCCATTCTGCTCCAGTGCTACCGAACCTGGATCCTTCACGTGTGGTCACAGAGTGACGAGTTCAACAAATCTGATTTTGGAATAAGAGCTGAATTCCTTCCTTCCTTCCTTCCTTCCTTCCTTCCTTCCTTCCTTCCTTCCTTCCTTCCTTCCTTCCTTCCTTCCTCTCTTCCATGCAGCAAACATTATTAGAAATATTCCTCCACCTCAGAGTGCTCCCTGGCTTCATACAGTGTAAAGATCATTAGATCCTTTGTAGGCAGGGTTGACTGACAAGGTGAAAGGATTAATATTAGAAGGCCCTGTCAACAGTGCTGAAAAGCTGCGATTGATTTTATAGGCAGTTGAGTGGGAGCCTCACTCAGCGCCCGTGGGGGTTACACTGGAGTAAATCAATACGTTAGCAAGTCCCCTGGGGAACCATCAACTTCAGTGTTTGGCTGTACATAGCAGCCAGGGCTTGTGGCCTTCTCCAAGCCCTCTCAAGCTCCTTTGCCTTTGCGGGACTTGAGGTCAGGAACTGCAGAAAGGTGCCACGTCTTCCCTCGTCTTCTGGATGGGCCCGGGAGGGGGGGCTCCTGGCTTTGGGGTGCTTTGTCTCTTGGCGATCTGGGCTATCCTGGAGCTGAAAGCCATTTCTCAGGAGCCCCCCACCCCCATCCCCCAAGGCTGGTAGCCGGCCCCCCATTCACGTACCTCGAAGGCCTCCTGGTTCAAAAGCAGCTGCTTGGCCTTCTGGGGTCCTGAGTGCCCCGTGATGCGTTTGCTCCCAGTCCTGCTTTCGCATGTGCAAAGGGGAAGGTTGAGGCTGGGGTGCGTTCGGAAGACGAGCACCATTGTGGAAGGCCTGCCAAGTCGCTCTCTGATGCCCAGATGTGGCGCTGGGGGCTGTTTACACGCTCTGGCTTCCTGCCTCCCGAAACCACATTCTGCTCAAATGGGGCATGGAAGACCTTCTCTGAGCTGGAGGTCGCAGACGTGGGGGGCGGCTTCCCTGTGCACCTTTCACAGTGTCTCTCTCCCTCCCCACGCAACATCACTGGGCTTCCCCCCACAGCCCCAGCTGCCTTCCACACAGCGGAGCAAGCAAGAGCAAGACAGTTCAGCTGTCAGGCTCTGCCTGCGATCCAGTAAAGACACAGACGCCAGTGTGGGCTTAGGTTCTGGCTTTACTGAGGAACAGAGTGCATGCCTTTAGAAAGCTGAGAGTGAGGGGAGCGCGCCGGAACGGGATTTAAATAGCCCGCGCCGGTCAGCGCTCCACCCCACCTTATCCCAGGTGCGTCCCACGAGTCCCACCGGTTTCGTCCCTGTCAGGTGAGAGGTCGTTCAGCCCCCCTGCGCCTCGGGCGTCGCCTCGATCGCCCTCCTGAACGGTAATGATCCATTGCCGGGCGATCAGGCTCTTAATCCTTTGACGGCTCAGGCGCGCCTCTCTTGTTGTTAGTCAATTGCTTGTTGGCAACTTTGTATCGCTGTCTTCCGCGCCGCCGGTCTCGGTTGCTACTTAGTTTCCTGCACCTGTTGCTTTCCTTTGTGTTTCATAGTTGCCTTTGCCTGAATCCGCCAGGGACCCATTTCCCTGTATTGTCATGCGAGCCGTTGCAATGTCACAAGCATCGCAACGGTGATCATGACATACTGCCCCCCTTTAGGAAATCGCCGAGGGTTTGGAGGGATAGGCGGTATGGAAGGTGCGGATCAGGTCGGGAGCCTGGATGTCGCAGGCAGCGACCCACTCAGGGTGTGGGAAGTGTTTCCATTTGACTAGGTACTGGAGGGAGCCCTGCAGCTTGCGGGAGTCTAGTATCTCCTTGACCTCGAAGTGTTACTGTCCATCTATCATCACTGGTGGGGGGGGGGGCGCGCGCGGGTGCCACTGGGAGGGGTCACTTGCCGGCTTAAGTAAGCTGCAGTGGAACACCGGGTGCAGCCGCTTTAAATTATGGGGCAGGTCCAAGCGCACCATGACTGGGTTCATGATTTGTGTCACCTGGAATGGCCCAATAAATTTGGGGGCCAGTTTCTTAGATGGTTGTGGTGATTTGATGAATCTGGTGGATAGGTAGACCAGGTCCGCTACCCGAAATGTTGGTTGTTGGTGCCGGTGTTTGTCCGCTTGCAGTTTGTATGCGGTTTGCGCCTCTTTAAGCGCGTCCTTGATGACCGGCCAGGAATCTGCGAGTTTCACACCCCAATCACAGGCAGCCACTGCTGGGGACGGGGGCTGGGGTAGCTCAGGGATGGGGATGAACTCCCGACCCGACACCACCCCAAAGGGTGTTTGTCCCGTGCTTTGATGTATCGCGTTGTTGTATGCAACCTCTGCAAACGGGAGTAAGTCCACCCAGTTGTCCTGGTGGTAGTTTATATAGGAGCGGAGGAATTGCTCCAGTGTGGCATTAAGGATCTCTGTAGATCCGTCTGTCTGGGGATGCCAGGAGGTTGACAGGGCTTGCTGGGTGCCTATCAGTTTCAAAAAAGCCTGCCAAAACCTCGAGGTAAATTGTGTGCCCCTATTGGTCACCAAGCGGGAGGGGCAGCCATGGAGGCGGTACACGTGTACCAGGAAAAGTTTTGCCAGCTGTTGTGCCGACGGGATCGAGGCGCAGGGGATGAAATGGGCTTGTTTTGAGAAGTAGACTTTGACTACCCAAATGACCATTTTCTTTTGGCTAGGCAGTAAGTCCACAATGAAATCCATTGAGATTTCATCCCAAGGGCGGGAGGGTTCAGCCACGAGTTGCAGCAGCCCCTGGGGTTTACCCGCCGGTCGCTTGGCCATCGCACACACCGGGCAGGACTCCACATACATTTTGATGTCCTTCCTCATCGAGGGCCACCAAAACTGTCGCCGAGTTAGGTGTAGGGTTTTCAGGAACCCGAAGTGACCAGCCTGTTTGCTGTCATGCGATCTGCTAAGGATCGTCTATCTTTGTGAGTCAGGGACATATAACCTTCCCTCCGCCCATGCGAGGTCCTGTTCCATAGTTACTTTGTTAGGGTTGGCGAGGAGCCAGGGGTCAGATTTTATTGCTGCTATAAAATCTGCCCGTAGCCCACCTGGCATCTGTGGTTGCCTGTGCCTTGGGGCGGGTTGCGCTGGAGTCACTTGCAAGGGGGGGGGCAGGCTGTCCCCGAGCACGTCCCCGGGTGACAACTGCCAGACCCAGCTGGGAGTCAGAGAGCACAGTCCCGATGATGTCGGAGATAGGCTCCACATCCTGGGGTAGCCGGGAGAGTGTGTCTGCCAGGAAATTCTTTTTTCCCAGGATGAACTTCAGCTGGAATTTGAACCGGCTGAAGAACTGAGCCCAGCGTATCTGTTTGGGACTGAGGCGCCGGGGTGTACGGAGCACCTCGAGATTGTGGTGGTCTGTCCAGACCTCAAACAGGCAAGTCGCCCCTTCCAAAAGGTGACGCCAAGCCTCCAGTGCTGCTTTAACTGCAAAGGCTTCCTTTTCCCACACGTGCCAGCGCCTCTCTGTCTCTGAAAATTTCCTAGAGAGATAGGCGCATGGCTTCAGGATTCCAGCGGAATCCTTTTGCAGTAGGATGGCCCCAATTGAGAAGTCAGAGGCATTCGCCTGCACCACAAAAGGCCGTTCGGGGTCCGGGTGGGACAGGATTGGCTCCGCTGTGAACAGCGCTTTTAGCCTGTCAAAAGCGGTTTGACAGTCGGGAGTCCAATTAAGCACGGCCCCTGGGTTTTTGACCTTGCGCGTCTCCCCGACGCCTTTGGTCTTTAATAAACCGGTTAAGGGCAGGGCAATTTCCGCGAACTCCCTCGTGAAGGACCTATAGAAGTTCGCGAACCCAAGGAAGCTTTGAAGCTGGCACCTGGTGCGTGGGCGTTCCCAGCTCAAAACTGCCTAAACCTTCGCAACGGTGATCATGACATCAGGCTTCCATGAGCCCCCTTGACCGGCGCTCCCCAGTCCCTTCACTCCCTTCCTGCGTCTTCTACCAAGAGGAGCAAGTTGGAGAGGGCTGTTGCTATGTTCTGTGCCTCTCTGGGGCAAATCCAGCCTTGGGGCATCCATTCAGGGCCGCAACTAGGGGGGCAACTGGGCATGTGCCCCAGGCGCCACGCTGGTGGGGCGCCAAAATGAGCACTGTGGGGGGGGTGCCAAAATGAGTGCTGGGGGTGTGTGTCAAAATGGGTGCGGAATCCATGCTTGCCCTGGGTGACGCAGACCCTAGTTGCGGCCCTGCACCCATTGCCTGTGGTTGGCTGGGCAAGTAGCAGGCTGGGGCTGGGGCCAGGGCTGGGCAAGGAGAGCCACTTACCCATCCTAAGAGTTCCTCCTGCAGCTTTGGATCATGCATGCAATGTGTCAACTCCACCCTGGTGGAAAGCTGAGGTGCCGAAAGCCATTCCGTGTGTGTGTGTGTGTGTGAGGGGGGGTGCATTGCGGGGCTCTTTTCCTTGGGAACAACGACCCAGGGTCTCCCTCCATGCCCAAGAGGCAGTAAGATGGGCCAGCTATGGAAGGTTGCTGTGCCTGCCCGGGGAGCACCAGACACAATGTGGGGCTTGCGTGGGGAATCTTGGGTATTTCTGGGGGAAAGTGGGCCAGCTGGCCCTGGAGTGGGGGAGAGGCAGCCCCTCTTTGGAGGAACACATGGAATGTTGAACTGTGGCAAAGAAGGGAAGGCAGGCAGGAGTGCCCAGGCAGAGGAACCCCATGGTTTTCTGGTCGAGGCTGAACCGCTGGAGCCTTGCCAGGCCTTGCCAGGCCAAGCAAGGCGGGAGGACGAGGGAGGGGTGGTAGGGGGCCCTCGGCCCTTCTGGCCCCGAAGGGCTGGGCACGTTTGAGCCCCCGGTGTTGTGCAGGCCCTGTGGGTTGCTCCGGTCCAGAAAACCAGGCTCACTGTGTGAACCAAGTGTCAGTCAGTTCCACAAGCCACCCAAAGGCCAGGGCCCCAAGTACAACAACCCGCACAAATGATGCAGCCCCTCAAGGTTGCATGGCACAGCACAGCACACTAACCCAAACCAAACCAAGGCAACCACATAACGGTTTAGTATGTTAGCAGCATTCACTAAGCAAAGCATGGCCAAGGACAGCGTGTGAATCCTGTGAGTAAGGTGTCTGTAAATCCACCTTGGCTGCCTACAGTCTGGTGGATGGACATGGAAAATTCGAACCTGTTCAAAACCAGCGGGAACCTCCATGTCCCTTTCATTGAGCTTGCGGGTATCGGGAAATTAATCCCAAGTGCCTTGAACAATTGGTGTTTTTAAAAAATTTCATTACGGATGAATCACCTTTGTGAATCACTGTCATCCTTGAGTGGATTTACTATGTGGGCACACGCATGCACACACCAATACCTTTCAGCCATTCATTGAGTGACTGAAAGAGGTCTAGATGTGAATGGAAGTAAATTAAAATAGCAGATTATTTATTATTAGCATTGATCAGATGCTCATCAAACAAATTATCCCGGTATCACATCATTCTTTAGAAGGAAAATAATAGAATAGCATTGAGGAAGATCGAAAACACCATGCTGTAACAGCTCGTGGGGTATAATTACATGCAGAAGAGCCAACATGATAAAAATGTCTAGGTGGGCATGAGAAAGGAAACAGTATAAATAAAATAACATTGAGGGACTATAAGCACTTCGTCTACAGTTGCCACAGCAAACTGGCAATACTGTACCACTTATTTTTTTTATAATTGAGCATTTCCTGTTTTGGGGCTCAGCTGGTTGACAGTGCCTTGAAAAAGCCAAGCGCAGTTGGGCCCGGTTAGGGTCTGGAGGGAGACCACCAGGAAATCCTGCCGGGTCCTCTTTGAAAATCAGGCCATCCGTCCTCCCGTCGTGGAAACCGTTGCGGGCAACAAACGCCCCTTTAAAGATCCGGTGGCGCTTTTGCCTTCCCCCGACGAGGAACCGGTTTGCCGGCGGTGGGGATTTTAATCTACCTCCCTTCTCCCTCCCCGGGTCGGGCCCGGCGGCTGCAGGACACCGAAGCGCGCCGGGCCCACCTGGAGCTCTAGCCGCGCGCGCCGGAAAGGTGCGACGCGTCGGGGCTGCCGGCCGCCTCCCTCCCCGGCCGCCCGCGGCGGAGAAGTGTCGCGGCTCTCCCAGAGGCGGCGGCGGCGCGGGAGGCGGCTGTGGCCGGCCGCTCGCGCCTCTTCCCCGCCTCTGGCGAGCTCCGAGGTCGGCCTCGGCTTGGGGGCTGCTTTGGCGCCGCTCCCCGACTGGCGCCCCGGCAGACGGGCTCGGGGAGGCCGCTGGTTCTGGCAGCAGCGCCCGGGCCCTTGCGGGGAGGTTTGGCCCTCGGGTGCCCGTCCCGCCCGGCTTCCAGCCGACCCCGCCGCCTCCCTCCTCGCCCCCCGCGGAGGCTGCCAGGCGGATCCCTCCCCGGCCGCCGCGCACCCGAGAGTTTCCGGGCCCTCTGCCGGGTGCTCCCCCGCCCGGGTCAGCCCTTCCTATTTGGGGGCGGGGGGGGCAGAACCTCCCCACGAGGATCCCCACGGGGGCTGGTCCCGAGCCCCGGACCCCAGAAGGCGCCTCTCCTTTTAACCGGGCAGGGGGACAAAGCTGGGCCGATACCTGACAGTTTGCTGCATTTACTTTCTTTTCAATTCAATCAGCTGAAATATTTCTTTGATTTCTAAAAATAAGCCCCGTCCCTCAACGCATGCATACAGAAGAAAGCGAGGCGCCTTTGGAGTCGCTGCCATCCGTTTTGCCATCAACCTTTTTTGGGCTCCTGTGATTTCCATTTTATCTCCACGGCTGAAATTCCTTCCAACTTCATTCTCTCTCCCTCACACCCCCATCTAATGCTCTTCACTTTCAAATGCTAATAATCTCCAGCAGTAAAAAGCTTAGAAGTGGTTCTAGATTGTTTGATCTTTGGCCTGTGATCTACTTTCATCTTTTTGGCTTTCAAATGTAACTTTAGATTTACTTTAACCTATTAATATGCTTGGTATTCAGACATGCAACTCCACACTGGGGCAGGCTCAGAGGAGTCCTGGAAAGGGAGGCTTCCTGGATCTTCTCAGAAGTTGGAGGGGGGGGGGCACTTCTCTTGGGCTGGACACGCCCCCTCTCTGCTCAGTGGGGCAGGCAGTGGCTTGCAGGGCAGTCTGGCAGGCAGGACCCTCAGGGAAGGCTGGCCGGGCACAGGAGGGAGGATGCTGTGGTGGTGGTGCTGGTGCTGCAGTGTAATTAAAACAGCATCTGAAAACAGCAAAACAGAAAAGCAGCAGCCAGAACCTTTAAAATAACAGCAGGGAAAACCATCAGCTAAGAGGCTGGAAGAGCACTGTTTAAAAAGAGGGCTAAGTGCCCTGGCTGGTGGGGTGGGGAACTGCCTTCCTTTCCAGGCCAGTGGAGGTGGCAAAAGAGGTCTTGGGTAGGGTTGGCAGAAGGCAGCCGGTCCCTTTGCCCTGCAGACCTTGCCACTGCTTAGCTGCTGACAAATCTTCAGGCAGGGGCGGGGGGGGTGGTGGTCATTCTAACCAGCAGTCATTCCTGGCCTCCTTCTGGAATTCAGTGGGACCTCGGGAGGCTCCACTGACTTGTGGACTTTGCCATTTTGTAGTTTCTGTGATAGCAGCTCTTGGAAAGGAGATCCTACAGCTGAGCAGCTACTGACCTAACCCCCCCACCCCTGCTTCTCTCTTGCCCGATTCTTGCATTTCTAGGTGTCCGTTTGCACCGAGAAGGAGCTGAGACTAGCATTGGTCCAGGGAAGGGCTTGGCCGGCAGTCTTCTTTGGGGCTCGCTCCCTCCTCCTCTGGTGACTGGCATTTTTCTTGGGTCAGGGAAACAGCTGTGGTTCAACAGGTGTGGTTCAGCCTCCAACAGGAAGGTTGAGGGACACGTCCTCAGCGGAGCCGAGTGGCTCAAAGCTCTTCCGAAGCCTCCTCAGACACAGGGACGCAGAGCACCTGCCCCAAAGGACAGTGGTCTCAGCCTCGGCTGTCCTGGAAGGAGAGACGGGGGGGACACAGTGGTGCAGGTGCCCAGGGAGAGGCAGCCAGAGATGCTTGCAGGAGGACCTGTGCGATCGACTGGGCCGGAGTGCTATGAGGGTTACTTGTCAATGGTGCGGCCCCAGTTTGGGGGCAAGATGAGATCTCTGGCGGGCAATGAGAGTCTCAGGGTTGCACCGAATCTTGACAAAGCCCTCCTGTGTCTGTGGACAGAGAACTTCCATTTCAAAGCAGTGGCTGTTTCAGAAGCCCCCACCCCCAGGAGCCTTCGGATGCGTTGCTAATGAAGACTAATTAATTTCACTCCTGCTTGCTTCACCTGGGCTGCTGAACATGCTGCAAGATGGGAAGGAAGAGGAGAGAGGCGGTAACCGCCGGGATCAACTCCAGGCTTAGGAATCAGAAGGACTGGAGGAAGAAAGTGCTGGTCATCTGGAAAGGCCCACAGGGGATACACCGGGGTCCCTGGTGGGAGGGCAGGTGCAGGTCTGGGGTGCCCAGCAAAGGTGGGAGGGCAGAGAGGAGACTTCAGTTCTGCAGCTGGTGTGCAGGGCCAAGGACACTGCAGGGGCAGAAGAGGTAGAACCGGCTCCCTATTTGAGCACCTGACACCGGCACCACCTGCCCTGGGCTTGCCAGTCAGGGAGGAGGGAGGGCTAGCGGGCCTCTTCCTCTTCTCTCAGCTATGCCGGGGCTTTGCTCTTCCTTTGGGAAGTGTCATTTTAAAGACTAACAGATTTGTGATGGCGTCAGTTTTTATGGACTGTTTAGTTTATTTTATATTTCAAATTTCATCACCACCCATCTCCCTCGAAAGGGGACTCTAGTTTAGACTGGGTGTCTCAACCTTAGCAACTTTAAGATATGTGGACTCCAACTCCCAGAATTCCCCAGCCAGAATGACTGGCTGGGGAATTCTGGGAGTTGGAGTCTACACATCTTAAAGTTGCTAAGGTTGAGAAACCCTGGGTTAGACCATGAAAAACAAGCCCATCTTGTGTAACAGAGCCAGCCAGCTTTCCTAAATTATTGGGGTTATTGCGTCTTCTTCTAAACATCCATCCTTTATGGTCCATCCATATTCATGGGCTTGGGACAACCACATTGTTAATTGTTTGGAAAAAAGTCTGATCAATCCTTAGATAAGTAAAAAGCATTTAATAATTTAAAGCTAAGGGCTGATTCATTTAAGAGCTTTTGCCCAATACCTCCCATGAAATGTCAAAACCAAATGCAGGAGGTGCTACCACATCGCTACCCTTCTCCTCCAGAATAGCATTTTCCCAGAGATCCACATGACCACAAATCTTGGGGGGGGGGGGGGGAGGAGTATGCTATGAGTTTGTTGCCTCTTGCAGTGGGGGTGCTTTTGTGGTTAATAGAGGTCTCCTGCTCCTTGGCTAGTAAGCTTAACTGATGGATTGTTGTGGTTTGTTTCATCTTCTTATACACTGTTTTAATTTTACTTATGAAGGTAGGGTAGGCAAGCCATTCTGAGCTGGCAACAGTTGGAGCAGCATATGGGCCTAGTATGCAAGCAAGCAAGCAGTTAAAATGACCCCAAATGGAACGGTTGT